>NW_020955231.1:0-144333 GCF_003031625.1 Empidonax traillii | reverse complement strand
CTTGGCAGAAAGGGACTTTGGGGTGCTGGCTGACAGCTGGCTCAATATGAGCCAGCAGTGGGCCCATGTGGCCAAGAAGGCCGATGGCATATGGGCCTGTATCAAGAACAGTGTAGCCAACAGGACTAGGGCAGTGATCACCCCCCTGGACTCAGCCCTGGTGAGGCCACACCTCGAGGGCTGCATATTCAGTTCTGGGCCCCGCACTTTGAAAAGGACATTGAGCTGCTGGAGCACGTCCAGCAAAGGGCAACAAGGCTTGTGAAAGGACTAGAAAACATGTCTTATGATGAATGGTTGAGGGAGCTGGGTTTGTTTAGTCTTGAGAAGAGGAAGATCAGGGGAGACCTTATCACTCTCAACAACTACACAAAAGGAGGTTGTAGTGGTGTTGTGACTGATTTCTTCTACTGTGACTGCAGAGAAAGGATTAGAGAAAATGGCCTAAAGCTGAGACAGGGGAAATTCAGATCAGATATTTGAAATTTTTTTTTCTCTGTTAGAGTGCTCAGGCACTGGAATAGATTGCCCAGGCAGGTAGTGGAGTCGCCATCCCTGGAGGTGTTTAAGAGATTTCTGGATCTGGTGCTGGGTGATGTGTTTTAGTGTTTTAGGGGTTACAGTGGAAATACTGGGTTGAAGGACTTGATGATCTTAAAGGTCTCTTCCAATCTTGATGATTCTACGATTCTGTGTGTTTGTGCAGATGCCCAACACAGCTGAGGGAACATTGCTGGGGCAGCTGTAGGCATATGTTAGGAGAGAGCTGGCAGTTGCCTCACGAGCACCACACCTGTCACAGAAAGTGCCCCAAATAGCACCATGCAGGAGAGAGATCACCCCATTACTCCCGTACGTTCACCATCCCCTCTCTAAAGAGAGCTTCCAAATGTGGAATTCAGTTTATTCCTATTCCCCAAACACCTCAGCTGACTGCTTCTGCATTTCCAAAGCTGTGGAAGGTGCTGTTACACTACTACCCACCACGCTGGGAAATCCAGAGTAGGAGCCCCTGTCAGGGAAGGCTGGGCAGAGCACAGACTGATGCCATCTCCTGGGGATGAAAGTGCAGCCCACAGCCCTGTGGTAGCTTTCTAGCCCACTGCCTCAAAAAGCCAAATCCCATTCACCAGGTAGGAGCCACACACAGCCAGAGGCTTGGACACTGGAGTGCTCCTGGCCAGACTCAGGCTCTGAGGCTCATCTTGACTTTATGAAGCACAGTGACTTTGAATAGCCACATGCTCAGTTCAGATGGCAAAACAACAGCCTGAATTTTATCATCTCTGCCTCATTTCTAGTTCCCTGGTGATGAGCAAAGGGGCTCAAGAAGCAGGACCAGCTGTTGATGACTGCAGAAGGGGTAAGCACAGAGGGACCAAGTCTGCCAGACACCTTGCTAACCCTCAGAAAGACACAGTATTGAAATAGAGAAAGCAATGCTTCTCTCACAGTTCTGTACAAAGGTCAAGTACAAAAAACACATCCAAAAAAATCAATCAATCAATCAATCAATCAATCAATCAATCCATATGACAGCATTTATTAGTCATTTTAACACATCACATAGTGTCAGAAGCTCTCTGAGAGGAGTTGATTCTGGGACCCTTCAGCCTCCAGCCCACAGGGCTGGCCCTGGGCTGAGACCACTGGCAACGCCTGGCACAATCTGCAGGGCAGAGCTGGACCCTGCTCGGCTCCTAGAGTCTGAAGCAGTAGCTAGTCAAGTTAAATAGATTGTTTAATATTGTACAAAAGGCACACAACAGATAACAGCCATTTAAGTTCATGTGATGCAGTTCCCCATGTCACAGAGAAGAAGGGAGAGGCTGGGCAGAGACCCTCCCAATGTAACCTTACAAAATAACAGGGATTTTCCATTTCAGTGCTGTTCCCACCAGTAACCTATTGGGGCTGCCCCACACACAAAGTAGCAGTAGGTTTGGGCTCTGTTCTCCTGCTCTCCCCCAGAACCGGGGACCATGGAGAGGGTCGTCCTGTTTTGAGAGGACTTTCTCTACCTTTTTTCCAAGGAGAGTCTTGGGGCATGCAGGATCCTATCAGTCCCTGGGAAGGAGGAGAGGCACGAGGCAAACCCAAGTGATGCAAAGAGGAAAAAGCAGAAACATAGCTCCAAGGTCTCCAGCCCCCAGCTACTTCCCCCTTCTCCTGTTACCAGCCTGCAACAACTCGCACCTCACTCTGGCATGCCCCCACTGCCAAGGCAGACACACCAAAGGCCAATGCACAAGTTAATCTGAAGGCTGTTATCCACAGTGACGTCTTCCTAACCCTCATCACACCCATCCCATCAGGCACCTGAGATCCGGACAGAAGTGAAAAGTTTGCCCTTTCCCTCTCTCCCCACCTCCACCCCAGTCTCTTCTTCTGTCCCTGGTTTTACTCCCCTTTTGATTTCCGTGTGCCACTCAGATAAGTTTTGAAGAAGAAGTTGCAAAAGAGTATCAGTAAAGTGATATAAACCCAGGATGAACTGAGAAGCTGTGGCCAGGTGATAGGGCAGACCTTATCATCCTTCCAGAAGGCGATAAGGAAGTTCAGTATTACAAATCCCGTCATCTGCACCATTTGTGAAGTGGTGATTATTATGGCGATGGAACTGGGTACCCGGGTGCCCGTGGCTGTCACGGTATAGTAGGAGTATGTGAGAGCATGGATACTGAAGTTCAAGGCTATAACCCAGCCAATACCAGGCACCATAGCATTATAGGTATACCAGCTTACAACTGCTGCAGTTAAATGGTGATACCAGTGGACAAAGGTGAGCTTCTTTTTCCGAAGTACAATGAACACAGTGTCACCTTGAGTTGGGAGAGAAGTGCATTGTTAGTTAGGTGAAAGCACAGCAGTTGCACAAGTTTTCACATGAGGCAGAACAAGCAAGCTTCAATACTGAAACCATATGTGGCTTGATCTCACCAAAACCTAGGTTCACATTGAAATAATCTGACCTGAAAAACATTGTTTAGGCACCCTACCTGCTCGCACGTTTGTAGTATGAGAGTCCCTTGCCCCAGGCTTCCTTGCCTAGCTCTACCTGCACAGCACTTCAGACCAGCTCGTCTTTATTCTTTGGATGGAAACTGGGTGGAAAGCCCAGCCCTTCTCTGCCTGCCTGCTGCACCCTCACTGCAGTAATTCCAGGACAGAATTGCCTAGTCCAGGCCCTGGCCTGGGGATCAAACTAAAGTAATAACATCAGGCTGCAACCCGGTGGCAAGTATATCATCTGAGGGAGCAAGAAAACGAGTGGCAAGTGCAAGGCTAAGCAACCAAGTAACAGTTATGAACACACAGGATGAGTTTCAGACTCACCCATTTCCACGAGTTTGCTCAATACAAATAAACAGATCCAAAGTTTGGAGACAGGGTGAACGTAGACAGATCGACTACACACTGATTGCTTAAATCCCTTGGTAAGAAGGAGGAAGGCTATTTGCTTCCAGACCCGCCAGGCTCCAATGACACTGCAAGAAAATCAGAGAAGAGCTGAACACTGTGCTCAGGGCCCACCACATCTCTGCACCCAAGGATATTCAGCTAACTCCATCTCGATGCCCAGGGTAGTCTCAGGGACATCTAAACAAACAGTTGTATTCTTTTACTTCCCAGATGGTTTTAGCTCTCTGCGGGGCTCGTGCTTGCCCAACACCTTTTAGCCAGGATATTCCTGCAAGACAGAGTAGTGAAAGGCTGCTGGTCCCACCAGAACAGCAGCAAGACACAAGGAGTAAGTAGTTTGTGAGCCACCAACACAGCCATTCAGTTTGCCTGGTGTCACGATGCAGCTCCTGGAGGGTGGCAGCAGCCAAGGTCTAAGTATCAAAGAGTGCTCCCTTGTTACACTCTCTGCTTCCACTGCTTGAAGAGGCACTTGAGCAAAAGCTGCTACATTGATCAGAAAAGGGGGACAATTGTCCTGATGTCCTGCACAAGACATGCCCAGGGAGCATTTACAATCTCCTGTGGCAGGCAGTTCCTACAGCTTATGAGAAGAAATACCACTTTTTCTTTGTTATCAACCCGTACATTTCATCTGCATGAGCTTGTTTCTGAACAGATCATGAACAGTCATCCCTTGAACTCCCCTCTCACACAGCTTGTGATTTTACAGACCACTGCCATGCCCAGCCTTAACAGTGTCCCTTTGACTTGATAAAAGCCAGCTGGAGTTAAGGGGCAGTAGTCTAATTTCTCTCTATCTCATGAAACAGACAGAAAGAGGTATGGAGATAAGAGAAATTTTGGAAAATTGACATCTGCTTGTTTATAATTACAGAGCATGGGCAGAAACAGTCTTGTGGCCACTGCAGAAAACCAGTACTGTAAGACTGGACAGTTCGAAAACATACATTTTGTATTAATCTTCTGTGCTTCTGTGAGCATAGCAGAACAGGATTAGAGAAAGGTGAGGGGGGGAAACAATTTTAAAGATTAATAGACCTCAAATCAAACTTGTAATTGATAGGCATCCTTTGAATAAGGGAGGATCTCTGCTTTTGCAGGCTTCACATTCATATCTACCCACTAATGATTTTCAAGCACAGTCCCCAGCGGTCCTTCTGCAACTCATTCCACTTGCTGGAATATTTCTGGTGGCAAACAAATTACTTGTATGAGCAGGTCACTTCCCCTAGTTGGAAAGGGCCTTCACAGGGAAAAAATTGTTTATTTACTTAGTGACATCATGGATATCCAGAATTTTCCATCAATGCAGTCCTTAGAGAAAGGTCTACAGCTGTCTCCAGTTTTAGTAAAGGCTCTTACCTGAACAAGGTCAGACCGAAGGACCACAGGGTCAGTGGTGTCCGCAGGTGGTAGGCTCTCCGTTCCTTCATGAAATGCTGGATTCCAAAGACCAGGATCAAATAAATAGCAGCAACAATGAAACACTTGTCCCTGCAAGTACAGGAGAGGGAGCCATCAGGAAAAGACCCAAACTGACCCATTTTCATCCAGACTTCTGTAGCCCCAATGAAGTGCTCTCACCAAGAAACAAAAGATCTCCCATTCGTGTGCTAAGGTTGGGCTTGGAAGAAAGCCTGCCCTGACAGTGAGTAGAGCTAGCAAGGAAAAACTATGGGGACTGCAGAAAAGAAAGTGAACTGCTACATCATGAAGATTTCCACAAAACCTTGATGGGATGAGACAGGTTCTGGTAGCCTATGAGCAGAATCCTGAGCAAACACATCAATGCATTTTATCCATTTACACATCAGACTCTATAGGCAGAGGATGCCTACGCAGGATGTCTAAAAAGGCCAGTTGCACCAGTAAGCTAGAGCCTCAAGTCCCTTGTGTTATATCCCACTCCTTTCTAAGGCTTTTTGGCAGCATGTCAGGGCTCAGTACCCTATTTGCCGGTGCAAGGGCTGCGGTGGCCATCCGTGACTGCTCTTTGCCCTCTTGACACATCACCACCTCCCTACAGGCTGCAGCACCACCTGGACCAGTTTGCTCTGCCCCACGCACTGCTGCAGCCCTTCCTCAACAGGTGTGCAGCCAGGGCCACCCAACCTCCTCCTCCTCGGAACTGAGGACCCCCACACCTCTTCTTCTGGAAACAGCAGGACCCGATGGGGCTACCCGGGGTCCGGGGTGCACTGGAGCTGCAACCTCCTCTCCTCTCACCGATTCTCCGTCATCCATTTCATGGCTGCCAGCGAATTGAAGTTCTTCTCGAACTCATACTCTCCCAGCGGCTGCAGCTCCGACGGGTCAATGTTCAGTTCCATATCCGGCATCCCTGGGCGCAACCGAAAATCAGCAGCTCCCCGACCCGCACCGCCGGATATAATCCCGAGAATGCGCTCCGCCCCAATATCACACCGGAGGAGGGAGTGAGGGACGGGACTGGGGACCTCCCAGCCCGACGGGGAAAGCGGAACCTCCCTCTCCTTGCCCAGCACGGGGATTGGGAGGGCCGGTCTCCCCCTCGGGCCGGGAGGGAGGCCCTCCCGCTCACTGAGTACCTGCCCCACCCATCCCAGCTCGCCCCTCAGCAGATGGGCAGGGTAATAACTGCACTGTCACCAACAACGGGCAGAAATACCAGTACCCTGACTGCAGTTAGCTGTTGTGCAGTATCTGGCCAGTGCTGCTTCAGATTAAAAGGGCTCTAGGTAATCTCCTACTTAGGTTCCTGCAGCTGAAAATGGTTCCAGTATAGTCAAAATCCCCTGAACCCAGCATATCTCATTGCACCCTCTGGTCACTTCACTCAACTTGGTACTTCACCTGAGTGTCATGTGTTTACACATGTGCAACAGCAGCACCCTACAAAGCTCACAGACTTGGGGAGACTTTTACCTCATGCAGACATCAATGCTCTTGTACACAAGTCATCTGCTTAACTGCTAACTCTTCAAACAGAAGGTGAACATTTCTTTTGATGAGACATTTCATAGAATCATAGAATGGTTTGGGTTGGAAGGGACCTTAAAGATCAGTAAGGTCCAATCCCTCCATTGTGAGCAGGGACATCATCCACTAAACCAGGTTGCTCAAAGCCCCATCCAGCCTGGCCTCAAATGTTTCCAGGAATGGGGCATCTACAATTTACTCTGCATTTGACAGTGCAGTGGTGTGAGAAAATGAGGAAGACTTTGACATATAGGAATTAAAATCCCTTCATGATTTTTGCCCATCCCTGACTTAGACCCCCTATTTTGTAGAGCATTTGTAATTTTCTGTAGAAAGGTCAGCTTATACTTGTCAACAGCAGTATTTTCTCCATACTATGCACAGGGAGAACATCCTGTATATAGCATGAGCTCCCACTGTGCCTTGCACAGCTCTCACATTAGTGTTTCCAGCTCCCAGGACGTCCTGCCCCTCTTCCCCCCCCCCCCCTTCCAGAGGTCTGCAGCTCAAGGACTGTACAGTCTCCATCCTGGATCACTTGTCTTTTGTCTTTCATCACCTGCTTTGGGCAGCAGCATCACCAAGCAGAATACTCAGGTACATGCTGAAGACACCTTTCATCTGCTGCAAGGGCTTCTACACACCAAAAGACTAGGTGCAACCATGGAAGCAGGGTACTTTTTGCACTAGCTTCTAATGCATACAAGTTGACATTCAGTCTCCGTATTCAGCAGGAAAGCCATGTTGGGGACCTTATAAATTTATCCCTCTCCATGCTCTAGACAACGGTTTCACTGTTGCTGACTCCTTTGCCTGCATATTGTTTGTAGATTTGCTGTTCTCAGATGGAGTACAGTGGTTAGCTGCTTGAGGCACAACAAATACAAAACACCTGCTTTGTTATCTTTAGCAGTTGTTAAACAAGGTCTCCTTTATGTAAGACACCACAAGAGGTACTGCTCTTGGGAGATGCAAGGGTAAACTGGATTAGCTGAGTAGAAAAGGTGCTGATACTGACATAATTTCTTATTCCTAACCTAATCCTTTGTTCAATAGTAAAAGTTTTCATTTTGAAACTGCTTCATGCCACACAAACAAGAACATTGCCTCTCCTAGAGCAGGCCTGTCCACCCATTTCTGAGGTGGTGGCGTGTTCAGTTACAGGAGGAGCTCATGCCTTCAGCAGTTTGGTACCACCTGAGCAGGCAGCTGGTAGAGAGCACTCCCCAAGAGCATCTTTGGCAGAAGGGAACAAGAACAACACGTAAAGAACAGAGGCAGACAGAAACGACGAGGCTCTCGGCATCCTCCAAAATCCCTGTCTTGCTTAGTAAGGCAGGGCTTTCTCATGGACTAAAAGCTTACCTGAGCAATCCAGATGGGGTTGTGACATTCTGATTATCCTCTTGCCTCCACAATGTCAAATACATCTGTCTGCACTCCCAGATCTGGGTGGGCTAGCCTGCAGAGAGCTGCCAAGTCCAGTGCCCAGACACTGGCACTGTGCTCAGAACCACTGTTGGACTCAGGATGCAATGTGGACATCATAGTGACTTTTAAATAAACAGATGAGCTTATTTTCACACATCACAGTGAGTTGCACAGAGCTCAGATCCTGCAGGTGAAGAAGCAAAGCCCCAGCAACACTTCACAGACCGTTGGCGCATCAGGGCTGCAATCCTGAATTAGTGGGAGAGGAGCACTGCATTCTTCTGTCCTCCACATGAGTGGGGAGGAGACAGAGACTATGGAGCAGAAGCCTCCATGCCTTTATTCAGAGGCCATGATGGCTATGCAGGACCTCAGAAAGACAATTTCCTGAGTACATGCAGAGGGAGGACTAGTTTCTGATATGGTGACTGAGCATCACCTACAGTGTCATTTGCCCTGGGGTTGAGATTACAAGATAATTGATTTTTGCACAAATATCACATTTCAGACTCCAAATGTTAAAATAAATTTCCTATAACAGGACAGTAAACAACAAACTGACTTAGTGGTAGATAGCATATTCGCCTTCCATCGAGACTGAAGAGCATGTAGCTGTTTGTGAAAGACTCCAGGTGCCATTCAAGATGAGTAACAGCATGCCACATCCTGGTAGGATCCAAAATACAGGAAGTTGTTTCTATAGAGTAGGTATTTGTTTTCCTAAGAACATCACAAATCAACAAATCCAAAGCTTTAGGATAGGTAAGGGACAAGAAGCTTTTACAGTTCCCTGGCCTCGCAGATCAGCCACTTCCATAGCACATGTCCCAAAAAAAAACGTACAGAGCAGTTTGTAGAAGGACTTAAACACAGTGGATATGTGGTAGGAGCTGAGAGAAGCTACACTAACTAGGATGGAGCAAAACATGATCATTGTGGGGGACAAAAACAGTGTGTCCACCACACACTGCTGGTTGGCTAGCTGACTGTCATTGTACTGCCACCAACAACCTACCTGCTCCATGCAGGTGGGGACAGGGAAAAGAGGATGCACAGTGGTTGATTTTTAAAAAAAGTTATTTATTTTGATTCCAGGTAGGATATGCCAGTTCAGGCTGGCCTTACATGTGAGACTCCTGACAGGCTCTGTGGGGAAGGAGTGAGTGCTCACAAAGTCAGCCTCACTCAAACAGGCCCTTGCTGGTCTGAGCTGTGCTGCCATCCCCACCAGTGCAGAGGACAGACAGTTTTCTGCACAGGAGGCAAGGCTGAGCAGGCTAAGATGGCACATAACCACTTTCAAATCAGCTTGTTGAACTGCCTGTGATTGTTACTTGTGGTTTATACATCGGAGCAGAGAAAGTCATTGAAGGATCTCCTTGCACAAGCACTGCAAGCTTTCATCATAGCTTAGGATCATGCCCTGATTCATATGTCCCTCCTGACTGCAGAGCATATGATTTCATAGCAGGTGCTGGAGGATTTACCCTGGGCTGTTAGGCTTACATTCAGCTAAGACAAAGTTTATGCCCACGTAAGTGGTGAAACAGTGAAAGAGATTGCCCAGAGAGACAGTCTCTGAAAACATTCAAAGTTGAACAGGGATCTGAGCAACTTGATTTAATTGAAAATATACCTGCTTGTTTCAGGGGGGATGATCTTTAAAAGTCCCTTCAAACCCAAACCATTCTATGATAACCCTTAGCTTATCCAAATGAGATATTATTTAAATTTTCTGGCACTTCAAATGAAGAGTTTTTTTTTTAAAAAAAGGGCAACAGCAAGTAATGCAACACAATAAATAGCATAGCTGTTCAAAAACCAAAGCTTTGAGCACATGAGCACATACATTTTTGCATAGATTGAGGCTTCACAGAGATCAGCCTGTAGAAGATAGTTTGGGTAAAACCTGGGCAGTGGACATAACTTGCTCCAAGGAGAGGGAAGAGCTTCCATGCAAGTGTCAGAGGCAGAGAGCTTCCATCAGGGATGTAAGCAGGAAGACACACTTGGTGAAGACTGAGACCTGTGCAGATTTACTGATTTGCCTTCACTGCTCTCTTTCCCAATTTTAGCTGTAACCCCTTCTCCCAGCAACCAAGATACAGGTGCATTTCTTTGGAGATGTAACAGAAAACAGGGATAAAACCCAGCAATGGGAGCTGTGGGAAACCTCATCCCGATGCAGTGCTGGATAATTGTGAGCTTGCCTGGAGCACCCTCCAGCACCAGTCAGCACAGATTGTGACACCATAGTCTTCAGAAATGGGGCCCTCTGATCTTTGGTCATTAGAGGAGAGCAAAAATGACAAAATGCAGGGAGATGCCACCTGCTGAGCAGAGCTCTTCACTTCCCAAAAGCAAAAGCAGGCAGGTTTGCTGTGCTCCTTTATGACTCTGTGGAGCTATTAGCTGTCCTCTCTTGGGGAAGAGAGGATCCCCTGCTCCTTGCAAGTTGTCCAGCTGTCTTCCTTCTGCTTCTCTAGCCTCGGGTCAGCTTCACTGCCTTGCAAGAGTCACCCAAACAGGCTCATACAAACAGTTTAGAGTTTAACCTCTGCACAGTGCTAGAGGAAATAGTCCTTCCTTGCATCTCCCTGCCTGATGTTGACTAGCAGGCATGAAGAGACACAGTTCAGCAATAATATCTTTGTAACCTGGCAAGATACAGCCATAAGCAGCAGCCCTCGTACCTGTATCAGACCTTCACTGCTTGGGCATGGTCCTTCCGAATGATGTGTGTGATGATGAAGCAAGTTGGTCGTTTGAGAATAATTTTGCATAGAGCTAGACAGAGTATTTTCCCTTCACACACACACATATACTTTAAAAGATGTCTTCTAGGTAACACACTGGATGTGTCCCCTTTCCCTCTGCAAGGCACAACTGTTTTTCAGAAAGGAAAAAAACAAAGCAGACCCACTGAATTGAAAGATGAGAGCTCTCAGAAGGGACTACTTAGAGTCCTTACTAGTGCTCCAAGTTATTTTTTGCCCTCTGACCTAGTTGCTCTTACCACTGTGAAATATCTTCAAAGAGAAAACTACATAAGGATTAGCTAATAGCCCTAAGGCTTAAACAAAATGATGGTGACATCATATTAACCCAAAGATATAATAATCTGCAATCACCCTTCAAATAAAGACTATCATGGCTCTAATCACGTATAAAACACCAATGATGAAAATCACCTCTAAGGACCTCTCTTGTTGGTAGCATGTACCATTTACAAACCCTTTTGTTCTCTAAAGCCTGTAAGTAGGCCCACTGGTTTTGAAACAGCAATTAAGACAAGTACATTAGGTGAGCAGCTGGGCTTTTGCTTAGAATCGCTGTGTCTTCAAACTTTGTTCTGAAAAGGGTGGTTGAATACACATGCACAATCCAGAGAACCTGAGATTAGGCGAAAAGTTGTCAATTTAATTCATCAGTGTCTGTTTTCACAGTTAAAAATATAGTGGCTGAGACTATTCTAACTAACAAGTTCTTGAACAAATGTGTGTACAAAAATACAGTTGAAGGACTTCTGATTAAGATCAAAGGTATCCTTTGAACAACCTGATCAGCCGTGCCTTTAACAAAGAAGTCTCAAAATTCAGGCTGAGGCTGAGAACCTCTACAGGCATTCATGCATGTACCTATTTGTGTTTTCTGAACTGTTCATTAAAGAGAGACTTTGTACAAACCAACGTTCAGTATTTCTCAGGCAGAACTGGTCCAGTGATTTAAACAAGTAAAATAAGCCATAGCACAATAACAACATTATTGCATTAACAAAATTGCCATTGTGAACTGTTGCCTACATTGGTGATGGTGTGTAAGAGCTCTCCACCCTGCATTCTCGAAGACAGAAAGCACTTTCTCCATTGCTAGGCCAAGCAGAATAGCCCCAAGGTCAGCCTCAGCCACACTTTGCCAATGGCTCTATGTTGGCCCCTCTCCACTTAGTCATTCTCCTGCTCCAGGTCCCAATTGAGTCATCTGCTCTCAGAGCTGGTAGAAGTTACGCCAGCGCCAGACACACAGAACACCACCTCCTTCCTCTGGTTAAAATCTATCAAGGCTGCAGAGTCTAGGTCTATTTCCCAATCCCAGGCAAAACTGAGAGCACAAAACTGAAGTTCATCAGTTTGCTTTGTAAAAACCCCCTGGCTACCTAACTGGGACTAAAATGCTATTCCTGTAATTCCAGATGAAAGTGCTTGTTTCTTCCTTTTAACCAAACTAATCAGCATGCATTCTACTTGAGTCTGTCTTGAGACTGTTCCCAGTAAAGTTTTGCTTGCCACCACAAGTTACTTGCTTCTTTTTTGCAGCTTTTTAGAGAGCCCCTTGGAGAACCCCAAAGAACATTTTTGAAAGTCCTGCTAAAGAGAGCCCACCCTCCTTTACCCAGCTCTGAACTGATACAGTCAGAGGATTCTTTGATTGGCAAGGTATGACCGGCAAGGAGGACAGTCTTCAAGCCTTTGTTCAAGATTTGGGTTTTTTTTTCCCAAAAAAAGGTAAAGGATTTCTGTAAAGGAACTTCCCTGATCAGACCCAACCTCTGGAGGTGCTCACTCCATTTGCTACTGGGCAGTCCTGACAAAAGGCGAATGGGATACAATTCAAACACACAACTGTGAAAGGTGTCCCTGTGCTGCCCAAAAGGTCTGCAGTTGTTTCTTCAGCTCCCCACCACTTCCTAAACCAAACTACAGGCAGGGAAAGGATGGGCCATTTGACTCAGAGGCTGAATGAGAAGACAGTTTTGCATCCAAAGCTGGGGCCTGAGGGAACACACAGATCTGGAGGTAGGGGTATTATGAAAACATGTTTCTTCTGAAACAAGAACACAGCCCAGAGGGCCACCTCAGAGAGACCTGGGACAAGAATGGAGAGGGTTTTTTTATAGTTAGACAGTTGTGGGCAGGAGCACAGGACCCAGGCTCATGCGTGGCTTGAAGGGCTCCCTTCCCCACCTGCTCCAGCTGAAAAATAACTGGCCCCAGCTGCATCCCATCCAGAGTCTTTTATAACAGCAGGTAGAATGATTCTGCTGGGAGTAAAAAGGCTCAGCTGGAGAGGGAGAATCATCTTAGCAGCAGTCCCTGAGCAAGGGGGGAGAAAGAAGCGGAGAGAGGAAGGAGGAGCTTTCTGAACCCTAACAGATCTGTCAGCTCTTCGAAGTGATTGGCTGTCCTCAGCTGTCCTGAAAGGCATCGTGCCCAGCTCCTGGCTGGTGTGTAATGTCTTAGTGTTTGCAAGGCTTTGGGGAGCCCTTCCTAAAGCACAGCTTGAGAAGGGCCATGCGCCTTTCTGTTTTTTAGATCATGCCTTGCCCAAGTACCCGGGAGGACATCTGCTTTCCATGCACTGCCTTCAGGACTCGCTTCCCTTTGTCTCCAGGTGAGCAGAAACTGCTACAGTTGCCAGGGCCCTGCACAGGCTTCCCCTATTCTGTAGTTTGCCTGGCTCTGGCAGGGAGGTGCTGCCTCACTGACCTTGCCATCTGAGCCTTGCAGAGCAGCTGGTCCTTCCCACACCCTGACAAGGAGTAGCCCATTTACACATCCCCCTGCACCTCTGGAATGTGACCTATAATTTATGGTTGACCCTCCTCTCTGAAAGGCATCAAATCTGATTTACAAGCCCCGAAGTATCATTGCATCCACTAAAGCCTGCCAAAAATTCATCATGTCACTTGGTTTTGTCCAAAAGTTTTGCCCTATTTGCAGGTGAAATTTCTCCCACTTCCATTACCAGGAGAAGGCAGAGACCACCCAAGAAGTTGCTGCTGCAGGGTGACCCATCAGACTTCTGCCATAAGCCACCCTCAGGGGAGACCCTGACACCACTGTGCCTGTTGCTGCTTTGCATTTCCCCTTCCTGCCCAGCACCACTGCCTACGTGGGACAGTGGGAGTGCTCCTGTTGGGTACTGCTGGTGGCTAGTGTCACACTGTTCCTTATGCTTATTGCTGGGAGCTTGTGCCAAGCTTAGCAGTTGGCTTTTCTCTGCCAGGAATGAGGAATAGCAACGTGCATACTGATGCTGGAGAGAACAGTGCTATATTTTGGAATATCCTTTCCTGTGTGTTGCCCCTTGGGCTGACACCACAGGAGCATGAAGTCAGCATCACTAAAGATGACTTGGAACTCCAGTAACCTGGCAGACTCCAGCCCATGTCCTAGTTAGAGCAGCCAGGACCAGTTCATCACTGTGTGGGTGTAACCCAAACTGTGTATTCTAAACCCTCTGTGTCATTTTCCAGAGATTGTTATAATAGACCATTTGCAGCAGCTGCCCAGTGCACACCTGACCACTCAGATTATAAGCTAGGTGATAAGAGGCCTGTGAAATAGGAGGATGTTCCTGTCCTCACACCCACAACTCACAATCACCCATTGTGGAACTCCCCACCCTGGGAAGGTGCTGGGCATTCCTGCCTGAACCTGAGTGTATATGATCTTGGGGTCTTGGGACTTCTGGGACCACTCGTGGGATCCAGAGGAGGACCAGAATCTTGACCAGACTGTGACCACCACTCTCAACCGTACTGCAACCATCACTCGCACCAACAAGTTCTTTCTCTCCTTTTATTTTTGAACTCAAGGGGCCCACGTGGGGCTCAGCACGGGGGCCAAAGAACAACATTCTGTTTGTACCCCAGGGTGCTGGGTTATACATCTGGTTTTTTGTGAGTTAAAACCAATTGTTCATCTGTATAATTGTATTTATTTTATTATCTTTATTAAATTGTAATTCTGATTTATAATCTCTTTTGAGTTGGGTTAATTTCTCCTGCTGGTTTGCCTTTAAACCAGCACACCCTGGAACATAGCTGGTGAGTCAGGTAATCCCCAGGTCTGAAATACAGCTCATCCCCCCAATGAAACCTCCCTCCTGAAATAAATCAGGGTTGGAACCTTGGCACCAGTCTGATAACTCCCTGCTCCTGGGACAGGAAGTAGTTATTGGTGATATTCTCTGCTGTGCAGCTCCATCTGCTGTGATCCAGGCCCAAGAAGGTCCTGGCGGGGACGAGGGGACTTGCCTGCTCCAACCTGGTCTCAGTGGCAAATAGCCACTGCTGGAGACTGGGCACCCACGGAGCTTGGGCTCCTTGGCTTCCCCGTGGGAAAATATTTGTAGTGTGGAAGCATCAGAGGAAAGTATTGTCCATGATCTCAAGCGTGTCAGAGAGGTGCATGGGGGCCGTGAGGGAGGTGTCCATGAGCAGAGCCTGCCTGTCGAGGGTGAGTGGCATCAGTCAAAGGGAAGGGATTTCCTGGCGCAAAGGTGCGCTTTGCTCGTTGTTACTGAACGGTGGAGTGAGTCAAAATCATTGTCTCCTCTAGGCTTTCCTCTCTCCCAGATGGAGTGATCTCACATTCGCCTGCAGAGGGAGACAGCTCCTCTTTATTAGCCAAATTTTGTTGACACACTTTGATGCTGCCACCTTACCGGGCTGGAAAAACCAGCCGTGGAATTGACGTGGCCCTCCTGCAGCCCACGGCCAGGCACTCCCGTGGAGTTGCTGCCAGGGGTATGCGGGGACCCTCCCAAAGCCAAGCAGCGGGGATGAGCAGCAGTAGTTTATGAGCTCGTTGCAAAGTCCTCAGGGGAGCAGCCTCTGAGGCAGTGCCAGGCTCCACTGCGTGTTCCAGCAAAGGTGCAGCCGCTGGCGCTGGGCTAAGGAAGGAGGTCATCACAGCAGCCCTGCGAGCGTGCGGCTTCATCCCTTCCCATCCCCAGCAAGGGGCTGCTCTCAGCAGAGGAGCTGCCCCCAGCCCAGGGTTTGGGGCTGGACAGCCGTCACCTGGAAAACACACTCATTTGCAAACCCTGGGTGTTTCCAACGCCGGAATGGCTCCCGATCTCCGAGGCTGCCATTCCTCACGGATAGAGCAGGTTTGTGAGGAGCTGTAGGGCCGGACGAACCCGAAAAGCTGGCTCATGCGTGCCCTCAACACCTCCCTACCGCAGAACCACTCGGGGCCCTCGCAGCGAGATCCGCGCACAGCAGCGAGACTGCCGGCACTGCTGCGTCCTGCTCAGGCTCTCCGTGCCTTGCCGAGAGCAAGACAGAGAGGCAGAAGGCGGTTTTTGCACTGTTCAGGGCTCAGCTGGGGTTGCAGCTCCCGTGTGAGGCTTCTTCAGCCTTCTGAAAAGTATTGACTCATGTTCTACTTCTCCTTGAGGGGGGGGAAAAAAAAAAAAAAGAAATTAAAAAGGTTTGCTCCCTGCTTACTGCCTCATTAACCACAGTTTTAATTTCCCAAGTTGCGCCACAGCCCTACTTGCCTGCCTCAGTCCCTGTGACAGGGGAGAGCACTCAGTAACTGGAGAGGCACTGTGCCCAGAGATCGGGCACCAAGATGAAGGCAGAGCTGCCTGAAGGATAAAGCTCACCTACATCCCTTCCCCCACCAAGGCTTTTTATGTGTGTGACAGGCTACTCATTATTCCTAATTTAACTTAATAACTAGCTTAATGCCTTGTCATACTTTCCTTCTGTGTTCAATACTGAAGGAATAACAGGGGGAAAAGTAAAGAAAGTTATGTGTTTAATGGGAAAAGATTTACAGAGGACAGGAATAAAGCTGGAAAAACTAGAGAAGCCCTCATCTTTAATGAATATCTTCAAATACTTCCATAAAACCACCTCATAACTTAAAGAATGGCTCCTGACAGTTTCTAAGCCTGTACACTGCTTTTCATGGGGAAGTCTCTGCACTTCAGGGGTGTTTTTTGAATGTCCTCTTCTTACTCACAGGGTCCTTGGACAGGTTAATGCTTTACTCTATTAGAAGTAGTTTTCACCAAATTATTGAATAACTTTTTAATACACTATATGTATTTTGACTACCTGGCTAGGCATGCCTCCTAACTCTGCAATACCTGTGGAAATGATAGTCATGAGAAGTTCAAGGAGTTAAGGGCATATCTGATAGCAGACAATATGCTAATGCTGTATGTGGTGCTGGCTTGAACTTATTTCTGGAATTGTGAGTGGCAAGGAGGCAGCATAGGGCAGTAGTCTCACTTTTTTGTAAGCCCACACAGGCTCCTTGGGTCTCAAATATTTCTGTCTGCTCCTTTGTTTGCAAGCAAAGCAGCATGAAGGTCTTTGTCCCTATCAGGCTACAGTGCCTCTGTTGGTGCAATACTTTGCAAATGGTGCCTTTGTCCTCTTGCTATTTTTCCATAAAGTTCAAAACAATCCAACATAGTCACCAAGCCACAAGCTTGCCAGCTCTCTTGCTATATTCAGCCTAATCTGAACATCCAAACTCTCACGTAGGCAGCAGTAATGATCTCCTTCTTCCACCTCAGAGATGACAAAATGCTCCACCTCCACCCCCTTGTCCATGCTCATCTGCTAGGAGATGACAACAAGGTCACCATAGTGCAACTGGCAACAGGTAGGAATGCTGAAAACTTGTGCCAATATCTTTTTTTATCCAAAAATAAATCCCAAATCCCATAAGCCTTTAAATTTCAACTTGCAGATAGAAAGGTGTCAAGCCAACAGTGTTTCTACCACTTAACTACAATACCCATTTTCCCCCTAATATCTCTTAGCAGCTCACCTTGCTCTGATCTGCCTCCCAATAGGGACAGTTAAGACTTCATATCCTCAGCTCAGAGGGCATAAAGCCACAAAGGGCTACTACAGAGCAAGAATTTGGGGTTGCTGTGCCTATCACTGACTATTGCCAGGCTTGGGCATCCCAGGGGGCAGTAAAAAGCTCCAGGAAGAGCAACTTCTGCCATGAGATAGTTACAGGTCCCAGATAGTCACAGGTTAGGGCTATGGGCTCTTCTCATCTGTTTTTGAAGGCAAATGAGATCCTTGTCCAAAGTCACCCTCACCACAGCCCCTCTGCACGCTGAGGGTTGGAGAGAGAAGACAGTGCTGCCTGGCCTCCGAGGAGCCACTGAGCCACAGGTGGGCAGTATCCCAACCGAGAGCATCCCAGGAGTCCAGCCAAACTGCTGTTTCGCTGGGTTGCGTGTGGTAACACACCTTTTATCCAGAAACACATGAAATAGCAAGCAAGAGCAGAGCCCAGAAACACCACTGAGGGCAGCTGTGGCAGCGAGGTTACTCTCCAGCTTGTGCCAGCACTGCAATGGCCCCAGCTGGGAGCAGGGAGCAGAGCCCTTGACCCTCAGCGTGGGGCAATGCCAGTGGGACCATCAGCCAATGCTGTGGGTGGGTTGTGCAACTGCACCCAAGTGTGGGTTTGCCTCAGAGTCCAGGGTGAGTAAAAACCCATTAGGTATCAGTCTATACCACGTCCCCAAGTGGTGCTATAGTATGCCTGTTCAGATCAAAATGATCAGGTGTTTCCCTTTTCTTCAGAAAGACCAGAGCTTTCTACTTCTATGTATATGCTATATGGCCCACATGCCTATGACCAGCTCTCCGAGCTATTGGCTGCTCTTCCTGTGGTCCTGGCACTTGAATCTGGTCCAGATTCTTCTTTCATCACAGGTTTAGAGATGCCATGGGCATGGGTGTGTGCCACGTACTGGCAGAGGAGGGAAGGCACTGCACGAAGCCCTGTGGAAAGGCCAAAAAATTGCTGATGGAAGTATGCAGAAATGATAGCAGCAGTAATGAGAAGGAAAAAGCACTTTAATCGAGCTTAAACAACTTCCTATTACACATATCACAGGTTCACATTAAACCAAGACCAGAGAACTACCACACAGGAGAAAGAATATAATTTTATTTTAAAAAATAATAATTTAGCTCAAACACAAACAGGATTGCAGAGGGTCGAATGAAGCAGGAAGAACAATATTTACCCACAGAATTTAAAACAGACTAATTTTGCTCTCTTGTAGATGATACTTTCAGTGCCCTTACCTGTCTACAGCTCTATTTCAGGTCCTCACCTGCACATTAAGGTATCCTGACTCCTGGGGCTCTTGGTAACAAGGCAGAGAAATGGTGTCTGCCCCTCACAAAATGCTGTTCCTACCTCCAGAGCCTCCATGATCCAAAAAGCCAGAAGAGCAACACAAGCATTTAAACCAATGTGCAATACAAAAGGAACAACTGGCACTCCTCCCTGGAAGTCTACCTACCCATGCATGCCCCATTCCCAGCGTCCTGGCCAAGTGCTCCCACCCACACCTGAATTCGCCCCCCCGCCCACAGGTGCTGTACACAGAGGTGTGCACACAGGCCTTTGCAATACTCCTCCCTCCCCGCTCTCTTCTCATCCAGACCACGGATCTTTCACCTCTCTCTGTGCCCGCATGCCGTACATTTCTTGGCACAGCAGCAGTTCGTTTCACAGTGACAGGATTCCCCCTTGGAACACGCTGGGCCACTACTGAAGTTTTTTCTCTTCTGTGTAGTGGCCTTTCATGCAGCTGCCGTTCTGATACACAGGACTGGCTCCCTTCCTTCTGCACCACACCACAGATTTGTAGAGAACAAATCCAGTACCGGCCAGACACAACAAGAGGAGAGCCAAGATGTCCAGGCAGAAGTACTCGTATAAGGAGAGGTCATAGACAGCAGGACGAAGGTAGGGTGCCCCATCGTGACGAAGGATGTACTCCAGCCAATACACTGTCCTGTTGAGAGCATGCATCGGTCTGTCCAGGTGCAGAGTTGAGATGAGCTGGGCTGCTTTTCTGTAGCTGCAAGGGAAGAAGACAAGAAATTAACCTTTTGACAGGAGCCCTATTTCTGAGAAGTGGTCTGAGATATCCAGTGATGCCTTCAGGTCCCAAATAATACCTTGGGAGAAGGGAAAATTTCTTCCATTTTTCTTCTGAAAGCCACTCTGGTGGCAATTGCTAGCCATGCAAGCACAAGCTAGAGTGTATTTTATTTTGTGTTTTGTTAATAACACAGAGTTCAGCTTGCAAGTACCTGTTCAGTGAGTTCATGTGTACTATACTTTCTGAAGGGAATTTGCACCTAAAACCTCACTCAGCATCAGGTAAAAGTTACACACTTGATGACTGGCCAAATCCTTTAAGGTATCGAGTTGCAACACCTCCTAATAAGTAAGAAATATATAAAAAAAACCCAAAAAACAAGCTCTCAGGCAGCATTTCAAGCACCAGCAGTTGCATGTCCCATTAGAAAATGGGAGCCCTGTGCCACTGTACTGCAGCAGTTCTAAGAAAGGGCAGAGTATCTGGCTGTCAGAACAAACAGATGGAGCATTACTTTTCTGTTTCTGTAGAAAGCCGTTTGGATAAGACCAGGGAGATCCCAAGGTGAGGTTGTGATCTCACTTTCCCTGATGACAGGCTAGCATCAAGAGAAGAGGTCTGTGCCCCAGCATTTCAGAAAGCTTTCTAAGAACATTACAGTCAGAATCAAACAGGACTAGATCACACTCTCTAACAGGAAATGCTGGAATATCTCCTCCTGAACTGCATCTAAGCATTTCAAGGCACTAACACATCTGGCCAGCTGAGCAATGCCTGAAACCGTGCTTTGTCCAGAAACCAGCACAGGCTGCATAGGGGTCAACACAAAGATGCACTGGTGCCTACACACAGTCTGCACCAAGGAGGAGCTTGATGCTTCCAGATGCCTCACCTGGGGTCAGAGATGACTGTGACGACAGCCTGATAAAGTTCCTCTTCTTTTACTCTGCTCCAGTCCATGAGGATACCCATGCCCTTCGCCTGCACTCTGGTCATGATGTCGAACTGGTCCCCATAGAAAGGAAATCCCACCACTGGCACACCGTGATAAATTGCCTCAAATACACCATTCATCCCACAGTGGCTGACAAAGGCTTTCACATTGGGGTGGCCTGCAGGCAAAGAAACAGCAGCAGGTCAGTGCCTTCCATGCTGAAAGAGGGCTACCAGGGGCTACACACACTGTGGATGTATGTTTAGGGAAAACCAGGCATGCTGAGCAGAGAGGATGCCACCCTTTGGGAACACATCTGGCTTTTGGCAGCCCAAAACTTGCTGAGTAGTGGCTGGAGGAGAAGGGAGATAGGAGCCAAGCAGCTTCAAGCAGGTGTTAGGTGAGAACCGTGTTTTGTACAGATCAGACTCACAAGAAGCAACAGATTTGGACCCACACAGGTGCTGTTGTCCTTGTATGCCTTTGCTGTGGTTTGGGCTAAACTCCAGGGATGTTACTAGCAGCACACACATACACAGAACCCAGCCTTACCTAGCAGGTCATTCTGGGGCAGCCAGCCCATCATCAGTGTATTCTCACCCAGGTTTCTTGGCTTCTGACCAAAGTATCTGTGGGAGGAGACAGAGGAGGGGAAACCAAAGGGAAAAGAAACACACAGAGAACAATAATAAATTCAATCAGATCGAGAGATAGAAAGCTAATTCTATGTTTTGAAATGAATCACCCCTCAACATTGGTTTTCATCCAACTCAAGTTAAAAGGAATCCCATTCCCTCCTCACCTCCACACCACCCTTTGTGGGAGGCGAGCAAACGCGCCAGCCATCTTCTCCACCAAATCGCTTGGAAGAGCTCTGATCCCAATGCCAAAGGAGACAACAACTACACCTGCCTCTGCTGCTTCCACCCAGAGACGCAGACCCTGTAGGCAAAACACACACAGCTGTCTTGAAGTCTTGATGGAGAAAGGCCCTTCCCACTCTTGCCTCTGTCAGTAGAAAGCTGTCTATGGAGAAGACGAAGCCAAATCCACCTGGAGCACAAAGCCACTTGATTTTCACCAGGCAACAAACTCACTGTGATTTCTGCACCCAGCCAGGCAGAATTTACTTAAGCATCTGCTGGTCTTTGGAGCTTGAAGGGAGCTGTCCAAAACTTGCACTTCAGAGCATTACCCCGTGTATAGGAGGCAACATCATTACCCTTTGACAAGAAAAGTTTTGAAAACATAGGGCACATAGAAAAATCTGAGCAGACAAGGAAATTGGAGTAAAAAGAGGAAGGCTATTTTCCCATCACCACTAAGACAGGAGACCTGTATAATAGGCAAAACATCATAGAGTCAGGAACAACATTGTGCTGGAGATTCCCCACAAACTCTCCAATGTCAAAGGCTCCTGGAGGTGGCAGGTGGCTTTGCTATCTTGCCAGGAGCCTTCTACCCTTCCTTGATAGCTACTTTCAAGCAGCAGATTTAGTTTTTGATCACTAGGCAGAGAGGCAGCTACAAATCCAGTAAAAACCACAGTTACCTGTCCTTCATTTAGAGGCTACCTGAAATGCTACATAAACAGATGTATATCTAGAATAGAGTCTGTACTTTTTTCAAACAAGGCCAAAAGGTAGCAGGGAGAAGAAATCAGCTACCACATCTGCTGTGGAGCAAACATAGACTATTCCCTTTTATGTCAGGCTGGGCTGAGTCTATTTCTCATTATGGATTCTGTCCTGCTTCGAGTTTCCCATGTATCCCACTCAGCAGCATTTTAGGGAGGTTTAATAAAATATATCTTTGAATATGAATACTTCCTTGAAAGGGGCATGTAGGAGAACATGTATGGCAAAAAAAAAATCTTTGTTATTAAAAGAGAAAAAGTCATTCCTTCAGAATGTTAATAGCAGTCTATAGGTTAGGGGATCATAGTACAGAAGAGTTACAAAGCACATTTTAGTGTTACTCTCTGGTGATATTTTTCCTTTGTTGTGCGCTTCAGGGCCTCAAGCCTATCTATGCAGAAATGCCTAAAGTGCCCTAAAACAATCCAAGAATCAAAAAGTTTACAACTAAGAGATTTTTGGTTTGTCCATTCTCTTGAGAGTTTCACATGCTTTGAGAAGTACAACCACTGAAACTGCTACAGAAGAGAAAGTGCTAATTTTAGTTTTCTAAATAAAAGTACAATGACTCACAAAACAGATTATTATGTTATCCATTATAATTAGACCTTAACATTGGACTTTCAGAAATAGCATTAAAGTTGCTAGGGAAACATGGTTGACCACTAAACATTCTCACTATCTCTCAAATACATACCTGTATTTCACCAAATCCTAGTTAGAAGCACTCAAAAATCATAGTGTTTCAAATAAGAGGAAATAAATACCTTAATTGCATAATGCTTCAGTTCAGATGAGACATTCTTTAAGCTGCACCTAGACCTACACAGGCCCTCTCTTCTGTTGGCAGCCTATAACCTGGAGACGGACATGCCTACCTGCTAGCATGACAGCCACCACCTACTGCAGGGCTCTGGACTTATCTCCATAATTCTTTCCTCAGGCTCCCTAGGATCTGTTCTGGAAGCTGTGAAGCACATGAGTAATGCCCTAGCAAACTACTCCCTTCTTTATAAGGCAGGTATGTACACAGGCAGATTGGACCAAGCCAATGTTTTGCAAGAGCTGTGACACAGAGCTCACTGACACAGCTTTTGGAGCTGTGTCATAGGAGCTTTTGGATCCTATGTGCCTTTCATTACCTGCATGCCATGCCACATGGGAAAGGCTGATGTGCATACACATCTGGAGAACTTCTTTCTTAAGGCACCTGATCTTACCTTTTCTTTTTAACTGAAAAATATTGGCATCAATTAAAGGTGCCATCAGAGATTCTGACAGGCCTTTAATAATTTGAAAGTTGAAACTTTATCATTATTTCTGGCCCTTAGTCAGGACACCAGGAGAGCTTCACTTTTTAAGTTTTATTATCCAGGTTTATTTCCCCGCAGTGTTTGTAAAAGTGGTAAGGCAATAAGAGGAAAGGCAGACAGGTACTGCTCTGTTCCAATACTGTCTTTGGGTGGAGGCTTTAAGAGCTCATCTCTCTGAATTTATTCATGGGACTAGTGAGGTCTAGGCCAGAGAAAGCCTCTGGGATGCCTGAGGAGTTTTCTCTCAGGGCTGGACCCTGAGTAAAAGGGGGTGATACTCCTCAGTTTAGTACACTTTGGGATTCTGCATGGAATTTGATGAGGGAACAAGGACAGCTGTCCTCTATGTGTCCTTATGACTACAAGCTAAAGGGCAGAAATGCCCTGAGAGAAACAGGGTGAAGGAAGAAATTCTGGATTAACATATATCAGGGATGAAGCAAGGAAGATTAATTGTTCTTCCCATTTCTGCTTCAGCATAGGAGCAAACAAACTACTCATAATCAAGTCCCAGGAGCAACACTTCCATCTTAGGAATTCCACACACCATTTTACTTGGACAGTGAAGCCAAATCCCACTTCAGACTGGACAACTTAATTCTACATCCTCTCTGCAGCCAGACAGCCTTCAGTGCTGTGTCTCCCTGATGCACCCACAACCACCGAAACACAGCAGCTTTCCAGACTCCTGGGACATTAGAACTTTTACAAGGTTCTTCAAAAGAAGATCTGTACTGAATAACTCCCTCAGTTAGTGTGCAATCATAGCTCAAAGCTTTCCTGCACTTACCACTGGAAGGGGCTTTGCAGGCTCAGCGAGGATCCCCCCTGTGAAAATGACATGGGGGAGTGTTGGACGGGGAAAATCTAACACCACATCATTACACAAGAAGAAAAGGCTGGTTCCATGAACGAGGTCCAACATGGATGTCTTGGGCTCCACCCTATGCTTCTCCATGAGGCGTTCAAACTTGGGCAGGATGACCAGCTTTGTAGCCACACGAGTGATCATGTAGACTAGAAGATTCCAAGTCCTACCAAAGAAGCCCATCCTGTCTGTCATCAGGGAATTGAATTCAGGAACATAGGCAATGGGGGAAGTGGCCCCAATCTCTGCTGGGAACCAGAAACCCGTGGAAATCACAGCATATTTGACATGTAGGATGTGGGCCAGGATAAATCCACACATCTCATTGGGGTCCACCAAGAGCAGGTCAAAGTGCTCACACTGGAGTTTCTGCAGAAGGGTAGAGTTTCCCAGTACTAGGTCACAGTTTTCCAGGTACTTCTCTAAAAAGGAAAACATCTCCAGAGAAGTCATCTTCCCTTGAAAGACACGCTTTATCTTCTCCTGCACCCAGGCATCTGCGCTCTCTGTGCTGAAGATGCCCCAGTACCTCTGCACACGGAAGCCAGGCAGGTAGGTTTCCACATCCCGACCTTCATGAAGGAGTAGCACGGGGTCATGGCCCCGGTCAGTCAGTGCCTCTGCCACTCGCATGAAGACTCGCAAGTGGCTGTCAAAGACTATGGTGGGCATGATCAGCACCTTGGCACAGTGAGAGGGCTCCAGAGTGAATGCAGTCACTAGGAAAAGAGCAGCAGGGCACAGTAGCACCTTCATCATCTTCATCACTGCAAGGAGAGAAACGTGCCATTAATGTAGCATGAAATGTTCTGTCCTGCACTTGGGCAAATAACAGCTGTGATTGTAGCTGCAAGCCAGCAGGTCGTGATCTGGGAAAGGAGAGCAGTCTGGAGTTCTTCACTGGGGAACATCCATCCCCATCCACCCTGCCTTCCCTCGAAAAACAAAACAAAACAAAACAAACAAAAAACCCCCAACAACCAAAGTTAGATATCAGGGTGAATGAGGAGAGTTTTCCAGAAAACCTCTTCTCTGTGCTCCTAAGGCTCAAAGACTAGCAGACTGGATTGCAAAGAGTTAGAGTAGCTGGAGGAGCTCTGCTGGGTCACAGCACTAGCAGAGACATTTGCTGCTCAGTCCCTGGTTACCGCTATGGAACCAGCTCAGCTGGATTTCATTTCTATTTCTGTCCAGCCAGAACAGCTGGTTCCCTCTGAGCCCTTGATGTCTGTGCAAGCTCTCAGAAGGACCTGCAGAGCTTGGTGGGAATGCCGAGAGGTATGCTCTGGCTTTGTCCCTCATATGGCTGGCAAGGCACCCTGCTCAGCACAGACAGGGCAGGAGCAAATCCAGGTCAAACAGCAGGACCTGGTCAGAGGAACCATAATCCCTGAGAGCACAGCAGGGGTCTGGACAGAGAGCTGCTCTGCTATGGATCAGCCATGGGAGGCTCCAGGAAAAGGGCTGGGAAGAGAAATCAGGCACCACGATACTCATCCACTGGAAAGAGGCAAACCCAGAAAGCAACCCCAGAGATAACACGCAACAAACACGCAACACCCATGGCACACTGACACCCCTTAGTCACACTCTTAAAGCCGTCATCCCCTCCTCAGTTTGGTGAAACACCCAACATTTCTGTTGTGTAAGGGATGTTGCTACATCACTGGAAGCGAACGCGCCTCACCCACACCTAACATTATTTTGGGAGAAGAATTACATGATAATTATTTGGGAATAGTCAGAAGCAGAGTCGTTTTCTGAGGACCCAGTTCAGACATGCTAGGAAGTGGAGGGGAAGGGGAAGAAGTTACAATGGGAACAATTAGAAGTGGATTTTGGATAGCCCCACACACTAAGCCCTGCAGAGGGGTTTCAGGGATATGGTAGAGTAGGATTTGGTACAAGATTTTCTGGCACAAGATCAAGCCTCTCCAGGAGTGCTTGATCAATTAAGAGGCGGGAAGAAAGTCACAGACAAGATCCTGCTAAATACAATCTTCAGACTACCCTCAGCAGCTGGGCATATCTAGCCAAACTAAGCAGGTAAAGGTGCAGACTTGGGAGAGTAAAAGTGGCCTATTCCTCCTCCATTGCTTTCCTGTCCCATGTGAGGACAGGGCATGGGAGAAAGAAACAGCAGCTGCTGGTTGGGACCCTCCCCTATTTCAAAGGCAACTCTTACTAGTGCTTGGACTCCCACCCTTCCCGCCCAGGGTCAAACGTGTGGCTGTGCCTGCAGGAGGGGTAACAAACATGAGAAACACTAACAAATACCAAGGGGGTGGTTGGACCCACAGAGCAAGAGCTCCAGGAGAACGGAGACAAAGGTGACAGGCTGGAGAGAAGAGAGCTAAAGCTCTGCAAGGAAAGTAAGGATCTGCCCAGCATCCTGCCTCCCTACCAGCAGGAACAGGCTGGCCTGTGACAAAGTGTTGGTCACAACAGAGCTACAGCCCACAAAGCTGGTCTCATTCTCAGCTTAATTGAGACGCCCAGAGGGAATTTATCTTGCTCAATGCCAGGGAAGCAGATCAAGAGCATATGCTGCTTCCAGGAAATGAGGGAAGGACGGCAGCCACGTACTCCTAGTCTTCTCAAGGATGGCAGGGAGCTCAGGACAGGAGCAGGTATAGGCTTGTCCTGGGGCACCCCGTGGGTCATACACACACGTAAGTATGCTGAGAAGAGTAAAAGAGGTTTTATGTGTGGGATAGGGTGTTTTCTTATTAGGCAACAAGTAAAAGATGAAGAAATAGTGCAGGTGAAAGGAATAGTTATTTAAAGAAAAAATTTGTCCCACATCTTCAGCAAGGACCATGTTCTGCCATGGACCTATGTGCCAGGCATCGCTGTGACCCTCAGCTCAGCCAGGACCCTCTGGGGGCTACAAAAATCCAAATGTCAATCTCAGCCCTCAGGTCAGCGGCAGATGCTGACACAGTGAGACCTGCAAACTGCTCTTGGCAGCTTCATCCTTTCCAATGTCAGGAGGAATCCCTACAGGTGCTGGCTCAGGAACCTCTTCTCCTTGCCCAGGCAATAAGGGAGGCTGTAAATCTTCTGAAGTGGCAAGAGGATGCCAGGCTACAGGAAGAAACCTTTTTTCCTACCCCAGCTCAAAACCTCCAGAGATAATCTCTCCCCTGTCCATGCCCAGGGAGGTATCCTGGCCACAGCTCCAGTTCTAGAGCTGTGCTGGATACATCAGGCACATCCCTGATTTTTAGTGCTCCTTTAGTGGGGTATAATGAAGGCATAACTACCAGCACAAAGGGCAGTACTCTGCTCTCCGTCCCTTGTTCAGCAGCTAGTCACTGTTATGATCTCAGGTTGATAGCAAAGAAAAGAAGTCCCAGACCTAGCCAAGGGCTAAATGGCTCAGATGAGGGAAGGATCAAATTCCACCTGGTCACCTCCCTGTTTTACTTTACTGACACTGAACAACAAAGCTGCTCCATGAGCTTTGCAGCAGGGTCCTCCAGCAAGGGCAGGTGCTGTGGCCAGTGGTGTGGTCAGTGCAGCACCATCCATAGCATGGGCCACTGGCTCAGCCTGGCTCTCTGGCTATGGGAGCTCAGCTGTCTGCACCCACTGCAGGCTGCAGGCAGATAGTCTTCAACAGAAACCTTCAAAAAATCTGGCCATGGGAATGCGATTCTGTGGGGAGGTGAATTCACAAATTGTGCCTTAACAGAGGTGCAAAGTCCAAGTAAATGACAGATCCCACACTAGACCTGAGAGCAGAGTAGACAGAACCACCTCCTCATTTGTGATCTGGAAGTCCTGGGCTAGTGGCTAAATCACATAAATATTGCAAAATAACCCTGTCACTGCAAGGAGAAGGCTTATGAAGACAGACCCTTCCCTGTTTTTGTGACAATGCTTGGTGGAGCCATGCCAACTGGCTGATTATGCAGAGCAATCCCCCCAACACCACAGTTAACACTGGCAGCCAGAGTCAGGCTTCAAGGGAACTGTTAAAAAAGCCAGTGCCACAAAGGCTTTGAGTTTCACTGCTGCAGCACACAGAGTGGAGCAGATACCTCAATAAGAGCAGAACCAGAGCCTGCTGCAGGGGGAAGTGAGACTGTCACTGCGGGCAGCAGCAGCATCCCCCTCTGCCCCGCACACCTGGTCACACTCACCTGCCGGGAGTTGGCTTTCAAAGCCATAGCAATGCATTTACATCGAAATGGGAGGCAGCAGAAATGGAGCAGAGAGCACAGCCTTCTGAAACTTCCCTGGGAAACTTCTTACCAGGCTGAAATTTGCCTCATGATTTTGCCCTGTTTAACATGTTTGACAGATTACAACTTCAGTATTGATGGAAAATTATATCAATTTAAGTGAAATAACTGAACAGCTACAGCTCTAATTTAATTCAGCTGCCTTTTATAAGATTGAAGTACTAAAACCTCTGACAGCAAGCAGTCTAGGCAGAGAACTCCACAAAGAAAGGGCAATGAACAGGTTCAAGTGCAAGGACTCCGCTGTTTACGTCTCTCCCTCTCCTACAGTATTTTGTATTATCTTGTTCCTGCCTAGGACCTGGAAGCCCATATCCATGGGGCTGAATTATTCCCCCCCCCCCCGCATCCTAGTCTCTATGCAGCTTTTGCCCATAGTAAGAAATATTTTCACTGCAAACTTCTCAGGAGCTAACAAAGCAGCAGAATTAATTTAAAACCAAAAGCAAAAGAGAGCTTCCCTTGGATACTCAAAGCTCTTGCTGGAATAAGACACTAAAGTTTGCCTGTTCTGTTGAGTATGATCCAGAAAAGCCAGGACTATCTGCTACCATCCAGTTGATGGCAGCCAACCTAGCTGTGGCTAATTTATGAAAGCCATGACTCCATGCAAGCAGGCAGGTATGCAGCTCCAGGAGCAGTTTTGTCCCTGCAGGAAGATGTCGCACTACAGGAGCCGCCCAGGGGGGAATCTCAAATAAAAACCTAAAAGATACAATACTCTGCAAAGTAAACTTTAAAAAATAGGTTTTAAAGTCTAACCATAAATCACATCCATCCCAGTGCTTGGTGACGTTCTGTGCTCTTGTTTTATCACAGACTCCTGCTTCAGCAGAGTCACGTGGGTAAATAACAATAACATTAAAACACTAATATTAGCATTATAGTATAGTAATATTAGTATTACAGTTTACCAGTATTAGTGTTAATATTTCAGTATATAAAAAAATGAGCAAGAAGAAAACCCTCTCCTTCAGATGTAAGCATCCCCTGGCAGGCTGAAACCCCTGGCAGGCTACAACCCCAAGGTTTTTAAAATATTCTTTGCACACAGAGTGAATAGTGCACAGGTGGTCTGTTCAAAACAGGCCCACCTTTCTAACATTTTTCTTTCCATATATTCGTGGCAACCCATTACAAATACAGAGAATGAAGAAATTCCAGATCCCCGAAGGACCAAAGGGAACAACCATAGCAGTGATCAAGTCAGCATTAGACTAATCTGACATTGGTGCTACTGCTGCCACAAAACAGCATCAGAAGTACTCTGGCTGATCTGTTTTGGACAAAGATTGATGTTCCTAATCAGTTCCAAACTTCTGGCACCTTGGACCATTTTAAACATGCTTCCTGTCTCATTAGAGTTATATGGAGAACAGGCAAGGTGGGAATCTGTGGGCTAGCAGGAGGCTGGCAGTCCATAGGGGAACTGTGGTGCCAGGGAACCACAGTATTAAAGGAAATACTGATCTATAACAACTGAGAGAAGAAATAAAGCTCTGTATCTCAGTTTGTTGCAGCACTTGAAACTACGTACATCTTCAAGAACTTGAGCTGGGGGATGGTGTCAAACACCACACATTTGCTTCCCCACCTAGCCTTTCATCATACATTAAATCTGTCTAGGTGGCGAGATTTCCCTCATTCCATATCCAGAGGCTTCCTGTTTGTCTTCTGAAAGGAAGAGAGATGGTTTGTGACACCAGGGTGCCCTGCAATAGCAAGTTCTTCCGGATGACCTTTTCCTCTCACTTGCAACTTTTCCTCTCAGTTGCAAGACCAGCAGCTGATACGAGACTGTGCTCCTTGTGAGTGGTCTGAAGTCTGTAGTGTGGCAGCACATCAGAACATAATTTGTAATCCCTGGATGCAAGAGACAGAACGGCTTGGGACATATCCAAATAGTCAGGTGAGGCACAGACCTCAAAGTGAGGACACATGACAGTGCAGTGCACTTTTTGGTCTTAAGAAGGAGTTGTATCTGTACAGTCAAGTTGAAGAAGTTCTTCAGATTGCAGAGAAAACTGGAGAGATACAAGTGGACCAAACTTTAGAGAAGCAATCAAGAGCAGTGGGGAGGAAAAGAGTCTCCCCATTTACTGCCCTTTCATTTCAGATTCTTTCTGCAGAGAAGCACCACGTTAAAAGAAAAATTATTAAACACCCCAGAAGGTTGTGAAATCTTGTGTAGAAAGCACTGGGGACTGATAAAAGTCCTGACAGACAAGTCTGATCACATTTGACAAAGTTACAGGAGTAGAGAAGCTAGGGGTGAGTCTTATCTTTGATGAAACAATTGACGGCCTCATGTAAAAAAAACCAAAAACAAACAAAAAAACCCATCCCACAACCAAAGCTAAGAGCTCCTTGGCTCAGAGCACGACAGAGGAATGAGACCTGGCTGAGCTACCGTAAACAAAGGTTGAAGAGGGATGCATAGGAAGAGGAGGCAGAACAGGAGAGGGAAGACATTCCTGAGATGTAATCTCCTAAGGGAAGCTGAAGCAAGTTACACAAAAGCTCTCTGAACCTGCCAAGGCTCTGGCCCTACGCGCTGAAGCACATGCCTAACTCGCGCCCATCAGTAGCCTCGCTGAAGGGACCCAGCCTGCGCTCACGCGTCCGGGCGAGCCGGGGCCAGGCTGACAGCCGGGAATTCGGGCCGCTTCCCCGTCCCCGTCCTCGGGCAGTGTTCGGGTGCCTCTGCCATCAGCCCGGGAAGCGCAGCCCAGTTCCGCAGCGCTCACCCGGAGCAAGGCTGGCACCCACCACCCTCCGCTCACACCGAGCCTCCCGCCGGCCCCGCAGGGTGGAAAGGCCCTTCCCGCACGGCGGCGGGGCAGGACAGGAGGGCGGCGGGGCAGCGCCGCAGCTGCGGGGCCGAGGGGCCGCCCCGGCGGGACGGGGCGAGGAGCAGCGGCCGCAGCTGCTGCCGGGCCGGCTCCTGCCGGGCCGCCCGCCCCGGCCCCTCCGCGCGGTGCCGGCACCCACCTGCAGCGAGTCCCGCTGGAGCGCGGCCCGAGTGAGAGGCGCGGCGGTGCGGGAAGGGGAGGGAAGGAAGGAGGGATGCAGCCGCCACCCCCCCGCCTTCCCCTTTCAGGCCGGCGGGCGCGGGCGGGGCCGGGCGGTGCAGCCCCCGCCCACGGGCCGCACCCCGGGCCACGCCGAGCCGAGCCCGGCGTTGTGGCACGGAGTCAGGGCGAGTGAGGGGCCGGGGTCACGGAGACCCGCACCTGCCGCCCCGGCAGCTCGAGCAGGCAGAGGGGCAGCGCCCGTCAGCTGCCGCTTGTGCCCCGGGCCAGGCCAGTGCGCCTAAAGGGCGTCAGAGCATCTCTCCACTGACCTCTCCTGAGCCCTACTCGGACACCCCCAGGGCCAGGACCCCCGTGAGAGGAGGGAGAAAGGAACACCTTAGACTGGACAGCAAAAGGGAAATGATGGTGCACAGGGGAATGGCGATGTGAGGGACAGTGTTCCAGGGCACCCATACAGGGACACACCAGAGGAGGAGGTCCTGTTGGGTCCAGTTCCAGCATTAACCACAGCTGAAACTGCGCCAGTGTTGCACAGGGATACCAAAGTGTTCCTCTACACCAGGACAAAGATCAGGGATGTAGGTTAAGCCCGCCTAGCAGCTGCAAAATCTTGTGAAAGGAGCAGTTTTTCCCAGGAGTATCAAGCGCAGAGCCTTGAGAGTTTCACAAAGCATTTCCCACCCCAGCACTTGGTGCTCTTGCTTAGTCAGGTGCTGATCTTCAGCGAGGCTCATGACATTCTCTGCATCCCCAGCTGAAACTTCAGGGGTTACACCTTCTCCTACAACATTATGGTCAAGGTGGAAGGCTGTGGCAAAGAGCATTGGTTACAGAACTGAGAGCCTGATGGACCTGGTGATTCATCCCAACCTTTCCAGAGGTATAGCACAAGGAGCAAAATTGAGCATTACAGCACTCAAGATCTCCACAAGGCCCTACCTATTAGCATGTTTCTTTTCCTTGCACACACGATCACAGAGAAGGAAGAAATTTAAGAGGTTACAGAAATTACTTATTTTAACCTGGTATATACAAGATTTTTCAGTTATGCCTATTCTTTCTTATTCTCATATGCTGTTTTTTCTTATATGGCCAGCTGCCATACTGCAAATTTGGCAGCAATATTTGAGAAGAGCTAACTCGATACTCTAGTGGAAAGGGACCTGAGCATCCTCAGTTTATCCTGGTATACACAAATACTCTTCTAGAGTTTTATCCAAATTCCTTGCAGTCACTCAACAGACCTGCACAGGCCCCCTTTCACTTCTGAAGGTCTGAACATGACTACAATCATGTAAATAAGACAAGTGGATGTAGACAGATTAAGACAGTGCTATGTTACCCCAAGCACTGGTACCCTCCCTTTTCCCACCCGCTATTCCCTATCTTTAACTACCAGATCCACTCAGACTACAAAGGCAGCAATCTTTATTTTATGACATATCAAATTCACACTTTAGACTTTTTTAAAAACTCCAAAGCATAAAAGTATTTAAAAGAGTTCCAAATATAAGTTCCGGATAAACAGAAAAAAAGAGAGCAAATGACACACAAGATGATGTTGAAGTCCTCATGTAGAAAATATTCTTCCCACCTTCCTTTGGCCTCTAACCTTTACTTTCTTTAAATAACCATGGTCTCCTGGGCCCCTCTGCACTGTAGCCTTGAATCCAGGCACCACAGTGATTGTGCAAGCCACAGGGGAAGACCTGAAAAACGCTCATTTGGAAAAAGCTGCTGCTTGTGTACATGGGGGTGGCTCATCAAGTCTCATCCAACCCTCAATTAGGTGACACTGCTTTGCACACTAATGTAGCTTCCTGTAACAAGGCTGCTCTCATTGGCAGCCTTTAGGGAGGGAATGGAAACATGGAAATCAGGCCCCACACTACCTCTCTCAGTGGCTGGCAGTTTCACCACACAGTGAGCAGTTCTCACAGCCCACCACTCCGTTTCCCAAACATGTACTACCATTGTTCAATTCACAATGGCTGTGGGCTCAGCCAACTGCTCCACTAACTAGTTAACCTGAACCACCTAACAGGAGGCAAAGGATTTAGGGGAACCATTTTCTACCAAATACAAGCTGCACCGTAAGTAAGGAGGCAGTGACATAATGAAGGGAAAGCAAGCTTGCAAGTTTCTGAACTTGTTTGTGGCTCCCCGTACTGAACATGTACTTGTAGCTAACACTTCAAACCTTACCACATTAGGCTTTATTTGCCTTAGTGCTAAGGGGAAGCTGGCATTTTACTTCTCAAGAGAGATTTAACAGATGGAAAACAGCTCAAAGAGCAAGTGATCCAACCCAGAAAAAAAATTTAAGGCATTAATGATACATTCATCTTGACTCCTACCAAGCTGCAGCTCATACTGCTGGCAATAAGCATAAGCTGGCACAGTGTATGTTCAGAGAGAACAACGAGAATGCCACTGCAGTCAGAGCCTCTGAAACAAAAACACAGCAAAAAGCAGAGCTGGAAAGAGGGCTTTATCTCCTCTGCCTCCCTACCCATGAAACATCACAACCTCCATGCAGCCAAGTTTCTGCACAACTCCAATCCCCAGCTACACTCCTAATGGAAGTGTTGACAAGATTGCCACAGCTGTACTATAGACCTTGGTCTTTCTGCCCCCCACCTTGCAAGCAATATTGTTATTCAACTACTAAGATGTATTTAGATGCTGCTTCTCCAAGTACTCTGGTTAGTAGCCTTAACAGGAGTGCAAGGAAGAGGAAGGGAGGTATTTATTGCAAGGTAAAACCATAAAAGAATACAGAAAAGAGGAACCCTGTCACACTGCGAGTGTGAATTTGAAATGTCAGGTGGGGTTGGGGATTATAGTCAGAGAACTAGAATCAATTGTTCTTACAGTAACTAGTCAAAGGCAAGTTACAATGCTTGCCTTTTCACAGGTATCAGATTTTAACTGGCTGAAAAAGAAATGGGAGGTTAAAATACAGGAGAATTATTTCTCTGTCTTCTACTAGTTGGGCGGAAAATCAAAACCAAAAATCACTGCCAGCCTTTTAAAATAAGACTGTAGAAAACATAAGCCTTGGAGGTCACCCTGGTGGTGGCAGTAACACCAGCTCAAGGATGGTTTCAAATTAGGGGACTAAACCAAAATTAGAAATAAAAGGGGGAAACATCCAGCCATTCTCCCACATCCCTACACTGGAGCTACCTGTCCCACAAGGGGCTAGGGGAGGTAGCATTCCAGGCAGGTTTGATATCCATGATGTTCACATGCCCATCCAAGATGTTCTGGTGAGCAGATGGTTTATGAATTCCAAAGGAAACATTCTCAGTCACTTTCAAACTTGACAGAATTGACTTGGGTTGATATAGTGCCCCCACGGTAGCTCCCTCGTTTTTTCTTTGTCTTCTCATGGCGGAAAGATTTGCCTTTAGTGTATTTCAGGATATTGTTAGCCTTCTCACCCCAGTCACCAGCTGCTCCTTTCTGTGAGAGATGAAGGGGGGGAAGAAAAAAGAAATTCAAGTCAGTACCCAAGAGAGTAAAGGCAACACTTTGCAATTTACCCTACCCAGCAAACACTAGTACATTAACACTGGAGTAGATACCGCTCTCCCATGCACCTCCTGCCACTGCTCACATGCTTCTTAACAGCTCCTCCTGGTGGAAAAAGTTCTCACCAGAAACACTCCCCACAAGCACACCTAGGCTGCTCTGCAGACACGTCCTTGCAGAGACTGAGTATTACCACTCTGGACACTACCTAGCCCTACCTTTGCTTCAAATGAGTTATCAGCAACACGGGCATCCACCTCAATCTCTTCCTCCCTTACACGGCGGAATGGAGAGGCTGGCTGTTGAGAAAGAAAATGAGACAGTAAGCACACGCAAAAACACATCCCTTGGTGACAACCTCCTTCCTTGCCCTGCAAATAGGGGAGCCCTGTTCACATCACCTCAGTTTTTAAGTGTTTCTCAGATGTATAGTTCTTTCCCTTCTTCAGATCAGGCAGTTCAGGGATGCTCCTGTGCAAGCATATCCAATCAGTGCCAGAATAATACTATGCACATATGTGCACTCCCCCTAGGGTTCTCCAGACAAGGTTTAAGTGCTTGAGCAGGGAATAAAAACATAAATAATCCTATAGGCCCAACCTCCCACAAAACCCCCAAACAAGCCTAGTTGTTTAGGAGACAGATGCCTCTTCAGCCAGTTGCCATAGTCTACCCTCACTCACCCGTTTCACCTTGGGAACTGTGTGTGGTGTTTTGGTTTTGATCTTTGCTTTTTTACTGTGTGGTGTCTCTGGCTCCTGGACATCTTCCCTCTTCTGTTTCTTCCCAATTGTGCCTGTTAGATGTACAGCGGTAAAACTTTAAAGGCAGTAACTGCAGCATTGGGAAAGGGAATGGCATCCCTCCTCCAGAAAGCAAACCCCATGTTGACACAGGTGTGAGAATTGGTCCCTGCTTTACTTCACCCAGAAAACAGACTGCTGTACCAGACACAGCCATTTTGGGTCAACAGGGATCTTCCCATCCTATCCTAAGGGATAAAAATATTTTTATGGAATAGGGTACCTGTATATTAATGATTTTGCATACTTGAGAGTTCTGTTGGTCAAAGTTTGCCCGGTTTTGGAGTCATACGACATGCATTTGCACACATCATTAGGGCATCACTAGTGTTCCTCCTGGAGGGTTAAAGATTGAGATTGTGCATTGCGGCATCAACTGTGGTGTCCCACTCCACATGGACAAGATCTGCCAGCAGTCCACTTTGCTGCCACTAAATCCTGTGCGCGCACAGATGGCAACTGGCAACAGCTATACAGAAACGTGCTTCAGCATTACCACAGATTCTACTGCCAGCAGCTATGCAATACAGACAAAAAGGATTACACCAAATGCAAAACTAGCCCTTCCCTCTCAGTACTGCACCAAATGGCATAATCCAGTAACAGAGATTAGACTGAATATGCTTTAAGAAAGTCTTCCATTCATGTTTAGCTCAGTAACACTGCCTGACAGACCCACTCCCAAGACTGTAGGTAATAATACCTCCATTAACTTTTCCGGTTTCTTCTTCAGAGCTGCTTTCACTGCTACTACTACTGCCACCAGCTGGCTTAGACTTCGTGTTGTTTGCTGCAGTTGAGGATGCTTTCGCTTTCTCTGTGGAGGCAGTGGCCTTAGAACCATTCTGTACTCCTTTTGCTGCCTTTTTGGGCTTCTCATCCTCTTCACTGGAACTATCTGATGAGCTGCTGCTACTACTAGAAGCAGTTGCCTTCTTCCCCACAGTTGCTTTTGCTGCCCCTGTAGATTTAGTGGCTGTTTTCACTGCTGGTTTCTTTTCTTCTTCGCTGCTTGAGCTATCAGAATCAGATGTATCTGCTTTGGGAGCTGGAGTAGAAGGTTTGGACACTGGCTTAGCCACTTTGCCAGCTAATTTAGCTGGGGGGGCTTTCTTCTTCTTCTTCTCATCCTCAGAACTGCTGGAGCTGCTATCTGAATCAGAGCTACTTTGTGCTTTCTTTGTGGCAGCTTGTGACTTCTTTGCTGCAGGGGTTGCTGCTTTGGTTGTGGGCTTCACAGGAGGTGCCTTCTTGTCAGAACTATCAGAATCTAGAATGCAAAGAAAAAAAAACCAATCAAGGCTAAGTCCCATTCCTTCAATACAAAGCTAACATACAGATTTAATGTTGATACACAGTGCACAGTGTTTGAAACAACACTGCAATGGGTATTCCTGTTCAACCACACCCTTCTACCCAGTCTAGAAACAGAGGTTTGAGCAAGATCAACATGCATGTAGAAATTCTCCTTTTCTCCTACCCCAATACCTGAGCTGTCTGAGGAAGAACTGGAGTCTTTCTTTGCTTGTCCAGGCTTGACAACTACTTTTGCTGGTTTAGAAGTATTCTTTATCACAGGTTGTTTAGCTGGAAGCTTACTCCCTACCTCCTTTTTGTCATCTTCAGAGCTGGAATCTAACAAAAAAATTGGTTTTTAAGTTAGCAGGATTCATGTGCAAGCTACTTTAGTAAGAACATGTATATAACTCCCAGGGAAGTGAAAAGCAAAATAACTTGAGGCTCAAGGCTGAGCCACTAGGTAACTAGAAACCAGCAGCATCTGATGAACACTTGAATGGTTGGCTTTGTTGGGAGGAGGTGAAAACAAACAGTTAAGTTCTTCATAAATACATGCACAAGGAATAAGATATTTGGAGAATAACGTAGGAGAAGAGGTACTGGGAATAAGGGACTGGAGAAAGTACCAGTATCACCAAGACTAAACTCAGGAAGAAGAAACATTGGGAAAAGAAGGTATGTAGTAAGGATCAAAAAGACATACAAGAAACTATGAGATGAAGTCTACAAAGCATGCAAAGCGAGGCAGTGACAGCACAGTATCTCATTTTAACTGTTTCCTTATGAGATGAGTTTAGCAGCAGTCTGAGGATGGACTGGAGACTCTTGAGTACAAACACAGCTTTGTACTGGGTGTTACAAGAATCTGGAATACTAAACCTGATCTTTTCCAGTATTTCTGAACACTTTATTAACAGCAATCAAAAACTTGGCTATTTTGATAGAAACTAGGCAACAAAACCAGACAACACAATGCCTGACACTCACTGCAGTTTCACACAATCTACTAACTGTTCGCAGACAGACAGGCATCTGCCACCCACAGTCCCTGCCGTGGCACCAGAGATGTTGAGATACACAACAGGAGCACCTTGAACTTCGAGGAGAAATGTAGCCCATAGGGAATTTACATGGGAAATACAGCCCTGCAAACCTTATACCCGATCAACAGGAGCTACATTTCCTCTCACATGAGGAGAAGGTATCTTTTGAGTCTATTTTGGTTACATTTTTATTTTAGAAACTTCTCCCCAACACAATGGGATAACAGAAACCAAAAATCTCAGGACACAGATCCTCAAAACGTTTAACTATTAACCTTCCTGGAGAAACCTGATCCGTGATTCCCCACCTTTTTCACCCAGCAACATGAAGACCTTTCTGCACTTGCCAATGGTCTCCTTGTCTCATGTCAGACTGCACTCTGCATAGCAGGCTCCTGTTTTTTCAATTTTTCATCTTGCTAGCCCATACGCTAAAGATTTCAGCAGATACATCACTATACAGCAACCTGGCCAATAAAAACATTTAACACAAAAGAATCAAGATGTTATTTCTTGAATTACCTGAGTCACTGTCAGAACTGGATTTAGCCTTCTTGCTAGTCACAGCTTTGTTTTGGGGGCCAGGGATTGTTTTAGCTACTACGGCTTTGCCTGCAAAAGCAAGTCAAAAATTAACAGGCCACATCCACACAAAACCTTTGTTACAAGATAGAAACCTTTCCAGATGTCAAAAAGCTCCATTCTCAGTGTACCAGATATTTTCTCAGGCATATTCTTCCTCCAGCCAGCAACTGGAAGCCAAGCAAGAACCTACCTTATTCCCACTAAACTAGATCCTGATGACTTTTCAAACAACCATGTGTACAGTAATCCAACCTGCATACAGTTCAGATCCACAAGCCTTATAGTGTTGTTTGGGCAGCATTCAAATTGATCAGAAGCTTCCAGAAAAGCAAATAGCAACACAGACCAAAGGCAAACAGCCTTTTCAAGGAAACCAGGACATTGCCAAAACACTGTTGGCTCCATTTAGTACTTCCTCTTCAGCCTCCCCCCCTCACAACATACCTGCTGCTCCCTTTGGGGGCACCTTCTCTGCCTCATCACTACTGTCTGAAGAGTCACTGCTCTCAGCCTTTTTTGCAGGAGCCTTGGCAAGGCCTTTCTTTGTCTGTGTTCCCTGAGGAGGTGGTACAGCACTGTACGGACCTATGAAGAGAGACACAGCATTCAGATACCTGCATGACAACGCAAGCAGCACATGAGATGTTTGCCCTAGATAGAATAAAGCACTTCGGTTCCATTTATTCCCCTTCTGTAACTACAACCAAACACACCAGCTTATAATTAGAAAGGTTATACTCACCCCACTGCTACCTCCCTGTTTCTACTGTGAGTTTAACTCTCCTCTCAGGGTTCAACTAACCCAACTATCTCTGCAGAAGTTTTCTCTGCACTTTTAGAAGAACAGGAGCTCATTGCCAAACTTTTCCAGAAAAGAAAACAGTTATATCACCTGTTCACAGTTTTCATTTACTGTGTTCTCAAGTCCTCTGGTTAGAGCATTAAGACTGACCTTTGATTATTTGACCCTCAGTTCACATCAGCTCTCTACTGGAACCCTAAAAGCATTATACCACACTGACCACAGCCCATTTAGCCCATCAGCTGGAATACAACTGAACAGCCTTGGGTACTTCACAAGAAAGGAACCCTAAAAAAGCTTAAACTGATGCAGATACTGAATATTCATAGACAATGTCACTATGTGCCACATCCAGTCTCATCTTGAAAATCTCCAGGGACAGAGAATCAAACCACTTGATATCTACTTCCCACACCCCGGCAGACACAAAACATGCAAAGAACGAGGCTATCCGACAGGCAAACCTAGCAGGGCACCACAATCTCTCACTCCCCATCCCTTGCTGAGGGAGGAGCTGAACTGTAAGCCCAGCCCAAACAGCACACATGAAAAGAGCTGCTGTATCTCTGGTTCATGTTACCACCACCAGCACCTGGAACCTTGTGTGCAGCAGGGCTTTCACTTCTCACAGGACAGCAGGACTAGCAGAAAGTATCCTCCCACACAGCAGCAATGGTATTTAGTACGTACCAGACTTTGGCTTTTGTTTTGCAGGTGGCTTTTCATCATCTGAGCTGTCAGATGAGTCCTCACTACTGGAACTTTCCTTGGCACGTTTGTTTTTCCCTGGACATGCTTGAGTTGCTGCAGGTTTCGGCAGAGGCGATTTCTTGGGAACAACCTTATCGTAAGAAATAAACATTAAAAAAAAGGAAGTTGCACACATCTTGTGGGCTTTGTTTAACTCTACACCTTACTTAAGAGAGCAAATTCTGAAGACAAAGGGAGAGAAATTAATAAATATTCTCAAATACAAATTTTAGGAAACGTATGGGCATTATTATCTCTCTGGCCACTCTTCTACTGTTTTATGCTGCATGAACTGCTAATGAGGATCTCCTCTTGACAAAGGGGCTAAGAACTGACTGAAATGGTAGCAACTGCCACATGATTATTTTTGTGTTGAAGAAAACATTTTTAAATAATCCCTAGCGGAAAAATCAAAGTTATAGTCAGCTAAGCACAAAAAAGTCATGCCAAAGTGAATATATAATGGAGAAAATTATATGGTTATGACACAATGTTTTCCTGTAAAAGGATGGAACAAAAAAAGCAGTAAGGAGCTAGTAGGAAAGAATGCAGTGCATGGAGAGGTAGAGGTATGTACAGAACACATAATCCCACTGTATAAAAGAGGAGGTATAAGAATTATGCTGAGCACAGCATCTATATAGTCTGTGCTTGCAAGATGATACACTCAGTCTTACTAGACTTCTATAGTGTTCGTGAAGTTTTTCATGGTCTAATTTACCTTTTTTGGTGCAGCCTTTTCCTCATCAGAATCTTCACTACTGCTGCTACTGCTTGCTTCTTTTCCATTGACAACCTTGCTAGCCGCCTGGGCAGCTTTACTTCCTTTTGAGAGAAGTACAAAGGAACATTACAAAACACGCCATGGCAGATGAAGGATAATTACATTGAGCAGAAAGTATCACAGAGAGAAAAGAACCACAGGAAGCCAACAGGGCAGGTTAAGGTAGTCCTGCAAAACTGTTAGTTTATCCTACTGCAAGCTTAGAGAAAGTTCTCTGAAAACTGTCTCTTCTAGCTGATGGGACATTACATGACTAAAGCCTAAGTAAAGATCTTCCCTGCTTTTTGAGGGGGAGACACTGGCAAAAGCAAAACTTTAGCAGTTAAGGCTGCTGACTACAGTTACCTATTCAAACAACGAAACATTCAGGACCAGATGTTTTATTTGCAATCAGTTCTACTCCTATGTCAGAAGCAGACTGGACTGGAGTGCAAATGGCAGTGACAACAGATTTTCAAACCGCTATGTTAATACATCTGTCTTTGCATGTGGGTACAGTCCCCAGCACTCCTCCCCTGGCTTTTTTGGTTTTACACTTTGACATGTGATACACAATAAGAGGTACCCGATTTAGGTGTTGCTGGTTTTGATGGCTGTTTCTTTGGTGCTTCTTCATCTGAGCTGCTTGAGTCAGAGCTGGAACTTTCTGCTTTCTTCTGAGGCTGGATTTTGGTTCCAGCTGGTTTCACCACAGGTTTTGCACCTTTCTAAACAATAGAAAAAACTGATTAGCCTTCATAGTCATGAAAAGAAAATGAGGGTAATAAGTGGGACACGTACAAACAGCTGTCTTTTAAAGAGGTTACCATTCTGATTTGAAAGCACCACTCTGCCTAATGACCAAGGTCTGAAAATCTCTGTATAACAGTTTTGCTCTGGAAAACCTCCCAGAAATCCTTGGGAAGCTTCCTTTGCACCTCAGTCTTGAGTTCTGCCTCCTCAAAAATGAGGCAGATCTGAGGCTGACACCTTTTTCTTTCTACAGATCACACTAGTTTGAAGACTCAAAATACTGAACTGGGCAACTCTGGTCAGTGTCATCTAATGTACACTAACATCATTCTTCCTCCCCCCCGACTTTTTAAGAACATGACTGCAGCAAGAAAAAGGAAAGAGAAGATTCTCTTTCTATATAAACACGTATATATGGAAAAAGATCAAATTTATGGTAGCAACTGCAAATAAATCGTTCTCTGCAAAAAAGTGAGCCCTAGCAGTCTTAGGATAAAAGCAAGGAGAAGACTCGGATATGAAACAAAGTGAGGTTTGGACAATAAATTGATTTTTCCTGAGACCAGTTCAAATGGCACATTTTCCACTACAGAAACTTGTTGTATTGCACCTGCCTCAGCCTAGACATTTCACAGTTCAGGAGAAGCGAGCCTAATTTCAGAGAGAGTTCTGTTGGTCAAATTTGCTATTATTTACCACTGTCAAATATGCATCAAAGAGGCTGGAAAAAAAACAAACCTTTGTTGGCTTCTCCTCCTCCTCCGAGTCTGAATCATCACTGGAGTCCTCACTGCTGCTCTCTGCCTTCTTGGCTGGAGGAATTGCTTTTGCTTTGGGAACAGTTGCTCCTTTAGCTGCAAATATGCGACAGCAAACACTGATGACAAATGAATTCACAATGTGCACGTACCTATATCCTGCGCTAGTGGGTATCAGGGTAAAGGACAGACTAAGGTCATTAAACCATGACTGCAGTTCACAACACTGACTTTATTTCTTGAGAGCAGCATGTGGCACACTACCCCAAAATGGGTAAGCAAGAGGACAGAACCAATTCTAATTTTATCTCTGTCACATACACATTTAAGTGCAGACTTCTATCACCAAAAAGGACAGCTCACAAAGAGCGAGCGCCCCCAAACTGAGGTAACATTACCTGGGTCTGCACACCTTTCAGCGTAAAGAAACCTGAACAAGCACAGACTTGTGCTTGCAAAAGAGATCCACTCTCAATGGTTAAAGTGCTGTAATAAAGTTTCAGACACTTGAATGTGTTTTAGCCAAATCTACTTCCTAGTTACTGATTGCTTTTTAATAATGTGGAGCAAAAGGAATCATTTTGGTTCACACTTTATTTGCAAGTGTCCTTATCAAATAAAAATCCGATCCAAGTTCAAATTCAGTTTTGGGATGGTTTGAGTTGAAGACCAGTTTTCTTTCTGTCTCTCCCTATTTAGTCCTTCTCCCCTGCAAATCTCCTTCTATATATACAAATCTTGTGTACAGTGTAGTTAAGGGAAGATATAAGAACAACTCCAAGTAAAAGGGAAAAATGCAGCTAACCACATACCAGAATGCAATGGAGAGATGTATTTTTGATAGAATTAGTATACAAACTTGAGAGGAAAAAAAGGATAGAAACCTCTCACAAGCAGCAGGCGAATAAGGACACCTGGCATTTCTCTGGAATTCAAGCATACCCTGTGCAACTCCTCTGCAACAGGTCATGGTGTCCGTCAATACAGAGGACCCTGATAAATCTAAATAAATCCTAGCCATGCAGGAGTTGTGTCAAATTATGAGTATTTTAACAAACGTACAGGCACTTGTAAAACCTGAATCAATTTTCATACAAAATCAAAATGAAAAATCATTCTTTAAAGACCTTAGTAAGAGAGCCCCTAGAAAATAACATGGAAAACTCACCATGAGGTAGCTTCCTCCCAGTACCTGCCCAACTGCATACTCTCAAATCCCAATTTCACCCAGTATTTAAAGCAACGCATAATCTGAAGGTGCCAAAGCAAGTAGGTATAACCCTGCTGAGATATCCTAGTGAGTGTTTGGAAAGTAGAACTCCAGTCTAGACAAGGTAATGAAGGTGCTATTTAACAGCATCTTGAAACTCAGTATAGCCCAATGACTTCCCCAGGCTCAGCCGAAGGAAACAAAATAAATGGCTAACACCTTCTGGGGGACACAAACTCTGATGTGCCTAAATTCTAACAGGATAAGAACATCACCCTTAGTTAGGATGAACGTATCTTACATGTCACGGGCAAAAGACCTGTCAAAACCGAGATCAGGTAATACAAGCCCAGTGCGTGATAGCTGCTGTAGGACCTCAGAAGAGCTGCTGACGCTCGACTCTACACGCGGGTGAGCAGCCAACATCAAACACAACCCCGACCTGCGCCAGGGTCGCTCACAAACCCCACCTGGCTTCTTGGCCGGGGGTTTCTCGTCCTCCTCGCTGGAGCTGCTGGAGGACGGCTTCCTCTTCGCCTGGCCGCCGTTCGGGACCAGCTTTCCCTTCTTGGCCGCCGGAGACCTGCGGGGAGAGAGGCTGAGCGGGGCCCTGCAGCGGGGGGAGCCCGGCGGGCCATCAGCGCGGCCCCGCGGTGCGGGAGGAAGGGAGGGGGCACTTACCGGAGCCAGTAGGTGAAGATGTCCAGGAGGGAGGCCGCGTTCGGGTCCTGCTCCTTCTAAACCGAGACAGGCCGCGTCAGTGAGCGCGTTCCCGGCTCGCTCCCTCCCGCCCCTCTCCCTCTCCCTTTCCCTTTCCCTTTCCCTTTCCCGCTCCCTCTCCCTCTCCCCCCTCACCGCCGCCGCCTCCCTGGCGAAGGCGCGCGCGGCGCCCTGGCAGCCGCTCTCGCGCAGGAAGGCGAGCACGAGCGGGAACAGGTCGCTGGGCACCGCGCGCCGCTCCGCCATCATGCACCGACACACGTGCCGCCTGCGCGCGCGCGCGCCGCCCCGCCCGCCTGCGCGCCTGCGTGCGCGAGCGCGCCGAGGTCCCGGCCCGTCCCCGCCCCGCCGCCATGTTGTCTGGGCGGCAGAGGCGGCACAGTGGCTTTGGGGCAGGGAGAGGGAAAGTAACTTCTTTGGTGTCGTCGCCGCCTCTCTGTGCTGCGGGACAGCTGTCCGGGGTGCAGGAGCAGCAGAGGAGGGGCTGGGAACCCGGGAGTGCCCACACGGCCCTGGAGGATTTAGGTCCCCCTAAGCCCGATCACCCTTCTTGTAATCCGCTTTGAAGGCCGTCACTGAAAGGAGAGTGCTAGGGAGCAGGAGTGAGGAGCTCGGGGAGTCCTGGGGAGCGGGGACAAGGCTGCTCCGGGGAGGAGAACAAGCCGGTGGCTGTGGGCAGGCGGCACTGGCAGAGCCCTCACCACACGGCGCAGCCCCACGTGGCTGGAACACGGGAGACAGGGCTGGGTACTGATAACGGGAGTCATCGGGAGTCTCGGGAAAAGGGAGCTGTAATTCCGAAAGCAGTAATTCTCCGTTGCTCGGTAATTTTACACGGGCCTTTGCAACGTAAGCTTCTTTAAGGGTAACTGCCAGAGAAGCAAGTTTATGAGTGTTTTAGTTGAAGTAGTTACAACGTGAGTATCCAGTTTTTGACAAGAGATGTTGAATAAAGACGCTGCTCAGCGGACAAGTTCAAGTTCAAGCTCCAAACGACCACCAGGGGCCCCTAGCGACCAAATAAGGCCTTCTGAACAACTACTTAGAGCTAATTAACATGTTTGAATTTTATGAGAGAAGTAGTTAATACGTAAGACATTTGATGAATATGTAAAATTTTAAGTAAATATTAGCTATGCTGACCGAAGCTCTGATGTTCGAAAAACAGGACACACACAAGATTAGAGGAGCTATCCTCCCTGTGTGTTCTGTGCTGATGATAAAGAATGCTCACAAATTGAGTCTTAGGAGTTTCTTATTTGCCGCTTTCCAGTAACAAACCAGGTCTGGGACACCAGATAATGGATCCATACAGGAACAAGGGGAAATGGTGCTAGAGGAAGTAATGTCCTAAATTGTCCTAAAGCACAAACCTGTAAGAGAGAGACAGAAAGGGAATGTGAGGTAAGGCTGCTTACAATAAAGGCTTGAAGAACTTAAAAGAGGCAAGGTTAGAAACAGGGCAGGAAACAGGTACACCTCAAGCAAACACTGAGGACCCAGGCGTGAGCTTAAGTGGAGCTTCTGGGCCTATAGGCAAAAGGGGGCTGTAGCTTTAGGTTAATCATTTCTCCAGGAAAGTTTTTTTTCTGTAAAACTGAAGGTTCGCTTTGATGGTTGTAGCTCTTTGTTCTCCTTGCCTTTGTGATGAAGTTTTTCTTGATTCTCTTTGATAGAATGTGCTATAAAACTTGCTGAGGGCAAAGGAAAAAGAGAGTCCTGTGCTGAAAGTCTTGATTTAGGCCTGCTAGGGTAAAACAGAGCAGTAGTAGGTATGTAGCATTATGCTTTTTACATGTTCCCTACCTAGTGTTCTGCACTTAATGATTTCCAAATTATTGCTGTTCCTGCTGTGTGGGTGTTCTGTCCCTCTCCTAGTGTCGGATGAACACACACACTTGGGTGGGGCTCTGTGCCCAGCAAAGCATTCCTGTTGCTGATGTCTCTGAAAAGTGTCACGTTTGCACTCACAGGGAAGTAAAAGCCAGCTCTTGTAGTGGTATTTTATACTGTAAGATCCTGTAATTTTGTACAGGTGCTGTAGCCTGTGGTGTAAAAAAGGGACATTCAGCTGAGAGTTGGTTAAATGTGTATACTTGTTTTCAGATGTCCTTGACCTGACCTGCCCCTGTTCTGTATGGAATAACACGGGGCTGTGTTGCAGAAAGGAAACCATTTCCAGGAACTAATATTTCTCTTAGTTTTTGTAGTTTCCATCTACAGTAAGCTACAGCTGCAAGCGTCATCTGCAAAGCTCAGAAAACTTGTGCTTTTGTCTGTATCTGAAAGGAAGACATGCAGCCACTGCTGGTAAACTGTCCTTATTTTAAGTCCTGCTGTCTGAAGTAACTGCTGTGAAGAACCAGGGAAGTTACTGACTGCTTCACTGACTCCCTTTGTTTCTCATCTGGTTAGTATCTCTCTTTCCTGCCCAGCCTTTGCCAGTAAGGTCTGTTCCCTGTGCTGTGGGGCAGCTTCTCTTCAGAGATGTGTGTCTGTCTAGGTGTGTGTTTCCCCCATGTTGTGCCTGCAGCTGTTCAGATGATCTTGCAGGGAAAGCCATTTTGCTCTTTATTCCCCAAGGCAGTAGTAGGAGGTCCTGGGATCTAAAAAGCAAGCAAATCAAACTGATTTATGCTGTTGCTTGTAAATTCCTTTGCTCCACTCACCTATTCCTCATAGTTTTTTTCAGTTTTCCCCTTGGCTGTTGTATCTCTTTGTTAAGGCTGCAGGGTGACCTAATCATCTTGGAAGAGAACATTTTTTTGAGAAGTCTCTGCTCTTCTACTCTTTTTGTGGCCAAGAAAAAGTGAAGAGAGGTAGCATGGGTGTTCAAACACTTACTGAATCTTTCCTTGTTACCCCTCATAAGTACCTAGCGAGAAAGCAATGTCTTTAGAAAAAGCAATCTAGTCCTTTTCTTTGGACAGGGATAAAACAGACCCTTGAGAATAATGCTGCAAATGCAGCTGTGGTTACATGCTGCAGTGATTTGAAGTGAGGAAAGAGTTGCACAGTCAATTTTGGGCAAGGGAAGATGAAAAGCTCCCTCTGTTTCCTTTTTCTTTCCTTAGTTCGTTACGAGCTGTGTAACTGTCCCTTAGGCCAGCCTAATGTTGTAGGGTCTGAAGGGGCTTTTCCCTGATTTATCATCTGAGTTTTTTGGTGGCGGTTGCTGGAACAACACACTAGCAGTTACATAACCGCCTCATTTGTGGAGGCACATTAAATTCACTTTAGAGACTTGGGAAATTTAAAGAGGTTTCCCGTGGACTTGCACTGGTTAAATAAAATACGTATCATGCCAAGTGACACTGATACATATGGATAAGCCCCATGGGTTCCCACAAAGCAGGAAGGTGATTTTGCTAGCCCTTCGTGTGATACTGCAAGGCTTTAAAGAAAGAAAGAAAGAAAGAAAGTAAAAGCTCATTTCATAAGATCATGTTGAAATCCTCATCTAACATCAGAGAGATGATTTTCTTTTTAACTTTTTATATTGGAAGTTAGAAAATAAACAGTTTTACAAGGCAAATAATGTGGAACAGTCATAAAGTCGTACATGTGGTTATCCATCTGTTTCAATAGTTTTTAATATATGTTTTCTATTCCGTAATAGTCAATTAATGTGGCTAGAGACTCTAGTTTCTGATTAGTTAACTTTTGTCCTTCAGATAAATCCCAAATAGATTCTGTATTGGCATATTTCTGCAGTGCCTGTGTGTTCTTTATTCTAGTGTATGTTTTTGGGATGATTCAGATGGGAAAGTTATGGTTTCTTCTTTGCATACCTGAAGTTTCTCATAAGGCTGTGCTCAGAAAGTACTTTCTGTCCTAGTACTTCCTTATTGTGAGAGCAAACAGTTTGATTTTGGAAGACAGGCCACGGCACAAGTTTGTAAGCTTAAAGTGGGTTTTGAGTAAAGAAAATTTGGAGATAACAAGAGTTTGACTAGCTTCTAAGAGTTGAATAGTAGAAAAGAGTTGGTTCCTTTCTCCTTGTAACCATCTCAGTTCTAACATTGGTGTTGGTGACACTAAGCTGCATTCAGTATGTCCACCTGACTGCTTGCAAATGACTGCCTTGACTGGGAAAACAGATTATTTTGCTGTGCTAAGTGCATCAGTGGTGCTCAGTAAAGAAATGTTTCTGAATCCAGATCAGTTTGTTTTTTTCTAAGTTTGCAAATGAATAGGCAGAATTTGTGCTTTGTCTTTAGCAACAAAATTAATAAATTGAGTCCTGTTTTCTGAACTCTTAACAGTGTCCTTCCACTGCTTATTTTCTGTGTACTCAAACATGAGCATAGGCATACGGATTCTGGTAAATCTAATTTGAAAGGCAGCATCTTCTAGATGAAAACCTATAACATCAATCTGCTTCGTTCTACGTGAAACAACTTGGTTTTCTCCCTAGGAGTTTTCCTTGCTCATAGGAGACGGAAGTCAAAACCTAAGTTAGCGGTATGCATAAAGCAGGTTTCGCTTGTTCTCTTCTACAACTTTTTCTTCCCAGTTTCTCGTGACTAAGGATACGGAGTTCCTGTATCACCGTAACACGTAACTTTTCCTCATTGTAGCGCAGTTTCCTAGGCCACCTATGGAGTATGTGCCTGGAGCCAGCTGGAAAAGGCAGTTTCTTTCCCTGCTTGGGGAAGCGTCCCGCCAAGTACCGGGAAGGCGAGGCGCGGCCGGGTGGGAGCCACCCGTGCCCGGCTCTGCAGGGGGCGCCCCCGGCCCGGCGGGCGGAGGCGGGGCCGGGAGGAGCCCTGGGCTGTGCCGAGCCGTGTGCGAGTGGGGGACGGGGACGCGGCACCGGGCTGGAGGGCTCCCCGCCGCTCTGCCGGCGATGTGAGGAGAGGGAAGCTACTCTTTCCCCGCCAGTCCCGGACCATGGCGGCCCCCGGTAGGTGCCGCGCCTGTCGCCCCGGGAGCCGGGCGGAGCGGCAGGGCTCGTCCGGCCGGTCGTGCCGCGCTGTGCCCGGCTGTGGTCCCGCAGCCGTGCGGTGCGGTCCGGGAGCGGCTGTCCCCGCTCAGTGCCGGTCCCTGGGGCATAGCGGAGCCCTGCCCGCTGCCGCCGGCCGGGCGGTGCTGCTGCGCGGCTCTGCGCGCCCCGGGCGCCCCGCTGCTGGGGACAGGGGAAGGAGGGTCCGCTCCCCGAGCTCAGGGGAACCCTGGGGCTCTTCGAAGCAACGCTGGCTCCTTTTTTCGCTCTTTTCTTTTTACCTTGCCTTGCTTCACTTGGCTTGAATACAGGGCAGGTGCTGGCAGAGCTGTCCTGAGTCTTAAACGCTCTTCGGGTTGGCAGATCGGCGAGCTCTGAGGGAAGGTATTCCGTAGAGGAATCTGTCCCTGTCCGTCTTTACTACTTAAATGTTTCTCTGTGATGTTTTACAGGTAAGTCAGTTGTTCCTAAATACGGCTTTATGCCCCTGCACTGCACTTCCTTTTGGGAGTATGACTTGGTGCCCCTTGCGACAATGGCTCAGGATCACAAACTGAGCTAGGTTGCCATAATTGAAAATGTTTTAGCTAACATATGTGCAGGAAAAGCTACCTAGAACGGAGTTGTAAAGTCAAGGGGACAAGGGGTTTAGCCCGTATTGTGTAAGTCTTGCTAATGCCCAGTGTGCAAGTTCCTCTTCTTGCAGGGAAGTGTATGTTTTATCTAAAAAAGGAAAAACGTGCCATTCTCAGGGTGTAAAGTAAAGTTTGCGTTTCACTGGCGCGTATCTCCTTGTGATGTAAAAATAAACTAAACGAAGGCCTCAGGAGACTCATGGGCAAAACTACTTTTCTCCTTATAAACAGAAGGTGATTTCACAGACACTCTTAAAAATAGAACAACTTTAGATTAACATATCATAATGCAAATCTCATGTTCCTATCACTGAAGTTTGGTTTGCAGACATTTTATCTGCTTTGATTCTGCTATTTCCTCTTGCTTGTTTGCAGCACTTTATTTAAAGTGAAGGTTTTCTATTCCAGTCAAGGTAAGAAGTCTCACTAGGATGTTAATAATTATTGCAAGTCATCACTATTACTCTGCATTCCATCTATGCAAAGAATGTATTTGTTTCCTCATACATCACTTAAATACATACACTTCAGACACTGAAATATGAAAGATGCTGAGGACTTCTCTTAATGACCCACCAATAGTTTCTGTCACCTCTTGGAAGTGCTTTCTATTTTAAAAAATTTTTTTATTAAGACACCTTGAGTTGGGTTTTATTTAATAATGATAATGGCCAGTCTCTTCGTGAACGAAGAACCGGGGAAGGTCTTTACACCCTCCAGCCTGCGCATTGGATTTTTTAGGTGAGACACAGTGTGCGCGGAACTGAGCCCACCCTTTAATCCTGAGGTTCATCTGCTGGGGCCAAGCATGCTTGGACGGTGGCAGCGAGGTCCTCAGGATGTAGATGGATTGCCTTACAGGGCTAACGAGCTCCATCTGCCTGGGGAGGGGCCCCGACCGGGAATCGAACCCAGGTCTCTGCAGTGACAGTGCAGTGTCTTTTCCCCTAGACCACCGGGGGCTCCCTGGGTTTTGTTTATACCATAGGCAATTGCCTTTCATGAAGAGAGATTGTTATTTTGGACCGCAATATTTGTTTATCTTCCACACATGGGAATCTCAAACCAAACTGGAACAGGCTACATAATGCCTTTCTTATGTAGTCAGAATTGGAGGTGGATTTTTTCTAGCAGATGAATAGATTTGCTCCCCACTCTTTGTGATGATCTGAGCTGGAGTGAAGGATTTGTGTCTCAGTTTTTTACCTGATCTGTGGACAATGAGAAATCATGATATACTTCTGAGAGGTATGTGAAAGATGACACAGAAAAGATGTATATTATTACGGGCCCTGAATTTTCTTTATTGGACCTACAAGTACAGTCGAAAACTTTATGATCTGTAAATTGAAAAAGGTCAAACCCTTTGGCTTGTGGAATAACAATAGTAGATAATAACAGTTGATATTGTAAGATGGAGTCTCACCCAGAGCTGATATGCCAACTTCCCACAGTATTCTTTATCTATTTCAGTGGTAATCAGAACCTTATGATACGACCATAAACCATTATCCCATGTGTGCTCTTAACTTGAAGATGGTCACCTTACTACTCTCAGACATAGTTTGAAGATAAGCCTGATTTGTTTGCTTCTTCGAGAGGGACTATGAGGGCATGACACAGCCTGTCACTATAGGATACTTCTATTCACTTGCCATGGTGATTGCCCTGTGATTGTACTGAATTGTTTTATCCTCTTCCATTCTGCATGCAGTTTGTAAGCTAGGGAAAGTTTGTATCATGTTCTTTGTCTGTTGTTTGGTCTGTGGGCCTTAGACCTCAGTTAGTGGTCTTAGGCATTTGTACAATACTGGCTTGTAATCTCATCACTCTTTTATCATTGCTGTATAATGGAGTGTGCACCTAAGCAGTGAAGAGGCAGTTACATCTGGAAAAGAGTACAAAGGTTATGGTTTGTCATTGCAAACTGCAACAGAACCGCACCTTCATGATTTTCTATGAAATAAATAAATATTGTTAATAGCAATATTGTTAATAGTGCCGATACGTTGTAAACAGAGGCAAAAGTAATTTTAATACCCAAAGTTCAGGAATGCAGAAATAAGGTATTGTTAAAATTTAAACTAGGTTACTCTTAAGAGTGTGAAAGATTATTGAGATGGTCAGCTGGCACAAGTCTTTCTCCATCATGCTATTTTATATAGTTTTCATATATTTCTTACTTTATTGAAAACTTCCTTGTGTTTGTTTTTCCAAAACCGTCCTGTCAAAAGCATTGTCAAAGCATCTAAGGTCAGGGTTTAAGGAAATAAAATAGGTGGTTTTCACCTAGGCATTTCCCTATCTGTGTACAATAAGCAGAGTATACTCGATGCTTTGAACCGTGCTCTGTGAGTTTTTCTGTAACTGATGTGTGAAGAATTGTGGAAAAAAATGTTTTGTATTCTTCATTACCCTTTTCCCTGAGGACTGGACAGTAGTTGGTGCTGCAAAGGGAGCAATTTGGTTAGACAAATAATAGCAGAAAGTGAATCCTGTGTCATCTTTCTTTTAAAAGAGAATGTTGCAATTGAAGTTATTTCTAGATTTTTGTTTCATTTGAAGCAGTTCCAATGCTGACTTAAGCTTTTTTAGCTCTGCAAGACCCACTTCCAGTATTTTTGCTTATGAACATAGAGTGTTTCTTTGGCTGTAAAGGTGGAGTCAGTAATTTTATTTCTCAGTTCTCCTTTTAGGAGTATTGTTCCTCAGTTTGTCATGTAAGTGTAGAAGGCTGTAGGAATCGAGGTAAGAGGGCCTGAGGAGAGCTGGCACAGCTCTGTTAAGGGGAATGGTGCACTCATAGAGCAGCATTAGCTAGGGAATCAGTACCTTTCCTAAACACTGGGTGAAGTTCTTTCCTGCTGGATGCAAAGGCTGTGCTGCTCTGGCAGGGAAATTGCAGTGAGTCTGTCAAGTTTGCATCTTTTGTGTGCATATCAGAGAAGGGAGGCTCTCTCAGATACTTAGTGCCACTGCAGTGCAATGCATTTTTAAAATCAGTGGCTACTCCACCATGTCTCCAAGCTCAGCTGCTTCCTTTCATGGAAGGGCTGGAGAAGGGCCTGTTGGCTAACAGGTTTAGATGTGGAAGATGTGCACTTTTTAAAGATGTACAATAGGATTAGGTGTTCCGTTTTACAGAACATTAAAATGCCTGGGAGGCCACTACTGATTTTCCCAGAGATTGGAAGTGGGACTTCTCCCAGAGAGTGCTAGGGCAGGACTTCAGGAGCCTTGGGCACACCTCAGAGAGACACTGTGTGGTCTCCCCATCTGTCGAGAGTGGGCTTGGCTGGCCATGATGTAATGCGTGGGCTCCATTCTCAGCAGACAGTTGTGCTGTCTTTTCCCACTGTACTGCATGTAAATCAGCATGTGACTGTGCAAGCAGAAGTCTGTGGAACATCTCCCTTTCTAGAATAACACTTGAATTCTGCTTCGTTTTCTTGTTTTTGCTCATGTGATTCTGTCATCTTTGTCAGGTGGTGTTCAGCCACCACTGTGACATTTTGGCAATAGTGGTGCGCTCACTGATGTGAAAGCCATCTTTTTTTTCACAGCAGTTCTGCACTCTTAGCTTGAAGGTCCCAAGGTTTTGAGTTCTTTTGGCTGCTTTATGAGTTTGCTGGATTCCCTCCTTTGGGAATGCTCTCTCCTGCAAGCCTCCATCTGGGGTCAGGAGCTGTGTTTGCTCAGAAACTTGCAGCTGTCCTAGTGAATATTGCAGAACTGCACTGTCCATGTTGTCCATAGCTAGGACATCATCCTTTCACTGCTAGAGACTTCCCATTTATGCAGGTAACCATAACACTATTGAGCACAGAGCACATCTCGTGCTTTACTTCTAAAGTGTATCACTTTTGTTGAACTACAGTTTAAAGCTGCTAATTGTATAGTTTAGGGCAGGGGTCCCTCAGCCTAGATGCCATTTCAGCCTTTATTTCTTAATGAAAGTTCTGGAGAAGGTGGTAGAATAAAGTCTTTGGAGGCTGTGCAATTTTGGTTGAATTTTTATACGCTCACTGCAAAACTGTCATCTTCAATTCTGGTAAACTCTGCAGTCCTCCTTTTGGCATGCCAAATTTTAGGCACTGCCTTCAACTTTAATTAGAAAAATCTGCCTTTGCTTGCTTCTGGATGGACAGGGGTTGGAAATGTTGACACTTTTATTAAAGAGTCAGACTGAAATTAGAAGAAGACAATTTGCTAATAAGATTTGAAATGCTCAGCTCTGAAATTTACCATGGGACTAGAGCTGTAACCTCAAATTTGGGTAAACTTCACACGTAAATGGGAAAATTAAATTTAGTCTTACAGGTTTTCCTCGGATTGGTGAGAGAGCACTGCATCATGTCCTGCTGGTTCAGTCTGCATCTGCTCTTCTTAGCAAGCTGGTAACAGTTTTAAAAATGCTTTTGTTCCAGAGCACAGAAATATATGAGTCTGTAGGTAGAAGCTGTCTCTAGAGAATTATGGAAGAAGTCAACTTTGGTGATGATATTTTGTGCTGTGTTATGGCCCCACTATTGTATTTATTCTTTCCCTCTGAAGAGAGGGTTTTTCTTCCAAAATTGTTGGGAAACCTTTGTATGACAGCTCAGGGGGAAGGACTCTGAACACAGGCTTGCAAAATGCCTGAAGGCTGAATTACAGAGTTGCTGTTCTTCGAGCACTGGGGCTGGTATATCCTTAGTTGCATGCATACTTTGCAGGCAGTTTGCTTTCTGCTGCAATGAGAGCAAATGTCTAACCCTATGGAAGCCATAGTGACTTCCTGTACGCATTGTGGGACCTCATTTAAATAAAGGGCTTTCTTATTTTAGGCCTGCTGTTCAGTGTATGCTCCACTTGATCATGTAATTGATCGTGTAATGAGAATGGCTGCAGTTGTGTTGCACAGCCCCTTTCCTTGCCTAAAATGATTCAACTTCATACGCAAAGGTGAACTCCCCTTTTCAAGCGAGTTTGTTTTGGAGGTCTGGTTTTTGTGGTTTTTTATTTTCCATCAACATGCTTTAAATCTGTAAATCTCGACATGTAGTTTGCTTCACTTGAAACTACTCTTCTTTATAGGAGAGCCTTTTGAGAATGAAAAAAACTACTTAAATTTTGGTGGAGTAGATGCAAGTAGGAGTTCATCCACTCTTAGAATTCCTCTGTTTCTGTGAACACCTCGCTGTGGATAGAACTACTGTTCTTTTGAAGTGCTTTATAGCTTCTGACACGAATTACAGAGACAGAGCTGTGGGGTTTTTGTTGGAAAGCTGTGCGTCAGTTCATGCTTTGAATTTAATCTTTTTTCCTGTGATGGTCTTGCCTCTGTATAGGAACCCCTGGAGAATATGACGTGCTGATTGTGTATGCAAGTGACGCTACTGAATGGTGTCAGTACCTCCAGAACCTCTTCCTCTTTACTCGGCACATTCGAAAGCATCGGATTCTGACCTACCAGCTGGAAGGCGAGTCTGCCATCTCCCCCCAGGAGCTGGACCTGTTCAGCAGAAGTCGGAGCATCATTCTTTTGCTTTCTGCAGAGCTCGTGCATAGTTTTTATCTTCCTCACGTCCTGCAGAGCCTTCAGGAAGCTTTATGGCCCCCGTGCAAAGTAGTCAAGCTGTTCTGTGGCGTTGCGGACTGTGACGACTTTTTGACCTTTTTCAAGGACTGGTCTCAGTGGCAGGAACTCACAAATGATGATGAGCCTGATGCTTACCTTGCAGCTGTCAAGAAGGCTATTTCAGAAGGTGAGGTGGTAACCATGAAGTTGTGCTTTCTGGTCAGAGGTTGGAGGAGGGAGATACATTGTTCTTATTTTAACACTGTTAAAGTTCTTTACTAAAATAGAAAACAAAAGCACCTTGTGCAACCCTTGTAAACTAGGAATTTTTACACGCAGATTTTTCTATGCCGGATCAATTGGTCCCTAATTCAGAAAAGTTTACCAATGACTCACAGAGAACTTCTGAGGTTGATGTTGTCATAGGTGCCTAGTTTAGAAAGCAAATCAAAAATTAAAACTTTACCTTTAGTGTTCTGCCTGTAAATATTGTGCCCTGAAATTTATTGACTCAAATTACTGGAAAAATGTCTTCTATGTATTTAAGGAAAAGAATTATCTTTTCCTTCAGACTTACTTTTCTGTCATACCAAAACCAGAATAAGGTTGTCTAATATGTATTCTCTAGCACTGGGCCTAAAATCAGAGATGTAACCATACGGTAACAGATCAGCTTATTACCTATGATGGAAAGGCAGAGATTAATTTGAGAATTGCACTGATGGCCTTAAAAATAATGCAACCAATCTTAAAGTGATCACCTTGTAACTAGCACAGAAGTATTAACAGCTGGAGACTATAGAAGCCCAGTGTACTGAGTTTTAATTGATTCAGAACTTTCTAAAACTCTATAAGAGGGTGTAGTGTTTCTTTCTGTTTCTCTTGAAATGAAGATGGAGAGCTCTGGGGAGTCGTGCTGGTCAAAGATGTTTTTATGACATTGCCATATGTAGGTTTGTAGTATTCTTTGTCAGTCTTAGCACGATTGGAATCTTGCAGTTGTGTCTTGGACTAAGATTTGTCTCTGTTTAGAGGCATAAATGAGGCAGTGCAGTCTTCTAGTGTGTCTAGTGTTTTGTGCATAAAGATGCTTTATGCTGGGATACCAAGTGCAATATCCATGATAACAAATTTATCACAGTAAAAATAATTTGTGAAAGTTGTGATTTTGGCTGAAATGATCCCCCTGAAAGAAGATAATTTAGGGATTATGCTGAAGATGTCATTCTCAGATAACCAGATCACAGCAGATATTTCTTAGTAAATTTTAAAAATCTGCATAAACTGAACTTTGCATCTCCCTTTCACACACCTCTAAACCATCTTGGATTCCCATTGTATAACCTAGAACTAAAGTAGTCTGGCTCCTTTGCTTTCAGTCTGGAAGAAAACAAAAAACAGTGGCTGAACTTTTATACTCTGAAAAATAAAACTGAACAGAGATTAAATTATCTTTTCTGTTACTTTCTAGCAAAAGCAAAAGTTTACTTATTGTATTTCTCCAAACTTGGGTCTAGAGCATGGCACCAATGTTTTATTGATTTTTAAATATGCTGTTCAAAGTTGGGAAGGTTTAAACATCTCACTGGATTATTAGTGTTGAAGTTTTTACTTAACGTGTCTGAGGACTGTTGGAGTTATTTTAGGCCAGACTAGGAGTAAGCTCTCCTGTAGTTGAAGAGTGTATGAGAATACAAAGGGATGTTGATTCTGAAATCTTTTCCCAGAGCCAGCTCTCACCAATCTCTTCACGCTTGCTGCATTTTGATCATCAATTTAGTGGGCTTCCTGTCAGACATCTCTTTTAGGGAAAGGCTCTACAGTCTAACTTTTCACAGGTGGACCTGGAGTCCTTCTCCAGAGGTGCTGTCTGTGCTGCAGGTTAGCACGTGCTGATAAGAACTGTGCTTTAGATTTATGTAAATGGTGTTTTGAAAGGGACATTGTGCTTTGGATTTTTGTTGTTGTTTCTATGTAACAAAAAAACAGCTTATTTTCTATTTTCTCACTTTAATAAGCATACATTGATGTCAAACTGAATTCAGCGTATCTAGAAAATATTTGAACGAGAGAAAAAAAATAAAACCAAACTCATTTGCCATGGAACATGCTGTAGCACGGTGCAGATGGTTTGGCACACAAAGATTCAGAATTTCTGGACTTCTTTTACTGTTTTGAGGGTCCTACCTGATGAGAGCTGTCATCTGCATGCAATGTCAGGTTTTTGATCTGTGCACACCAGAGCAGTTGCGAGGCAAACCATCTGGTCTCACGCTGACTCTTGTGAAGGAAGAACCTAATTAAGATGGGCTGCTTTCATGGCCAAAGTATTTGGATGAAAGTATCAGATTCTGCTTCTGTGGGGGGGAAAAAATGACTCTGTAACTTCTTCCATTGTGTGATTCTACAGACCACCTTTTGTGAATGGCCTCAAATGCAAATGTTTTGATGTTTCCTTTGAGGAGAAGTCAGCCCCAGGTGTACATAGTTCCCTTTTTGGGTGAAACTGTGAAAACTTTCTTCTTGTTTGGTAATAAAAAAAAAAAAATCTGCCTTTCAGTTTGGGTGCAGCCAGTCCCAGCATGAGTGACTTAAGGTACAAGTGTTTGTGACAGCAGACCTCTCCCAAAGAGAAACACAACCTAGCTCTGCTCCCAGGACTTCATTGTTAGGATTTTAGAGGAAGTCAGGAGCTCTTAGAAGGTCTTAGTTAAATCATAGCAGACTGTGAACTTTTCCTGAGTAAGGCAGCTCTCAATTTTTACAGCATTTAGCAGAGAAAGTTTATGGCCATATTTGAAATTATTTGGGTCTGAGTGTCTTTTTCTGGGAAATACTTCTCTTCACATGCGTTCACCAGTACTTCTAATGGCAGTGTCAGCACACACTGAAAAACTAAGCCTGATGCTAAAATGGCTGAACTTCAGCTTCCTAATTGTTGAATCCTGGGCTAGTGGGGCGTGTGAGACACGATACAGTGAGGGCAAATTATGCTGAGGCTGCACACTGGCCCTGCTCAGGCTGTGCTGTTGCTGCTAGCACAGCTGTTGGCTGCAGTTTGTTTAGGGCATCATGGGAACATGACACCCCCAGACATCACATGCTGAAACCTATTTTAATTTTTATTAGTTTGATATGAATTCAGAAATGAGGAAGCACTTATCTAGCCTTGTTGAAAACTGTGTGCTGACACTGACTCTTGCTGTCTTGTTGATGGGGTATTTTTACTTTTACAGTTTCTCAATTCTGGCAAAATACAGAGGGCACAAAGGTTTGCATTTGCAGGCACTCCTGTTATCTCTGGGGAAGTTTTTCAGGTTATGCAATAGCTGTGCTAAGAACATGGAAATCATAGAATTATTAAGGTTGGAAAAGATCTCTGAGATTGAGTCCAACCATTAATCTAACATTGCTAAGTCCACCACTAAACCATGTCTGTAAACATCTACAGGTTTTTTGTAGATGTTCTACAAAAGCGACATCTACAAGTTTTTTGAACATTTCCAGGAATGGTGATCGCACCATTTCCCTGGGCAGCCTATTCCAATGCTTGACCGCCCTTTCAGTGAAGAAATTTTTCCTGGTATCCAATCTAAACCTCCCCTGGCTCAACTTGAGGCTGTTTCTTCCTGTCCCATTACATGTTGCCTGGGAGAAGAAATCAACCCCCACCAGTCTACAGCCTCCTTTATGGCAGAGAGCAGTAAGGTCCCCACTGAGCCTCCTTTTCTCTAGATGAAACATCCTTGCTCAGGATGTCTCTGTACAAGCCAGCTCAGGTCTGGCAAGGTATAGTCACCAGTCGGTGCAGTGACCACTCTGCTACTTCATCCCTCTCGTCTGGCTTGTGATATCACACCATGCTGTGCTATGCGCAATGAGCAGCTGGGAGTCTGTGCCACGCAGTCAAAGTCAGTGACTTTTCTCTTCTTCATGTGTTATCAAAGCTCAGCTGATGTTTCAATTGCTTCTCTTTTTTTCAGCCTCATACCTATGTTGTCCTGAAACATTTCAAATTTCTTACTTTAAAAGCTGATGTTTGCAAAGCATTTATGAATAATCAGTGACTTTGAACCTGTATCCAAACAAACTCTTGCAGGTTGTCGTCTGCCTGAGATTGCTAAGGTGATACCTGAATGTGACAGCAGCTGGGCACTGTGCTGCTGAAGGACAAGTGCAGCCTTGACTGCTCTTGTGCAGTGAAAAAAAAAACAAGAAGAGGAGTACCAAGCAAACTTCTTGTTTGTGAGAAGATTATCAGAAGTGGGTATAAGAAGTTATATGGTGACAGTGGGCAGTTAGAAGGAAGATGAGAATTTTTCTGGAACTCTGTAGATCAGGAAGAGATGGAATATTACTCCACCTAGTGAGGGGCTCACTGAGAGATGCCAGAGACCAAGGCAGTGAGCTTTTTTGAGAGGGAAAGGGCATAACAAAAACCACATAAGCTGTATCATTCTCCCTCCTGTTCATGTCAAAGAACTGAATTCCTGGTTTTCTTCTGTTGCACTGATGAAATAACAAATGAAACTTGAGAGCATATCACAGAATTGTTCAGGTTGGAAAGGACCTTTTGAGATTATCTAGTCCAACCTTTCTGCTCAAGAGTGGTCAGACAAAGCAGGTTGCCTGAGATCATGTCCAGTTGGGTTTTGAATCTCTCTGCAGGTGGAGACTCTGCAGGACTTTACAGCCTCTCTGAGCAGCCTGTTCCAGTGTTTGACCACCCTCAAGAGTAACAAGTGTTTTCTGGTGTTCAGATGGAACTTAATGTGTTTTAGCTTTTGCATGTTGCCTCTTTTCCTTTCAGTGGGCACTATGGAGAAGAGTGTGTGTACCTCTTTTTCACGCCCCTGGTGGTCTAGAGGGTAAAGGCGCTGCGCTGTCACCGCAGAGACCTGGGTTCGATTCCCGGTTGGGGCCCCTCCCCGGGCAGATGGAGCTCGTTAGCCCTGTAAGGCAATCCATCTATGTCCTGAGGACCTCGCTGCCACCGTCCAAGCTTGCTTGGCCCCGGCAGATGAACCTCAGGATTAAAGGGTGGGCTCAGTTCCGCGCACACTGTGTCTCACCTAAAAAATCCAATGCGCAGGCTGGAAGGTGTAAAGACCTTCCCTGGTTCTTTGTTCAGGAAGACTGGCCATTACCTTATCTTATCAAGATAAGATCCCTCTGAGTCTTCTTTTCTCTAGGCTGAAGAGTTTCAGCTCTTGCAGCCTCTCCTCTTATGAAAGATCCTGTGGTCCCGTAGTCATCTTTGTGGTCCTGTGCTGGAATCAAGCTGTAAAGATAAAGCAGCCTCGGAATAGGCTACTTGGAATTTAAGGTCAGGTTGGACAGATACATAAGTTGTGTTCTCAAGTGTGTCTCAGCCCAGAGGGATGAAGTTGTAGTATGCAGGAGATTCTCTTCATTTTGTAATTATTTGATTGCTAACTTTTGCTTATAGCTGCCATTTAGGGCTAAATTCATAACGATTTTTTAAGTTTGGCAGGAACTTCCATTTGGTGTTTACTTCTGGCTCTTAGTGCTCTGTGGAGGAATATTTTCTGAGTAGTCCTATCTCAGATACATACATTCAGCATTTATTTCTGCCAACTTATTGCAGTGGCCTTGGAAGACATGAGGTAGCATGCAGTCCTCCCTCCATTGCCCCCTTTTTATCCCTCTTTGAAGGGGAAAAAGTAAATGAATTCTTAAAACTATATTTTTTTTCTGTTGTGTTGAAGCAGAAGGATATGCTTCACTGACCCTGCTCTTTGAAGAGGAATGGGTGAGGTATTAGTCAGCCCTCTGGGTGCAAATGAGAGTCCACTTTGTTATATGGGAGCTCGGCAGCCTGGCTGGTTCTCACTGCCTGCCAAGGAGAGGAAACTCTGACACCCTTGCACAGGAGTTAAGGTTAAGAGAACATGCTGGTAGCATGCCTGTCATTGCAGATGCTTGTGTTGGTATAAATGACAGATGCCGGAAACACAGAGACTTCAGAGATCTGGTTAAAGCAACTGGAGAACCCTTAACTAAGTCCCCAAGTGATACTGAGAGAAATGTATGAAAGTCCTTATCCATCTGTAGCAAATGGGATCAAGCACTTGGAGTAGTCTTCCCAGCTGCAGGATGGATGAACTGTGTGTCATCAAGGTGTTTCATAAAGTCCCAGTTTATGCACATTAAAAGCAGTACTTCATGGCTTGTCTTTCATGACAGTATAAAATTCAAGCAGTGCTAGCATAGGTGCATACCAGGTTTCTCAGCAGAGACAATGAAATGATAGCCCAGAAATAGTAAAGTACAGAAACTGGTGTGGTTAGGAAGTGTCAGGCTATAATAGTCTTCATGCACATCATAAATACTAGCATTTCTCTGTGGCTTGTGGTTCTGATAATCTTCTCACAGATTGCTTTATGGTAGTGTCTAAGACCAATTCTTGATATCTGCCAGTGTGAACTGCAAGGCTTTAAAACACTTGCCCAGTGACCATCACTGATCACTTTCTCTCAAGTCTGGAACAGCTGCAGTGGTTTCTGAAAAATCTTTGCAGAAATGTGTGGTCAAACCAAAGATGCTTTACAGAGCAGGTCTGAAGAGATCTGTGGAACAGAATTCAGGTTGGTTCAAAGACCTTTGTTGTGCACTTGGACAGTTTCTTGTTTCCAGGACTGCATTTTGTAAAATTTTCATGGCTGTTTGTTATTACCTCAGAAAATTTTTGACGTGATTTTCAAAGGTGACTTGAGAATAACAGTGGATCTTGAGTTTCCCAGGGGGAAGTTTCATCAGTGGTGTAGGCTGACCTTATCATGGAGTGCTGCATAAAAGTGGTCTGCCTCATTCTTCACCTTTCATCTGTCTGGAAGATTTGGTGTGGCATTGGACTACAAGGGTGGTATTCCAAGAGAGACTACATGAAGGAGAGGGAAGGTGAGACTGCCCTTTCAGTAGTAATGTGGTCTTAAATCTACTGAAACCACCTGTAGAACCACACCTTCAGTCAAACAGTGATCTCCTCATTGAATGTTTCCAATGCAGCTACCCAGCTCTCTGTGGTGGAATTCCAGCTTTGTAGGCTTTTACAGGGAATGTCTTTGCTGTCACTGAAGTGTTACACATTGCACTTAAACTGAAGAAAGGAGATACGACAAGATGAGATACTGAATCGGCAAGTTGGATATTTGTGTTTCTTACCTGGCTGCTCAGAAAACTTGAATCAGTGGTGGATGTAATGTGATTCTTGGCACCCTCAAAAGTCATGCATACGCTTTGTCAGTATATGTTGTCTCCTTCTGGCACAGGGAATAGAAGTGAACTATTCTGGCCTCTCTTTCTTGAGATTTTAGTCATGTACTTAGTGTTCTGGGTGGTCAGAACCCTGCTTCTTCCTCGGAAAGTCTTTCCTGCCTCTGTCCTGTTCCCATGCACCCCAGCTAGTTCTTTACGTTTATACACATTATCCTGTCGTAAATTAGACCTGTGAAACCCTCAGCAGAACTTGACATAGTAAAATATACCTTATTTCCGGGTGGAGGATGAGAAATAGTTTATTGTAGTTTCCAGCTTTAAACGACATATGGAACATGACCATGCTCTTTGTAGAACTGAAAATCTGTTTGTAGGTGCTGTGCTGTGCTGCTGCTTGGGATGAGGGGTTTGGAGAGAAGGGGAAGTTTTACAAAGTCTTACATTTTCCTGTGTTTTGTTCTTCTCAATTGCTTCTTTTCTGCTGTTTCTTTCCATTCTGTTGAAAGGGGAAATGTTGCTACAGTATAACCCCATTTTGAGGGCTTATCACAAGATGTTTCACTCATGAGTGCTTATCTCCTTGGTAAAGAGGTTAACATGATGAAAGATAGCTTTCCCTGTGTTCCCTGACTTTCTTTTTGGGGGGTGCTCCTCCTGCTTCTTGCAAATGCAGCTGGAGTTGCTCTGGGAGACTGTGTCCTTGTTAACATTTGGAAAAGGAGACTGGCCAATTGCAAGCTTCAGATAAAAGCAGGAGCTCTCTCTGTGGGCCTTCTGTCTTACTCTGGGCATACTGGGGTGAAAGTTTGAGGCCTCGTGACAGCTAGTTGTCTCACCTGGTCAGTGGACAGAATGGGAAGTGTTCACAGATGCCAGCCGGGGAGTTGGTCCGCACAGGCAGCACTTAGAGACACACTGTTGCCCAACTGTGCCATTTGCATTACTCTCTGGATGACAGAGTGATCTGGACAGACTGCTGACTCCTTCCAAGCATTCACGTGTCCCGTGGTGTAAGGGCTGACTTGTGAAAAACCACAGCTGCCGGCTCCATTCCGATAGCCTGCCAGCTTAGCCGGGAGGAAATGGATGACAGAGCGAGCTGTGCGGGCTCTACAGCAGCAGGCCAGAATAACTGGCTGCTTCATATTAGCTTCTAAAAGTGCTAAATGGCTCTTGAAGCCCATGTCCATGCCTCCATTTTCCCTGAGATTTTCTCTGGGATGAGTTTCTGCAGGGCAGCTGTGCAGGGAGCTCCGCAGGGCAGGCGAGAAGGGTGTGGGGCTGCTCTCTGCAGCTCAGCCACTGACACTTCCCGGAGGGGGGCATGTTCTTCAAGGGGAAATGCGGTTGGGTTTCTTGGACCGCATCTCCTCCACTTGCTGCTTGTTCTCACAAGTATTTCACAGACTGTCAAGTGAGGCCCGAGGTAGCCTTCGTTTAAAGGGGAACAGAAAAGCAGAGCCATGAGCTGTTTTGACCTACAGCACCTGCTCATGGAGAAGCTCAATTCAGGTATTCACTTACTTTTCTAATAAGTCTATTGATCTCCTTGGTGATGGCCTCTCTGGTGTGGGTCTCATTATAATAATATAATCGCTGAATCTTTATATGCAAATAGGTTGTGATTACTCAAGTATCTTAGTGAGTGGGAAGCCTGATCTAACAATGCTTTAAAGCATGGATATTATCGAATGTAATGGGATAGTTTCCTCTTCCAGTTCTTGAGTCCATGAGTCAGTCAGTTGTACATGATTGGAACTTACAAGATGAATCATAGGATCATTTCACTGCTTATGTGGTACTTTGCAATTTCAGTATTTTCTGAATGAAAAAACAGATGAGTAATTCGTACCCGAAACTCTGAGTGCCTGTTCCATCAGCTGTTAATCCAATTACTGATTAACATTGCTTGCTTCTTCCTGCATTACCTAACAGCTCTGTGCTCACAAATGACCTCTCGGTAGCCACCTCTGTTACAAGAATGCGGAAGTGCAGGACAGGGTCAGGCAATGCCAGAACTTCCTAAAAGCTCTAGTTACTCTTTATCTGTTAATTTTTTTCTAGTATCAAATAACATCATTAAAGCAGAGAGACCAGGGGCTTGTTTTCTTCTTGCCCCTTGTCTTATCCTTGCTTACTGTAGATGTTGTAGCTGAGATCCACAGCTTTAGGTTTAATTTTTCTCTGAAAAGGACCACATGTTGGCCAAATGAGGTAAAAGTTACCACACTAATGGTTCCATAATGGGTTGGGGTTGATACCTTGAGGATCAGGATGCTGGCAAGTGTCCATTTATGCATATGTTGCAGGAACATTAATGGTTTGTTGTAATTTGGTCATCACTGGCTCTCTCATCTGCCTTGAGCTTAGTGTTTCTGATTTAGTCATATTGGAAGAAAGCAACAGAAATTACAGAGAGACTATTCTGGTAAAAGTTGCCTCTTCTGCTCCCCAAAATGCATGACATTTTGCTCTCCATATGCCAAATGTCTGACGTGATAACTATTGAGTAAGTGAAGGATGTGGGATCAGTGCTGTATTTTCTCCTATATGCAGCTGGGCAGCCTGGCACTCCCAGATGGGAGTAGTGCATGTTTCTCTCAGAGAAGGGTTCCCAAAATGTGTGTGGCTCTTGCAGCTGATGACTTTGAACAGTATAGATTAAAGTATTGAGTTAAGGAATATAAAGCCTTAGTTCATTTTCTCTGATACTTGGTACCACTGTTTAAAAATCTCAAAGACCACCTTCAGTACAGCCTTTAGCCTTGTGTCAAAGTAATTGTTTAGTCAAATCTTCAGACTTGGGTTAGTGCAGTATTAAAATCTATTTGCTAAGTTACATGCATTGTTTTAGGTTTGTTTAAGAAATGTCAATATTAGTGGTGATGCCTTAGTTGAACTTTAGAGCTGTAAATTTTTGGCTCCATTCTTTCTACAGCAAACATTAAAGAAGCAATCTACTTGTACTCATGTGAGTAGGCTTAGTTGCTATGTGGAGAGATTCACATACTTAGTTAAGTGTGTGCGCACCATTGTTTGTGACAAAAATTTCATCTGAATGATTTGCTGAAGTTTTGTGGCTTAAAACTTGTCTCTAGAAAGCAAAGTTGATTTATTATAATTCCTAAAATCCCATTTAAATGTATAGAAAATATATTTTTAAAAAGTGTGTGCAAAAGAATTTCAAATATCTTAAGTTTAAGTCTTTGGTAATAAAAATAATAATAATAATAATAATAATAATGACGAAGAAGTCTAGATTTAAATTCCTGACTGACTTCTAGCTTAAGCGTTTGAAACTAGGAGGACATGAACTCTTAGTGGTGGCCTGCTTTTACTAACTTTGGCTCTCCTGATTTGTGGAAACTTAATGTACTTGAAGATTGAGGGATTCTGAGTAAAATCTGAACTCTTGACAAGCTTGACTGGATGGATGCTACAGGTTAGACAGCGTGGTTGGTCACTTCGATCTTTCTCTTTAGGACAGAGCATTTTAAATAGAACGTTTCTTTCTTGTATAAAAACTCTGTCAGTCCAAATCTGAGGTTCTATCTAGTAAGTAATTTGTACTGCTTTTTACAGATGTGTTTTATCCTAAGTAGTAAATAACAAATAACTTCCAAAATGTTGTCTTAAATTCTTGCCTGCTCCACAGTTTTCCAAAGTTTGGGAAATTTTGGTCATGGGAGATAGTTTTAGGAATTGATGTCAGTCTTCTGACAAGGCGAAAGTCAGTCACTTTCACCCCATTTTCTGGGAGACAGAGGGAAAAAACCTAGTGGGAACTATGTGAATCAAAGGTAGAAACTAGCTAAAAAACTGTTCTCTACTAAGCAGATACAAAATCGTCTTTTGTTTCCTTTCTCTAGTTGAGAAAGGTATTTCCTGGCAGGGGTAAGTAATCTATTTTAGTTCTGGCTAGGTTTTTTTTTTTTTTTTTTTCAGTCAGTGATATCAATTCAGTTTGTTTGCACTTCCATCAATATCCGTGCTGGTTTTGGGAAATGGGAACAAGAACATTGTTTTATACGCGCTTATTTTGGGCTTACATATGTTTACTTCTACTCTTGAGACTGTTTAGGTAAAGTGCTGTTACTTTCAATGCAAAGGCTCTGGTACACTTCAATTTCACTCTTGTAAAGATACTAGAGCTTATAGTTGTTGCTCAGGGAACAGAACCCCTTCATACTACTGCCTCATGGTGTATTTTTTGATGCAGTAATAATCTTGGGAGTTTGGGTGAGCAGCATAAGCAGGGATGAGAAAACTAAAGATGCTACTGAAATGACAGAAAAGTTGGTTTTCATCATTTACTTTAGGAAAGGAAGACTAGAGGCTGCTGGCCATCTTACAGTGTATCAGAGTGAAGCTGGAGTCAGTTGAGTCCAGTTGCTGATCATTCTTACATTAGACATTCACATATTGATTTTCCTGTCTAACATGAGAGGGGATTTCCGTCTCAGCAAAGAGTGGCATTGTTGTTTGTTTTGTAAGCATATTCAGTGCTAGTCCCCCACTTTTATGTCTTTGTGAATCTTCCCTGGAAAACCTCTTAAGGGAAAAAAAGGGGAAGCTCTGTAGTTTCCATTTCCTCAACTAGATCCCCTTTTCTCTTTGAAAGGAATGGCAAGTTCTGCCCCACTACCTCCCTGGCCATTTCTCAGGATAAAAGAGTGTGATAGGCATTTTCAGCAAAGGGGAGTGATGTAACAAGACTCTCTGTGCTTAATTTTAGACTCCGGATGTGACTCTGTGACTGATACAGAAACAGAAGACGAGAAGAATCCAGCTTATTCCCACAGTCTTGCCATGGGTGAAGAACACGGATCATCCAAGAGCACTGGGGACCATCCAGTGGTGCAGCCTGACCGCATACAGTGTGGGGTACTGCATGTCCACTGTTGGGCTACGTTCTCACTGTGTGCTGGTGCAACCCATTATGCTGCTCTGTAATGGTCAGCTTAACAGGCCTGGGAATTAGTTCCAAATTCCTTTTCTGTCGCTTTCCCTCTCAAACCCCTGTCCTCAGTGTTTCTGTTACACGAGCTTGGTTCCCTAGGCCTAGGAATAGCTTGGTAACATGCAGTGCTCAGTGCAGTCAAGACTGCTGTGTCACTAGTTGACAGTCTCATTAACGCAGATGCTCGGCCTGTGTGCTGCGAGGCAGGTTCACACCCTTCCCTTCCTCTGTTCTGGTGGCAAGTGGAGTAAGGTGATTGTAATGAACAAATTAACTCCACAGCTTGGATGCAGTCTAATATGACAATTCTGGTTTGTGCCCCATAAGTGACTCTGAAGAGCTTGGATTAGGGCTTCTTGTGTGAAAAACAGCACTTCTTAGTATGGCATCTCCTCAGATGGAAAGAGCCTAAGTTTCTTCTTTTGTTTCTATTTAAAATGTGGCTATGCTGCTTGAGTGAAGAGACTGATAGAGTTGAAACTAAATCATTTTATAAATCTAGCTTTAATCAGTTTATAAATCTATCTGATAAATCTAGAGTTTTATCAGTTTAATCCATGTATCTATGCTGGTGCAACCTGTAGCAGAAGCCACCTGCCCAGTTAGTCCATGACTGGAAGATGCTCCTGAAAACCATTCAGGACTGTGAAAATGACAGATGGTAATTCATGTGTTAGTTGCAATGACAACAAAATTCCTAGAAAATGTACTTAACTTCGTGTGTGTTGTAATGCCTTTTCTCTTAGGTGCAGACAACAGTTTATATTATCATGAAATGTAAACTAGATGGTGAAATGAAAACTGAAGTTGAATTCTCTCCAGAGAATGCATCCTCTGTGCGTGTGCTGGCTGAGATGGAGAATGAGTACACAATCTCTGTGAAGGCTCCAAGTAAGCTGGACTGAGATTTTCCCCACCTCCTTCCCCCATTGCTTCCTTTCTATTTCAACCTGCCTGTCCTGAGAAGTGCTGGAGGGTAAAGGTTACAATGCAGAAAAAATTGAGGCCAGAAAATCTTGGACTTGCATTCTCATATCTTGTGATACTTTTGTGATGAGGAGCTAAGAGAGGCTGTTGCTTGGGGCCTCTGTTTTCCCCCCAGCAGCAGGTTGCAGTATGGAAACACTTTGAAGCTTGTAAAGCACGTTGAACTTAACTGTGTGATGACCACCACCACATTAGCATTGGCAGGGTACCAATGTAATAGTTAAATAATTGCATGACTATGACAGCTTAATGTGTAATGGTCTCTGTGGTTAGAACTGAAACTATTCTGGCTTGCCTTTTAATTTATGGATGTTCTGTCACCCTAGATATTTACATTTACAAAACTAAAGGTTGTCTAAACTTTAGGTTCACTAAACTTCAGGGGCACAATTTCAGAACTTTAAAGACTGATAGTTTCCCAGCATTATTTTATTTAATCTACTTTGGTCTGTCCTCTTGAAGAGTCATTGTTCCAGCTCTGAGAATAGAGACTAATAGTCATTATAGTAACTCCCATAAAGTCAGTGAGGTGGGTTGATTTAAAGAAGGTTACCTCAACCACATATAAAGGTTCAATTTAATCAGTCTAAAATTTAAGACTTATATTATAAGCACAGACCTCAAAGTAGCTTGTATTTGAATTATAAATGTGATCTGCACATTGATGAAGTGTACGGTTGAAGTTCTGCAGTTTCTAACAGTAAGAGAAATAATTTTTAATTCTTTTCTTGTGTGACTGTAACCATTTCATCATTTCCTAACAGGGAAAGATTATTTTCAGTGGAATTCAAAATATTTGTGTTTCAAAAGAAAGTCCAGACTCATGAATGCACACTAGACAAAACATCAGGAAGCTCTCAAAGTGCAGGTAGAAGAAAATCCTATGCATGGATGAAGTTGCAAAGCTGAAATTTGTTTAAATTGATCTTATTTAGAGACTAATGAGGTTGACAGAGATTACAGAATTCTCAGTTACTTTTCAGATTTCTCTCCCTTCTCTTGTATTTTATGGCACGGCTTTAAAGAGAGCTCCAGAGAAAGCCAGGGATGGAGAGATGTGAGGCTTTCTAATTTGAGGTGAAGTACTGCTCACATCAATGGTCCAGTCTACTGTTAGCAGAGGACCTAACAGGTCACAGGCTAAATGCACTGATATAGATATAAAGAAGGTAGTTACGAAGTCCTTTCCTATTTAATGTTCAGACCAAGATTTTGACTCTTTTTATGACTCTTCATGAATTCAGTACAGCAGAAACTGTTTTGGTATCCATCTGGCATTATATCCAAACTCCCGTCCTCACAGTATTTGGTGCAAACTCATGGCTACTATTTGTTCTAATTGTGATTTTTGCACTTTCTTTTCAAAGATTTAACCTCTGGGACAGTGCCTCTGCAGATATATTCAGGGGACTTGATGGTGGGAGAAACAAGTGTCACTTACCACACAGACATGGAAGAAATCAGCAATCTGTTGGCTAATGCAGCCAACCCCGTGCAGTTCATGTGCCAGGTAACAACTTTAGCAAACATAGAAACTATGCTTTGGAAACCAGATTATTCAGAGGCTAAGACAAGTGGGCATAAGCAACAGTGCTTGCCGTGAAGTAGCTCTTCTGAAATGAAGAAATGCAAGGTCATTTAGGGATTATCACAAAACCTTAACACCCCCTTCTAGCGAAAGCATGGGTGCTTTTTCTGCCTCTGAAGGACATAGCTGGCTGAGTCAGGTTATCCAACTAACAAAAAAAAGTGCAGTCAATCAACACTCACATTTAGATCTTGATGACTTGAAAAGCATGGAATGACAAAACTTGGTATAACAGAAAGTACCGTAAGGAAATAAACTGTTTGGGACTTTGTACCTAAGTATTCTTGAAAAAGATGTGAATAGAAACAAAGGTTCATATTATCTGAAGGAAACAGTGTAACATAAAATTATTTGTTTCCTCTTAGGACTTCTTTAACAAAGCCACTCCTCAGTTTTCATATTGTATTTTGCCCAGTTGGGGTACCTGAACCCTATTAGAGGGGTAAAGCTTGCACAAGGCAAGTTCTCAGGTGTGTTGCCTTGCTGCCTGCCTGCATGTCCCTGGTTGCCCAGGTAGCAGAAGCCTACAGAGTAGTGCTGTTAGTCACCAGTATACCTGGGGCAAGGGAGACTGTGTTTCCTTTACTTTTTAGTTCAACTTGTGGAGAAGTTGGTACTGGTCGATGCCTGTGCTTGGGGAATAGGTATGTTTCCCAGTGGCTAAGAACCAGCTCAAAAGCCAAACCCAGAGTTTATACCAGATTAATTAAACATGGGCTAGTGCATACTTAAAGCAGGAGGGACACTTCATTGGAACAGTTTCAGAAGTAAGATTGTACCTGTCAAGAAAGTAGGAGGCAACAGTTTTCTGTGCTTGCAGTTGAATGAGTGACTTTCTCATTATGCTCTGTCTTGTTGTAGAGTGTATGATTCTCATCTCTTCAGTTTAATGATACTCTGTTTCTGGACCAGGAAGCTATTCATATTCTTTGCTTGACTTGAACATTTCTACCTTTCCAAGTTTACACCTACTGTTTTCTGATTGCGTTTAGTAATAAAAGCACCATAGAAATCTCACCTTAACTGAATCTCCAAACTCCTCCAAACAAAAGCACTTTCCATTTATCTCTAGGCCTTTAAAATCGTGCCATACAGCATAGAAGCGCTGGACAAACTGTTGACTGAGTCACTCAAGAAGAACATTCCTGCCAGTGGTTTACACCTGTTTGGAATCAACCAGCTGGAAGAAGAAGATATGACAGCAAGTAAGTTGAAAGATTCTTGGTTTATTTTTAAACTTTATTTGTATCCCTTGTTTTACCTTGAAGTGCCTTAACACTGTGGAATGTATTGCCTGCATAGGCTGCCTCAAAAATCTTGGATCTCAGCCAAGAAGCTACATTTCTGGTGATTTCTTTATTAATTTCTATAGAAAGGGGATTGCCCTTGAGTCAGCTGACCCCTTTTTAATTCTATTCAGCAGTCTCACTTCCTAAATTGTGACAGATGCAGCTGGGTAGACAGCTTCAAACACAGCCAGAGTGAGAAGATGATGGCCCCCAAATGTCTTCCATATTTTCTCCTTTGTTTCTCACCTTTGTCTCTTTTGCTACTAGAGAAAAACCTAGATTCTTACGGGTTCCTGTTTTCACAGATCAGAGGGATGAGGAGTTGCCAACACTGCTTCACTTCTCTGCAAGATATGGGCTGAAGAACCTCACTGCCTTGCTGCTTACATGCCCTGGAGCACTGCAGGCCTACAGCGTAGCCAACAAGTATGGCCACTATCCAAACACCATAGCAGAAAAGCATGGCTTTAAGGATCTCCGCCAGTTCATTGATGAATATGTGGTAAGAGAAAGCAGCAGTCTTTCTGCCTTGTCCCACAGAGAGTGTGGGCAGTGGCACCGAGCTTGGCACTTAAGTGTTGCATGAGCAGGACTGATGAGATGATAAATTGTGCATTGTGGTATGTTAGGGTGTAGAACACAGACATCCAGCCACACTGAAAGCTTCCAGGCAGGAGGGCTAGGTGCTTCCCTGGAGCTAGGGAAATTCCTGGGGCTTTTGCACAGACCAAGTAAGATGGAAGAAGAGACTGCCATGCTGGTTTTCCTTGTCATCCATCCTCCATCTAATGAAGTTTCTGCGGGATGTGGTTGGGGCCTGGTGTACTCCTCTAAGTTCTCATCTTTAGAAAACTATAATCCCTTCATCCTGCTTACTTTAGGGAGTAATATGGAAACAGAATATGTTTGAGAAGATACAATTTGAGGTGTATCTGATGTACAGTCAGATTGAGGTACAGTAAGATGAGCTTATTAGCTCATTCACAGCTGATCTATGTAGTCTACCTGCTCCACTTGATATCCATTTCTTCCTGCATCAGTATAGCTGTTCGTTCCCCAGTTGCTCTATCTGGGATCCCAATTCACAATTCAGTTCTCTTTGAGCTAACCCTACCCCCAGGAAGCAGCACTCTGACTTGTCCAGATTATGACATGGACCTGACTCCAGGTGCACCAAGCAATTGTTTCTGTGGGGTATGGGTTATATGGAGTTTGAGAATGCATGGACTTTATCCTTTCTTTTCAATTCAAACTGTTTCAGGCCTGTATGCTTCAAAATAACAAGAAGCTCCTTGACTCACATCATATGAATTCTATTTGCCTTTGCTTTCAGTTGAAAAGTTGTGTGTAATTGTCCTTAAAAATTGTGAGAATGGAGGGTGATAGATCTGTTAGTCTTAATGTGGTTCTGCCAGCCAATTACAGTAGTATTTAAACCCTATTTAGGAGATATGGGTGGTTCTTGGATTTGGGGCTTGCTTCTTGATATAAGCATGAATTTAGGATTATACATTAGAGCTAAATAAAAGTTGTTGTTCTGAGATCAGGAGAGCTCAGGTAATGAGGGTAAATGAGAGATGTGCAGAAAGTCCTTCCAACCTCTTATTGCAGTACTGTGCTCCTCCCGTATTCTCTCCACCAGCACAGTGACAGCTGTGTTAAGAGTGGGTCCTGCTTACTGACTGTCAAGCTGTGCAGCATAGTACCAGAGCACACAAATCATCTGCACTGGTGTGACAACTGCAAGGTAGTGAATAGAATCACTGCTAGTGTGGATATCTGAAAATCCCAGTAAACCCCTTTACTCACTGTATTTTCTCTCAAGCAAAGGTTCCTCTGCACCTCTGTAGAGCATCTTATGAACTACTGGCCTGACTCATTTTGACCATGGAGGGAAGCTTGTGTAGACAGTTTTGACCCACATGCCCTGTGGATTGAGGGCCCATGAGTTGTCATTTTTGGATGTGACTGGTTAAGATGGCTATGCTTGTGACATAGTTGGAACTTGGGAGTAGGATGGGATGAAACTTTACGTTTTGCTCCCTGGTGTGGTTTGGTGAAGATCTGCATTCTTCCCCTGCTCCACATTGCAAATATGTGAAAAAGGATTCTGCTGTCCTGTGAATTAGAAGTTGCCTGTATTATGTGAACAGCTGCCTGCTGTGAGGTTTCCTGTTAATATCACAGAAAAGGGTCTGTGTACTCCCACTCTGGGTGTTACATGCTGCTGCTAATGGCCAAGAAACTGAAACTGAATCTACATCAAAGCTAAAACTTCGCTATCTTGCAAGTGCTCTGCATGTGGCAAGCTTTCCCCCTTATGGTTAGCTACGCTTGCTCCAAAATAGCCTTTGACAAGCATTTGTATTTTTAGAATGAGCTATGTTTATGTTCTGGGAGTTTGCAGATACTGGGTAAGACATGAAATTGAAGGGCTAAGAGGCTGTAATGGCTATTCAGAATGTGTTAGCACCAACTTGTTTCACCTTCCTTTCCTATTACTACAACATAGATCTTGAAGGCTTGGGCCCAGTCAGCTGTAGTGGGAATTTAATTCATTTGAGAAGCCTTAATCTTTGGGAATGGGCTACCTTTAGGTGTTTTTTTTCCATATGTGATGTGAGAATGAGGTATCCTTTGCTTGCTTTGATTCTCCACATTCTTTATTTAAATGAGACTTGAAATTTTTTTTTTTCTTGCCCTCCTTCCTCTCCAGGAAACTGCAGATATGCTGAAGAGTCACATTAAGGAAGAGCTGATGCAAGGCGAGGAGGATGAGTCTATTTATGAGTCCATGGCTCATCTGTCCACAGATCTGTTAATGAAGTGTTCCTTGAATCCTGGCTCCGATGAAGAGCTTTATGAATCCATGGCTGGCTTTGTCCCTGGTGCTCCAGAAGATCTTTGTATGTATATTCATAGAATCACAGAATCAGGTTTGGGTTAGAAGGTACCTCATCCAACCTCCCTGCAATGAGCAGAGACATCTTCAAGCAGATCAGGTTGCTCAGAGCTCCTGTCTCTCATACACAGTAGCACCTCAGTTACAGCTTTTCTGCTCTCCATCTCTAATATTGGCTGGCTGATAAAATTGTTCTTTTTTACAAGATCAAGAGCTGTTTCCTCAGTGTTTTGAGGACTCCCTGAACCTTGAGCAAGTAATGTAGCATGTAGAAGAGACTACATTTTCTACCATGTTCTGCTTCTCCCTCCTGAGAACCGGCGGCCTAAGGGCACTCTGGCTTACAGACACCCACAAAAAAGATGTGATTTTACTGACAACTGGGAAACTGAAAAAACAAGGGCTGAGCTTTATTTAGCACAACAACTTCAAAGCAAAAGAAAGGGAGCATATAGAAATACATATACTGAAAAGATTATAACTGAAAAATCATTATTGTAATCCAGTCGGTTTATGCAGATGTTTAACTTTTTCACCATTCCATTAATATTCAGCCAATTGCTAATATCAAGTTAAATACTTATGTTAAGCAATTGTAAATTTGCTTTTCTTACTTACCTGCCTGTTTGATCTGGTTTCATCCCACTGACATATTTTATGATTCCCATGATGAGCAAAGAATCTAGCTTCTTATAATTTAAGTACCTCCATAAGGACTTCTAGTGTTTCTTCAGGTTTTAAGTGTGCTGCCTCCAGGGAAAAGTTTCCTTTCTGAAACACTTTTGCTTATAGGCTATATTGGTCCTGAGCTGTTTTTCTCCTCTTTTAGATTACATGATACTATAAAACACATTTTCCTTGATTATTGAGTCCAGAAGACTCTGTCAGTTCTTTGCCTGAAATCATAAATTCTTCTCTGCAAGTTTTGTTTGGTCGCTGCAGGGATAATTCTGCTACCAAAACTACGATTGTTCTGCCTTCAGGTGGAGATAAGCAGTAAGTCGGGTTGGACTTGTAAGAAACAAAGCTGCTGTTGTTTGCAGTAATGGGGGTGAGAGTTTCTAGATGTTTGCAAGGTCTGCCTGCAAGCAGTACACAGCTGAATGGAGTTGATTGACTAAGCCTGTGCAGGGGGAAAAAGCATGCTTAAAACTACCAAAGCTACTAAGCCAAACTTGTTTTCTTCAAAGCCTGAAATGCCCGTATCTCCCAGAAACTATGCAGGGGATATTCCTTTCTTTCATGTATGCAGATCAAGCTCCCTGTCATTTATCACTTTTGAACTGGACTCTGAAAAGCCTCTCCTGCTTCTTCTGGAGTTCTAGTATATTGCCTCTGCACACAAAGCTCTGCTGCCTTTTATTCAGGAGTCTTTTACTGAAATTCTCTGTTTCTCTTATGTAGTCTGTTAGTCTTTGCCTGAAGAATACTTGCAGCTTGTCTGAACAGTGCTTAAAAACTACCTGTATTGTAACAGGTGAGTTTAAATTGGTACAGTTCTTGATGCTTAGATTGGTTCTCTCAAAGTTAAAGGTGTTTCATTATTATTTAGAACACAAGCAACACACAGGCAAACCCCCACTGAAATTAATGGGAGTGCTGGCTGGTTTAGAACTGCCATCACAAATGAAGGATGCAAGCTATTGTACTGACTTAAAGGTTTGTGAGGATGAAAAACTCACTAGGAAATCATAATTAACTTCTACTGAGGTATTTTCTCTAGGAATTATTCTTATGTGAATAGATATGACTGTGGTGTATAGGACAATACCTGGGCTATTTTAAGTAGCCATACAGTGTGCCTGTTTATTGTGGTCAAGGCAGGCTTCCACCTCAGCTTTTCAGAGACTGATCAAAGGAAGGTTAAATACCACAGGGTCAATTTGTCTGGCAGGAGAAACTGGTTTGAGAATAAGGTAATGCAGGACTGGAGCCATTGTAATGAGTTAAAAGTAGAAGCAAATACTTGGATACCACAGTGTTCTGTTGTATTTTTCATACCGCTTCTGATTTTTCAATGCAGTTTTACTTTTTTTTTTGTCTCTGCATGTGGTCTTGGGAAAACATTTTCAGAGAAAGTGCAGAAGCTGTGCAAGGGCCCAGTTTTGCTTAAACTGACACTGTTTAAGTTGCACACACCTGTGTTGCATTGCTAGCTGTGCCTTTAAGGTTTGGAAGAATTGATGGAATTTAAAAAGATGGAAAAGGTTTTGTTCATCTCCAGAACACTGCCTGCCCTCCTCTGAAGGGGAGCATTCCTTCCCTTCTTTCCCATGTAGGTCTTAATGACCTGAGTAGTGTTGGTCAAAAAGTATTCCTAACCATATCAGTGGACCTTACTAGCTGTTGCTGTACCTAATTTGCTGTTTTTTATTAATGAGTTTGAATTGCCTTCTTTAATTTTTTTATCATTAATCTAATTGTTCCTTCCCCAGAAGAGCACTTCCCTCTCACTTCACTCTTACTATACTTTTAAAATACCAGCGGAGTTAAATATAATTTTCCAGAATTTGCTTCAGGTTTGTGCAGGTTGCAGGTAAATGGCATTTAGCTGAGTAACACAGTTGCTGAATAGCAAAGAGAGAGGGTTGCCTCCATCGTATTGGGCTGGTACTATGAACTACAATATCAGATAAAGTGCTTTCCTTGTTCTGCTTTTCTTCCACCAGCACCTCCTGCTGATTTTTGCAAAACAGTATTTTGAGTAGGCTGGAGTTGAGCACAGAGGGACTCTGAGAGCAGGGCCTGTTCAAAGTGCTGCAGACTTGTTTGATTTGTGTGAAGATTAAACAGTTTGGTTTGTGTGTGGTGTTAACGCTCTTTTACTTTGGGAAAGAGTTAGGCTGAATTCCCACTGTCCAAGGTCTGACAGTGACAGTAGCTGAGAGCTGATTGAAACATCTGGACTCATAACACTGTTTCTATATTTATGAACTGTGTGGACAGTCAAACTCTGTATAGTGTGAGTTTCATGCAGAGATTTAAGCCTTTAACCTACAGAGTTTCAGCTGACTAAAGTCTATTGTACTGTAATTTGCAGACCTCCAACACCTAAAGAACAGATATTAGTTCACGTGTGAATAAGTTGTGATGCCCTTATTCTACTCTCTTGCATATTCCCTCTCTCCTCCACCATTTTATTCTCTTGAGACCAAACTTTCAGCACTGTTTCTCGTTGATTTTTATTTTTGCCTTAGTTAATGCAAGAAACAGTAACCTACTTGTCATCTTCAAGCAAGCTGAGAGAACTGTGCACAAAAATATAAGTTCTGAGTTGTGATTTATGCCAACACATTGAATCTTTTGTCTTGCATAATGAATCTCTGTAAAGAGGTAGCTTGCAGGAATACCTGGCATCTAGTGTTCACAAATATTTATGGAGGGAAGGGTCTTCCTACTTTCTAAAGGGTACCCACACATGGATATTTTAGCTGTTGTAAGGGGTCTGTAGGTCATAGTTCATCTTCTGTATGTCTGTTTGCACGTTGGTTGAGCTCTCTTCTGAAACTTTAAACCCTGCAAAGGAAAACCGAAACTCTCTGAATAAATATCTTTTAGCCACTAAATTCTGACTTCTAGGAACTGCTTAACCCTCTTCCTGCTAACCCTTCAGACCAACTTTCCCCAGCAGCCTCAGGAAAATCTGGTGACCTTTCCTGTAATACCCATTTGTGTGTGCCACGTTCTTGTTTGTCACTTCTGTCTCACTAGCTGGTTGTTGCAGCAAGTGGAGCAGGTGGTGTCACTGACAAATTCGAGAACTTCTTTTCAGTTATGGAATATGAACAAGGTGTTAGGTCTCCTCTGTATGCAGCAGGCCTGTGTTCAAGAAGGTAGCGAGGTGGCAATCTTGTCTTCTGAGGAGAACTAATTAGCTGATTAATGTAACTATACTATAGAAAGCAAAACCTGCAGTACCCTGTTGCACTGATGGTTTAGTAATCCTGCGGAGCATAGCCAGAATTGGGAAGATACTGTTTCCTACACAGAGAATGAAAAGAACTTTGCACACCTGTCATGTTCTGTTCTGCCCCCAAACCCATAAGGAAGTGGCTTTCCTCTGGGCCTCTGTTTGCTACAGGTTCATTTCTAAAAGCTATGCTAAAAATAATCAAGGTGGCTATAAGGTGGAAAAATTCCTCTACAGAAAACTTCAGGTCTATAGTGCTGATTCTTTAGCGTGCTCAAATGTCAAATCTGTGCTTTCATGTAATGCAGTGACACGTCCATGAACTTTATATTTGGTTGATGGTGAGGAGATTAGCTCCAGCAGCATGCAGTGTGGCACAGACAGCAGAGCTCTTAAGAAGCTGCTGATGTAGTTAATCCACACAGCATGCAGTAGTGCTGTGACTATGTTGGAGGTATCCCTGCAAGGTTAAATCTAAGTTGAGTGCAGTCATATGACTGTCAGTGAGTCCTTTGACAATTGTTGATTAAACAAAAAAAAGAAAGAAAAAAACCCACACCACAAAATCTTGCTGGCATAGTCTTATTCCTTTTTCATAATCTCAGCATTGCAGGAAAATAATAAGAAATATTAGAAAATATAAAAATATGTTTATAAAAATATTTCATATTCTCGCATGTAACCCAAACCCTCTAGTTTACATGACAAGAGAATTATGGCACAGTAATAGATATGCCTCAACACTTCACTTACTAATCAGTCTTGTTTTTAATATCATCAGGAGCATGGTTACCTAACATTTATTTTAGTTTTAGGATTAGTTTTAGGGTTACAATGAGGTTGACCTTTTTTTAAAAAATCAGAATTCTTCATGTGAAACACTGAATTAACAAAGTATCTTACTGTTTGCTGTCACTCTTTCCTCAATACTGGGTTACCATCTGACCCCCTAAACACCTTCCAGTCTAACTATTTAACTCAGCCAACTGTTTCGACTTTTAGCTAAGAAACAAAACAAACACTATTTTCTGGGTCATGGGAAAATTGCCTTCAATGTCTTGCCTTCCGAAATCGCAGGTTTCCGCTCGGGGAGCAGAGGCCAAAACTTTCATCTGGCCAAAATACTCTCAGTAGTAACCAATACTCAGTGCCTGCTTGAAGCCTTGTCAGAACTTCTCAACAGCAGTGTTAGTCATCCTCAAGTGTAAGCATCAGGCAGGAAAGGATTTGTGCAGAGTGGACTGAACATGGCAACTCAGAAACCTTTTTTGAGGAAAATATCTGGTCAGTCTCCCAGCTTTTTCTTTGGTTGTCACCACAAACCTAAGGTCCAGTCAGAAATACCACATCAGTTTATTATATAATATTACATTGTTCCACACATTTAAGGATATAATTAACAGGTTCATCTTTCTGATTTTTTTTTTTTTTTCAGATGTAGAGATGCTTCAGTCCAAACCAGACACTCCAGCTGCTGGAGATGAAATTTCACTAACTACAAAAGACTCAATGCTCCGCAGGTTTTTAGAAGGTGAGACCTGTTTGGAGGGAGGGATGACAGCAGCACAATTAAAGCAATTAAATAGAATTCGATATTTCTCTTAAGGATAGGAGATAGTCCACATTGTTTACTTATTTCAGACAAAGGAATAATTCTCTTTAGTACTTTGTAGACTGTCATAAATAGGTTTTGGAAACCAGTGTTCTGCTTGATTTGTTAACTATTATAGTATTATGCCACCCCCGGTGGTCTAGTGGTTAAGGACGCGGCGCTGTCACCGCAGAGACCCGGGTTTGATTCCCGGTCGGGGCCCCTCCCCAAGCAGATGGAGCTCGTTAGCCCTGTAAGGCAATCCATCTACATCCTGAGGACCTCGCTGCCACCGTCCAAGCTCGCTTGGCCCCGGCAGATGAACCTCAGGATTAAAGGGTGGGCTCAGTTCCGCGCACACTGTGTCTCACCTAAAAAATCCAGTGCGCAGGCTGGAAGGTGTAAAGACCTTCCCCGGTTCTTTGTTCGCGAAGACTGGCCATTATTATGCCACTAACTGTTCTTCAAGTTCTTAAAAAGAGTTAGGAGGTTTTTCACTATTTCTTCACCAAAACAGATGGTGCAGGTTTAGTGGCAAACAGTTATACACTATTAGATGTTCATGACTTAAGTCAAGTTCTGTCCTGAAGGGCTTTGGCACTCTAAAGTCACTGCAAAACTGGATGCTTTTGCCTGTGAAATGGCCAACTTGGTAAAAATGTGGTACATAATGCATCTGGAGGGATCCAGTGTTCAGTGAAGTGACCAGCTTGTTACTCTTACAAACTGTACTCTGTTTTAGGCAGTAGCAAGGATGTGCCAGATTCAGAGGAAGGAGTTTACGAGCCATGTGGTGAAGATGTGTACTACCGGGTGGAACAAGATACTTTTCCACAGGAAATGGCTAACAGACCTCCAGTTCCTGTTCCAAGACCAGAGTCTAGTTCTCCACAGCCAGACAATGAGCTGTACATCTCCAAAAGTGAGTTGGGTACCAGTGGAAACGTAGACCAGTCAACTGTAGTATGGCATTGACATTGGCTTCAGTTGCCAAATAAATGCCAAGAAAGACTACACTTTTTGAGATCCCTGTATTATTTTACTCTGGAGTTGGACCACCTTTGGGATCAGATTTCATATGTTTTTCATCTTCTGTCTACTCTGAAAATACGGGGATGTTGTATCTCAAGATTGTGGCCTGAGCTTGCTCTTAATGAAAGCAGTAGGATGACAGATTACCCCCAAATGGTATAAACAAATCCAACTAAATAGGAAAGATCCTGGTATTATAAGGACACAATCAAGCTAACAAATTGAGACATTGCTGCTCAGTAATAGTGTCATTGATTCAATCACATTTATATAAGGCATGATTTTATACCTCGATATCTCCCTCTGATGTGGGGTTTAATTGAAATTGAAGAAGATTGTGCCTCTTAGTTTGCTAGGCAGTTTTGGAAATCTTGGTCATATTTCACACACACTCTAACAAGAACCACAGTACCATGTGAGAGAGTAATTTCAGTGACTTCTCCTTTCTCCAATGACAGGAGTATGGGGAGAGCATGTCCAGATTTCTTTTAGAGGTGATTGGGCTAAAGTCTTTGAGGTCAATAGAAAGGGAATTCTGCTCTACAGATCTTTGTTTTCTTCAATGGACTTAGTAGGGTAACAGAAGCTGTAATGCACTGCAGAATTGTGTGTGCTTCCCATATTCATCCTTGCTATTCCTGTCTTTGTGAGATGCATTTCAGTATCTAAAGAATGTTTGTTTTGCAGTTTTTGCACAGAAAGCTCTAAGACCTGAGAATCTTTATGTCCCTAGAGGAAGGATTAAGAAAGGTAAGTCAGAAGTTCATTGAAAATCCTTCCAGTAATCCAAAAGCAGATCTGCTGAAATAGCTTCATTTGCATGAAATATGACAGAATAGACTGTTTTACAAAGCTTTGGTGATAATAGTCCTTTATGAATGACCCGACCTTTTTGACCTTATGTGACATTGGAAACTTTTATAACTGTATCTTTTTATCATGTACTCTACATGTATCCCCTGTCTTGGAGTTTATCCTCAGTCAGGATCATAATGGTCATTGAAATCCTTTTTTATGGTGTGCACCATATTACTTCATGCAAATGATGTCCCACTTTTAATGTTCTGTATATATCCACTCCTTGTTAATCATTATTTCCCATGATTTCACTTTTAGCAAACTGATTGCCAGTGCTCTCTGCAAATCCAAAACTCTGTCCTTATACTTTCAGTTCTTATCCTGTGCACTATTAGAGTGCCAGGTACCACATCTAAGCTTTTAGCTCGTGTTGGGAACTTCTCTCTGTGTTACAAATGAGTTACAAAATGCCAGCATCAGTAGAATGAGTTTTCAGTTTCTGGACTTACACTGTACAAATTACCTAGGAAGAGTCTAGCTTTGTGACTGCCAGGGTGAAAGCTCTGCTTTGTGGATTGCTAAGGAAGCTGAGCGCTTTAAGGAATACATTTTATGTTCTCTTAAATTATGATTTTAAGAACAGATACTATGTCTGGGAAGTATTTGTGTACAAGGCTACCTCTCAGCTGGGCTTTTAGCCCTAACAAGTAGCAGGATGGCCTAAGAACAAAACACTTCTTAGGAAACATAAAGTCTGTAATATTGATTTTTTTTTTTCTCATCTAAGAGTGCTTGAGCTCTTTGTATTCACAGGGGAAGGCAGATGCCACAAGTTCAATAATACTTTTGATGGTGTTCTTTCTTCAGAGACAATAGTCAGGCCTGTAAGGGACCTGTCTCAATCAAGCATATATGATCCATTTGCTGGAATGAAAACCCCAGGCCAACGGCAGCTGATTACATTACAGGAGCAAGTGAAAATGGGCATACTCACTGTGGATGAAGCTGTACTTCATTTTAAGGAGTGGCAACTGAATCAGAAAAAGAGATCAGAATCATTCCGGTTCCAGCAGGTACAGACTTACTCTACTGTTTAAGAAATACAGCTCTCTCTCTAGGTTCTATCACAAGCTGTTTCAGAGCGGGTACATTTCTTTCCCAGTTGGAGCAGGCAGGCTGCTAACGCAGTCCCCCAGCTAGCACAGTTCTCTTCTGACACGGAGGGGCTGTTCCCAGGCAGCAGCAAGCAGGTAGCTGTTTTACAGATCCACTTGTCTTGCAGCAGTATTGTTAGTTTTTGGAGATCTATGCACTACGAATTGGACCAAATCCAGTTGGCTAAATTACCTTTCCAGAGGTCACCTAGCAGCTACCTGCTGGCAGGGGACTTCTGGGATGAGCATTTAGCTTGTCAGTTCTCATCCATTTCAGATCATTGAAGACTGTGTCCCAGATGGTGTGTTGGCTGTGAAGTCCTATGTGGTAGATGGTCTAATCCCTCCCTGGGTATTTGTTGATGGCTCCAGGACTGTTCTTTGCAGCTGGGCAAGGTCTAGAAACAGTCATTAGTAAAAGCAGAGTGTTTGGGTGGCTTAACTGAATGAGGGAGTCATTTTGTTGGCAGCAGCAACATAATGACTGTAACTAGCAGTCATAGTTTAAAATTTTCATTCTCAAGTTAGAGGGTCCCTCTTTGAAACCTTGCTTGCTTCTTTTGGAGCCTTTTGTTCGTGCTGTGGCAGTCTGCTCTCACACTTGAGGTGCTGGTCTCCAGTGTGTGATGTTGTTTTGGAACTGTCGGAACAAAGTCGAGGCTTTTCTCATTCTCACTTGAAAGGTCTTCTCTACCCAAAAACAGTCAGAGGAATCCCTTCTCCCATCAGTGAAGAACACAGTGCTACTTTAGCACTTGTCTCTCGAAGAGATGAAGTGGTATGCTCTGTGCCCCATCCCATGAGCAGCTTTCAAAGTCTCTGCTCCAAATCTTGCTTCATGGTACAGCAGTTGCTTCACCTACTTTTCCACCAATTCCACTGTTGTTTCCTCTCAGATTTGTACATATTTCCCTGCTGAAAAAAGTTGTCTTTTTCCTGCCCACCTTTTCACACTGTAAGGTGCAGTATGCTGCCATACAATGGTGAAGAGACTTTGCTCCCAGTTACTCTTCCAGGTGTCCCCTCTTGCTTCACTGGGAATGTCCTGAATTCTTTGAGTTGTCCCTCACACTCTGGGATGTGTGGCAGCCTTTCCTATCCCTGCAGTCAGATTACCTGTTTATTAGTACAGAAAGGACTTTGCAGTTAGTTGATTGTGGTTCTTGTTTCTGTGCCAGTGTCACAGTGAAAACAGAAAATAGAGGGAGTTCTAAACCCAATGTGCTGCTTATCTGCAACTGCCAGTGAGTGTGTGAACTTGACCTTAACATACACAATGAACATCTAAAAAATCTTGGCTTCTGAAAGGCACACATGGATCTCTGAAGGGAGTAGATTAAAACCTGTTGACATAGTTTGGACTTCAGCCAGGTCTAGCAGGCTTTGTTACAGCTTGGCTGCAAAGTTAGATGAAATATAGTATTAGTTTTGTCAGAAAGCTGCTCATCCTCCTTTAGCCAAAGCCCTGAAAAAAATATCTTATGATGTTTCTAGGAAAATCTGAAGCGTCTACGAGACAGCATAACCAGGAGGCAAATGGAGAAGCAGAAAAAGGACAAAAGTGCAGGTAACAGTTTCTGATTCACACATTCTCTGGTAATGAAGCACCTAACCATTTTAATAGGCTCTTCAGGCAGAAATAGGTCCGTGTATATTGTATTTCTGCAATGTTTTAACATGCACATCCATGTGCCAGTTGGCAAAAACGTAGGGAAGCTTCTTCACTCCTCAGTTTCACAGACCAGGAAAATATGCCCACATCTGTGGAATGCATCTTGATTCATTCATGTATAGTTACGGTTGTCCTTATGTGATTGTGTTTAACTTTGTTCTTAAGTGCAAAACCTTTCTCAGAGGCTATAATTGGACAGGTCCTTCTGAGCTGTTCATTTTCCCTTCCAGATTTAGAAATTACAGTACCCATTCGACGTTCTCATAATACTTTGGGGAGACCAGAATGTGGAATATATGAATACACCCCCAGGAAAAATGTTTTTCCACCAAGAAAGGAGTTAAAGCGAGGAGACTGGAAAACAGAAAGCACATCCAGCACAACAAGTAAGCAAGCCCTGAGGGTCACCCTCTCTACAGGAAACCTGGATGGAAAACACTTCCCCAGCCTCACCCTCAAGTCAGCTCAGGGGAGAGGACTTCTGTTCCTGAATCCCAGCACTGACACTGCCACCCCAAACCCTGCATGCCTCAGGCGGGCTGTTCTCAAAACTGTAAAAGCAACTCCAGGTGTACATCAAGGGGTTTGGGCATCTTATGTCTGCATCTCTGCAGGAGGAGTACCTGAAAGCTGAGCAGAAGATTCCCTTGAGTCTTCTTGGGGAAGGCATACCACCTGTCTGCAGTTCTTAAAAGTAGATGGCAGCTGCTCTCTTACTGGAAAGGATGCTCCTGAGCTGTGACTGCCATCAGGCTGTGTGCTCTTCTGGCCTGAAGGGCATATTTATATTTCATTCTGGAAACCGGTCTCTACATGTCATTTCCTCAATTGTTGTAGAAAAAGGACAGCATTTGTCATTGGTAACTGTGGGACCTCTTGAGTGACTTGAACAGTCTGCACATTTTTATTATCTTTGGTTTTTCATTAGGTTTAATTTGTGGAAATTAAATCCCTGCATTCTTGCTCTTATTGCAGACTGAGCAATTCTTGCAGAGAGCATTAGGATCATTTTGGTCCTCTGAAAGGAAAACTGAGTCCCAGTGAGGTTTCTGCCTTTGACTCTTGGCAAGATATAGCTGGCACACATCCAGAGTAGGTGCCTGAGGCAGCTGACTGAACGAGTAACTTGCATACAAGCAGTTGTGAGAGAAATGTGGAGAGTCTGCAGAGTTCTCTGTGTGCAGCTTGGTGCTCTTATGGTATGATTGTGAGAAGGGACCATACCAAGGTATTTAGCACTCTTAAGTGCTGCTGGTTGTACTAGCTGATAAAGAGAGTTATATTATCAAAGCTAATAGGGAGGGGGACTGCATCTTAGGAGAAAACCTCTAGTTACCATTTCAGTATAGAGGTTTCTGAACATTAGTGTCCCAGTATTTCACAGCCCTATAGAACATTACCTGTTTACAACTGAAACCAGCCATAACAGTTTAGGATATGTTTGTGAGTTGCTGTCACCTTTGGAGATGGCATGACTGATTGCAAAAACAATCCCTCCTCTGAGTCCATGACAGTTAAATGGGTTTGTATAGATGGTTACTGAAGGTTGTTTGAACAAACTTGTCATTTTAGCTTGGAAACAGACTAGGAAACATTCTTGCAGTGAGTGAGGGTTGTGAGAGGAGGTGGTAAGCAGCTATTTGGAACAATTACTTCTCAAGCAGTCACTTTTTCCAGTTATGAATATGTGACAGTGCTCAGAGCTGTCTACTTTCATGCAGTTGCTAAAGATATGAGGACTGATAATTTAAATATATATAAAGGCTGGGTGTGTAACCCTTGTGAAAATATTTGCCTGACTTGCCTGGTGATATTGGCACCAGATCTTTTCAGTTAACTTATGGTTATGAGTATTTAATAGAAGATTGGATCTAGATAGGGCAGAAATCTTCTAGAAAGAAAGCATAATTGAATGGTATGGCCCTGTGGTTTGTATGAAATGCTGCTGTTTGGATCCTGGACGTGTGAAAAATAACAGTGGAAATAAATTAAGCAAGAATTAAATTATGTGTACAAGACTTAAGCATGAGGTTGAAAGAGCCCTGAGTTAGTGATTTGCAGTTAAATCACCAGAATTTAACAATCAGTTTGTTTTCTCTTGCTTTCTAGGTAGTGCAAGTAACCGCTCCAGCACTCGGAGCATATTGAGTGTCAGCAGTGGGATGGAAGGGGACAGTGAGGTAAGCTCTCACCTCTGCTATATACCGCTGTTCTTAAGTACATGGCTTTCTTTTCACACAAAAAAAATGGAGCTCAGAGATGGCACTGCACTTGCAGAAATGGAAAAAATGTAGCCACTTCTGTCGTGAAGCTAGCAAGAAGCAAGTTTTGCTGGTCTGTAAACACTTATCTTTGTTTTGTAGGACAATGAAGTCCCAGAAACAACTCGGAGCCGCAGCCCAGTTGCCCACCAAGCAGAGAGGCTGCCTTTCCCAGAAAGGCCTCCCAGAGTGCCTCCTCGAGGTGCAAGCAGGTAAAGCTAAAAGGCAGTTAGTTCAAACATGAGTTTTCCATGAATCCATATGGAAGCCTTGGACAAAATGCGAGGCAGGCAGCAGGGTAGGAAGCAAGTGTGTCTTTGAACAAAATCTACCAGACTCTTATCTGTCCAACACACAGCGTTAGGAATTGTAAGATCCTTGTTTCTCATCTGTAATACCTGGATGAATCAGTTTTCCTAGTTGGTAGCATTCCTACTGCAGTGCTGTCACTGAGGTTCTTACATGGCACCACAAACTTCAGTAACTTGTAAACATTCCAAACAGTTCAACCAGTGCAAGTCTATGAAGTCCAAGCTATCTCAGTACAGATACTAATAAAATTATCCAACTGCTAAAGCAGTAATTACCACTGTGTGGATGCAGCAAGTTCTGTGTGTTGGCTTGGCTCTGGCAAAGAATATAGTTGGAATTTATCTGTAGTCTGTTAGAAAAAAGACTTAGAATCTTTTAATCTGTTCTTATTGCTTTTCATATAATATTCAGGAGAAAGCTACCATACTATCAAAGTTGTACTCCAACCAAGTATTATAGCATCTCTTTACAGTAATAGTAGAATTACTGCAGTTGAAGAGCAGAAGAAATAGCTTGGACAGGAACAGGGCTTTGGCAGCTTGGCATCTGCTCTGTTGCTGAATCACTGATAGCCTGTTTTTCTTCCTGTATGACTATTGCTTGTACAGTATTCTCACATATGATGTTATTGCATATAATGTGTTGTTCCAGAACTCTATTTTCATTTACATGCATTTTTATTCTCTTGTCTTTTTATAGGCCTGTAAGCTGTGAAGACTTTTATCCTCCACCTGTACCACCAAGAGGTCGCTGAATCTCTCAACAACTTTGGAATATGAGATTTTTTCTTTTTATACACGTGTTTGTACAGATATTTTTTTTCTGTCTTAAATTATTTATTAGCAGGACCCAAATGTTTTCATCCCCTTCCTCCTCCCTAAAGCTCTGGTGACTTTACCCATGATTTTCACTGAGACTTCTTGGCCTTCCACATGTTTTTTTAGTTGGAAGAATTTTGGTGCTTTGGGACTTCAAGAAAAAGTGTCACGGTTGGGAAAGAGAATGCTGATGTGTGTCTTAGGAGCCCTGCACTGACATGAAGTTTCCTTTTGACCAAGAAAGCACACATGTCCTTTTAAGAGCTAAATGCTGATAAGCATTGTTACTAAACCCCTCAACATAGTCTGCAAGGGCTTGACTGGAAAACATACTTGAAAAATGAAAGAAAATAAGTTGTTTGAAGAATGCTCATGACAGCAAGAGCAGGTGAATATACTGCTGTTAGGTAAAACATTTTGGGCACAGATATACTGACCTTTCAGAAGGCATAGCATCCTCCTCCAGCAATCATTAAGCCATGGGAGGATGAGAAATTGTCTGTCCTGAAGAATGTATTTTGCATACAGCCTTGAAAATGCCTTTTCCTTTCCCTTCCCTCCCTGAAGAGGACAGACATTAACAAGGGGATGGGGGGGGGGGGTTGCTGCGTTTAACATGAAAATTTCCAAGGTAGTTGGTAATGAACCTGCTGTATATCACAAACCAACTGTACTTAAACCTTTTTTTGTGTAGGGGGGTGGGTATGATGTTATGAAATCACATGACTGGCCTCTCAAATTAGAGGAAGGAACTGGTGGCAGTACTGTCTTCTGTCTCTCTTACATGTGGTCATCATTGAAGCAATATGAAGGCATTTCACTTCATGCTCAGGAATAGTACAGTGAGTCTCCAATTATCAATGCACACGCTTCACAAATACCAGCTGTGTTTTAGCTGGCTGCAGTGGAAACAGGCAGCCTGGGGGCTGGACTCTGCTTGCTCTACAGTTTCTTTCTAGCAATTGAATCCACAACAGCTGTGTCCAGCCTTTTTTCTGCCTGAGGGCTTACAAACTTAAGGAGGCTTCCTGGTTTGGCTCTCTTCCAGACCTTGAAATCTTTTGTGCATATCCTGGCCCTTGGCGGACAAGTATAGGTCTCTGGTTGTCCAAGAGTGACACAGATGGGAATTCTTCAAGTTAACAATCAGGGTGGAGAATTAAGCATCATTACCTACTTGTTTTTCAAGCCATTCTCCCTCTTCCAGCCCCGAAAAAGACATAGATACACCTGTCTTAAGTGATCTCTCAGAAGCAGGTAGGACACATAAAGCTTGTGTCCAATCATGTCAGCTCCTCTTCATCTGTAAGAGAGCAGGTCACAGAGTTGCAGTTCCTTTCTCTTGTAGGGTGACAAACCCAATGTGCGAAGCTGCAGGAGTGACAAGACAGCAACTCTGACTCAACCTGCATGGAATGAAGATGGAGAAGCCCCTGCTGCTTTCAGGGGTATAGGCACATGTTAAATACCATCTATGCATTAAGTTCCCAGTGTATGACTCCAAATATCCTCTCCTTTTGATGATAGAGGGATGCAGGTGTTGTGCTACAGACCTATAGCTACAGAGGTGTCCTTTCTGTTTAGGGTTTTTTTCTTATTTAAAGGACCTCAGTGCCTTCTCCAGTAAGTCTGGCATTATAGACTCTCAATTACAGTTTGCTCTTTGTTCACAGTAGTCAAGGGAATGGTGAGGTGGGAGCTGCCTTCCTGTGCTCCCCTTGGAATGAAACAAGGTTTCCACCACTATTAGGTCAAATTGGAAGCAGGGAAGGAGGTTTTGGTGGTGAAGTGAGGAAAACAGTAGCAAGGATAAGTGAAAGAATTAGGGATAAATGAAATAAACCAAAAGAGGAAATTCACCACCAATTGTTTTCAGCCGTTACATGCTTTGGTTTGCAAACAGCTCCCTGGTTCTGTTTAAAAATTCCCCATCTCCTTAGTGCTGGTTGCAGCTGTGTCCCAGGGCTTGGAGACGTGATGTGATAAGAGGAATTTATCTGCTTCCACATCTGTCAGGCACAGCATAAGGTAGAATTGTAGGATGTGGGGAAAATGGTAATAAGGCAGGAAATTAGGAGAAAAATATGAAAGCGTATCATGCAGAAGATTTCCTTTCAAGGCTATTGGACTGAAGCAGCCCAGGGATCCATCTTCCCAAGCTAATTTTTAATGTACCATACTTAAGTGTTTGCCTTTGCACAATCCTGATAACATCTCTGTGAACTGGATTTTTATTGTTAGTGCTGTGATGAGATGGTTTATATCTGAATTCCTGAGAAGCACCTCCTAAGTAGCCTTTCAAGTCCTCTCTCAGTTGAAGCTCTGATACTTCCTTACTCTGACCTGACCTATCATACAAAATCAAATACTAGTGGGACTCTGTTTTGGAGGAGAGGTGAGCTGGGACAGGTGGAGCTGAGGAATATTATAAATGCATTCTGTTCAAGCCCCTTCCGCACTGCCAAAGGGAGGGAGATTGAAGATGCAGCTGAAGTCTCAGGCATTCCTGTCTCACTTCTGCTGGATTAATTAGGGATCTCACTGACCAGCAATCACTGCGAAACTATCACCCTATCAAGGAGAAAAGGTGCTAAAAGTGCTAAAATGGCTTCACTCTTAAATGCAGGTAAACAACTGGGATGCAGGCATGACTTCCAAGTCTCTTGCAGGCCAGTAGAGATGCCCCTGCTTAGCCACCAAAGTGTATGTTCCACATAGGTTGGATTCATGTAGTTGCTTTAAGCCTCTTACATCTCAATATATGGAGTCCTTCTGCCTCTAGACTCCATTTGTGCTGGTGAGCATGTGGTGTGTGTTGCTTCCACCCAGGATGAGAAGTGTGCTGAAACTGAAGCTTAGAAGAGACCAGAGAAGAAAACTGCATGCAACCAGATTGTTGGTTACTCAAGAATATGCTTGGGGGGGAGAGTGGGAATGAAGAGAAGAGTGTTTCTGATGGACATTAGAGTTCAAGGACTGAACAGATATTAAAGTTGGTGGTAGAAGTGGCCTGGCCAGCAGTGGGGGCATCATCCAATCCACTAAACTCACCTGGCAGCTGGCTGGCCCAGGGGAACTGTTTGCTCTTTGTACAGTATGCCTTGAAAACCCTGCTGCAGCAGATAGCTCTGGCTGGCCCTGTTGCTGACTGAGAGACTTTAATACTGAATAAACTGAACATGCTGAAGCCTCCTCTCTCTGTCTCCCAAGGGCAAGTTATTCTGTTTTGGACTGAGATGCAATGACTAGAAAGAAGCATATGCTGTTACCAAAGCTGTCTAGGTTTTCTTTGTGGGTAATATAAGCAGCGTTTTTGCATAGGTTTTGCCAGGTATCTCTCCCTGCAGGGACCTTCTACCAAAACAGGCAAGACATGGTAGATGCTCTATCTGGAAAAGGCTTTATACTAACGCATCTTCCAAAATGTTTGGATTGGTAGACTGACTGTGTAAGACCATAAGGAGAAAAGCTTCTAGTCTAAGTATAGTGGTCAGTGGTTAATAGGAACATCTGTTTTTGCATCATTCCTACAAAGCATGGATGGCAGGTACCAGCACGGAGCAGTTCCTGCCTTCTGCTCATGTCCCTCATTGTCTGTTTGTTGGCTTGTGCAATATTTGAGAAGATGGTGTAGCTCACTTTTTTTTTAAATATCAGATAGCCTCTGAATGTTTTTATTGTATGCGTTGTTTAAAAGTTGTCTGATGAATTAATCCTTAATACCGTGAGCTTTTTGGATTGGAGGATTTGTTTGGGTTTTTTTTACTTTGGACTTATAGCTTGATGTAGTTCCAAGTTGACAGGCAGGTTTGCAGGCTTCATCTTAACCAGCACTGATGGAAACCTTCCCCTGGGTTGGGTCCGGGTGTGGCTGTGTGGCCTCAGTGCCCACCCTCGGCCCCTGCAGCTCCTGCTGCCTGTGCGAGGGGTGTGGAGGGTGGGACCCTGTACGATACAGAATCAATTAGGCTGGGAAAGACCTGTCAAGAGTCCAACCTACGACCGAACACCACCCTGTCAGCTACAGCATGGGACTAAGTGCCATGTTCAGTCTTTCCTTAAACACCTCCAGGTATGGTGATTCCATCACCTCCCCGGGCAGCCCATTCCAATATCTAATCACCCCTTCCGTGAAGAAATTCTTCCTAATGTCCAACCTAAATCCCTCCTGGTGCCTCTTGAGCTCATGTGCTCTCGTCCAGTCGCTGGCTGCCTGGGATAAGAGCCCGACCCCCCTCGGGTACAGCCCCCTTTCAGGTGTTTTTGGAGCGACAGGTCTCCCCTGAGCCTCCTCCTCTCCAGGCTACACCACCCCGGCTCCCCGAGCCGCTCCTCACGGGACTTGTGCTCCAGCGGGGACTCGCACACAGCCCCGCGCCGCGATGTTCCCAAATAACTGCAGATGACTGAATCGATCAAAATGTTTCGATTTTATCAGGTGTAATTAAACCGGGTAAGACCAGACCCCGCTCTCGCCCGGCCCGCTGTGTGCCCGCCCGCAGCCCCCCCGGCGGCGGCCGCAGCGCTGGCGCTCCCGTGGCGCTCCCGGGCTGCCGTAGCGCCCCCGCGGTTCCGGCGGCCGGGCGGGTGACGTGGCGGGCGGGGCGGAAGTGTCGTGTGCGGCGGGCGCGGGCCGGTGCCGCGGCGGGGCCTGCTGGGTTCGCCGAGGCCCGAGATGGCGGCGCCGGGGCTGCTGCTGCTGCTCCTGCCGCTGCTGCCGCTGCGCGCCCGCGCCGACGAACACGAGCACACGGTGAGGCCGCGCACACGGCTTCCCCCGGCAGCGGCGCCCGGGGAGCGCGGCCGGGCGGGCGGGACGGGGGGCGGCGGGCCGCGGCCGCGGGAGGAGCGGGCGGGTCCGGCCCCGCGGGGCTCCCCCCGCGCCCCCTGCGCCGCCCGGGCTGTGGGGGAACGCGGGGTCGGGCCCCGCTGGCCGGTCCGGGTGAGCGGGGCGCTCGGGGCAGGCCCGCCGGGCTCCCTGATCCGGCTTGCACATCCTTGTGCGGCCGGGCGCGGTGTCCCACCTTTTCCTGGAGCGATAAACGCCCCGGCAGGTACGCGGGCTGTGTTTGGAGAGCACTGTTTGCCCCTCCCGGCAGGATGTTTGCTCTCGCTGCAGAGCACAGCCCCACTGTGACAGGGACACGCTGCGGGGCACAGCTCGCCTTGGGAGAGGGAGGGATGGCTGGGAATGGCCTGGGGAGTGAGGGCAGGACAGGGACACTGACACGAACACTTCAGGAAAACAGGTGATGCGATGCTGCTGACTTGAGCGTTCACCTATTGGCGTGAGCACAGGTTAAAGTGCTTGCGGTATTGCCCGAAAAGAATCTCTAAGAAGGGCTTCATCAGTTCCAGGTTTTTACGCCAGTGTTGTTTCCCATGGCTTTTGGTGTGGGAGGGTGGAAGACTCTGTGATGAGCTGAGATGTGATTTTGGAACGAGACTTTGCCAAAACCCATCCCTGTTTGCTCCAAGTGTATAGCGTGTGGCTGTGGTTAAACAGTGTCTGTCTGACTGTCAGGACTTCCAGTGCTCTCTCGATCAGCCTGACTGGCGAGCGCTTGCTCAGTTTCTTAAGACGGCTTTCTCTAGATGTGCTGTGGTAAGCTTAGTAAATGTTCTTAATAAAACAGATTAACGTATTGATGTTTTTTGTATAAGCAGTTGTTAATTAGTTGCCTAATTCCATGCGTTTTTGAGGAATTGAAAACTGCTTAGGATTGTCTTTATTTTTTTTAAAGGGAAAGGGATTTATCAGTGTTGCAGTTAATGATAGAAAAGTTAAGATAATATTGAGTACTTTCAAGGAGCAGATATTCTTTGAACAAGCTTAGATCCCAGTTTTGTTGCTGAGCCTGTGTTTTAGAGTTAGTTTTCCACTGAGGTAACATGGTTTTTGGTATAGCACTGTGTTTATTTTAAAGGCTGGTTGATTTAAGGGATAGTTCATTATTAATGCTGGTAATCTTCTGGGGGAACAGGAATTTATTTGGTTTTGAACTCTCCCTTCAAAAGTGATTTCTGATGGTTTTTAAGTTTTCTGAATGATTACTTAAACAATTACCAATGGAAATCACAAATTCCTTTTAAGGGCTTGTTGCTTTTTTTCATCTGAATTACTCAAATCTCCTAGATTATAACTGTCTTTTGGTTTAGTATTCTTGTTTGCGTGGTGACCAGTTTATTAATGTCATGTGATAGGTTAGGAATAGTTGATGTAGAAAGACAGTTACCTTTTTTAGAAGGCTGTCTCCTTGCTTAGATATTTTGATACTTTAATCTTCTATGGGAGGTTGGACTGGAAGCATTAGCAGCATGAATGAAACATGAAGAGAATTTTGTAGTAGTATGCTGATTTTGAGATCAAAAACCTGAAGGAAATATTCCTTAAACACTGCATTTTCGTGAATTTCAGTTTTAAATGTGTTTATAGTTGGGAGATTAATTTTTCTATAATCAAGGGGCTTTATTACATTTCAGAGTTTCTGCTCATTTTTGGAGGAGTGAAGGGGAAATTTAGGATTTGGTAACCTCAAAGTGTAAATTTTCACTAACTTTAAGACTGGAGATCTGTTGTGTGAATACACATCTGTACGTGCTGCCATTTCTTATTAACTCTCCTGTGTGTGGCTTCTTGTGCTCAAGCACTTGGGCTGTCTGGTGAAGGTGTGTTGGCGCATCTTGCCACAGTTTACTTTTAGCTGCTGATGTGCAGGACCTTATCAGTACTGAGCCTGCTGGGCATACAGAAGCGCTGTCTTAGGTGTTTAATGCCCTGTGTTAGCAGGCTAATATTTTTAATGTGGTTGCTGCTATAATATGTAATAGTGTACCATATTTATAAAATTATACAGATGTGTGCTTTAGTATGTTTTTAGGTCTATAAGTACTATTGTTTCTGCGGGTGATAGGTATGGTAGTGTCACTGAACCAAAAACTAAATCCTTTATCTTAAATTTATTTTTAAAAATCACACCTGCATTTCTTTGGAGGAAGAATAGTGTAAATACAATTATAAACAAATGAATATTTAAAATCAATAATCAAGATAATTTGAATATTTCAAGAGAAATTTGGGTTTCACACAGTATTTAAAATATCCATTGTCAAAAGGCAGTACAGTAGCGTAACTTCAGACCGCAACAGAGCAGTATATCAGAAACTAACTGAAAACCTGTCTGCTGATACTTTAACTTATTGTCATGCTTCAGAGCACGTCATGCACTTGCTCACTGCCTGTATTCTATAATTGCACTATTTTTTGACAGTTCTTCTTTTATTTGTGGAAGTAATATTATCAATAGGGTAGGTGACCTTATCACAATGTGTGCTGATCCTGCAGAAGCAGGGCTGGTCTGCTTTCACATCTTCTCTTGCCAGACTTGGTGGAGTTGATGATGAAACAGACAAACCATGAAAGCGTTCTGAAATATTCCGAGGGTTTTGTTGCAGGGGAATGGTCTGAGGAGTAGGTAGCATTTCAGTTTTAACGTTGCTTCAGTTTAATTGTCAGTGTTCTTGTAAGCGTGGAAATACATGACAAACGTTGAAAAATAAACAAAACCCAGGCTATACTGTGTAGCAAAATTCCTAATTTGTTATGTTTGAGAAAAATATTTTGTTTGACCTACATCCCGATGAAGTATATTAAAGCTCTGAGCCTGTAAGGTTTGTTTAAAATTAATACATAAAATTAGGAGCTTTGTAAAGTGTCTGAAAATAGTCAGTTAGAGAACCATTGTGGAAAATATTTCAGCACGTGCAAAATATTTATTTGCATATGAAGTTGTGTGCAGATGAGCAGCCTGATTCCTCTTTGAAATTCTCCTGTTTCCATTTTGAAGAGGTGAAATAAATGTCGTGGAATCGGGACGTGGCGTGCCTGAGCAATCTTGTGCATCTCGCAAGTGTAACAGTAAAAGTACTGCTTGTACAGTAGTTCACACTGTGCTGCTGGTGCAGTTCTACCCTCGTTTTGGTGAGGCCTACAGTTCAGAGAGAAATGAAGAAGTGTTACTAGAAATAACCTACTTTATCCAAAGGAGAGCATCCACAGTTTAATAGGCTATGGATGTAAGCTGCAAGCATTGAGTACTGTGACAGTGCTTGATAGAGTATCTGGGAACCAGAAGCCTGGGATATTACCTGCCAGTTGAGTCTTGCTTGCTGCCCCTTCTATTTCCTGTCCTGCTTTTACAGCTTTGCTCTGCAGGTTACAGATAATGTTGGTCCTTTTTTTCCTCCCTGAAAGACGTACGTTGTGGAAAACCTCATTCCAAACTTCAGTTTGAGAAAAGGACTAAAATTGCATACTTTCTGAAAGCAGCTGTCTCGATTTGAATTTATTTTGCTGAATCATCACATAAGATTTGGCAGTTATAATCCTCTCCCTCTCTCCATCTTTTTTTGCAAAGTGTTTTCATGGTTTAAAGAACATCAACAACTTGACAGTCTCATATCCTTGTATGCAATCTTTTGTATACTGACTTAATCTAGCCTTAATAGTTTTGTTGAATAAATAGTTTATTTCTAGAGTTACCATGCTAATTTCTGCAGTTGTGCAAAGAGAACATAAAGTTGCTTTCCACGTCATAAGTGCCCTATTGGGCAACAGGAAAGGAAGATGCATGTACTATGCTGAAGGTAGTTTCAGTATTGCTACAGTGGAATAATTTTTAAATCATATAGACACATGGAAATTGTATTAAGCCTCAAAGTGGTGCACACTCCCAATTTTTCAGTAATTGTATTGCATGAAAGAAGTCCACACTTGGCCAGGTCAGACAGCACAAGCTTCATAGCAGTTCAGTGTTCTGCAGGGAACTAGAGCAGACCCATCTATTCAGGCAACAAGGCAGCACTACAGACAGGTTGGACGTGATTTTAGCTTGCACATGCACAACATCTACAGCCCAGTGCTCTGTACAGGCAACGTGACCGTATTGTGCTGCTTTGGAACAGATGTCCCCAGCTGTGATGAGAGTTGTAGCTGATACGTAGTTGCGCTTGAGGTGCGGGTTAGTCCTTCACCACCTGGTTGGCAATTACAGACAAAAGTTTTTGAAGGTTTATCTCTCCTTAATCAGATTGTAACAGCTATATGGTAGGTAACTTGTGTTGATGCTGGAACTTTTCAGGCTGCCCCTATGGAGAGATCATTGTATACTCCGTATAGTTACTGAAATTACTGAGCTGATATTAGGCTTAGTGCAGAAAAATATGGAAAGCTTACGGAACAAGTACTACATTTTTTTATAAATTACAAGTGAAATGTAAATAAAATTATGGTTTGTAATCTTCTCTCATACATGGAAGTGGTGAACTCTGTGAATTGTGGCACCGTGACCAAGTTGTTAAATGCTTGTGTCTATGAATATATTTAGGATCTCTGAGCTATATGCTATATATTATCCTTTTATATGAACTGAAACCAGAAGAGCTTGCTGAGTTATACCACAGTACAGATTGCAGCATCTTATTTGTTGACCTTCTTTGTCTTGTCATTTACTATTTTCATCTTGGCTTATTTTATGTTCTCTCTCTCGTAATGTGACCTTTTGCTGAAAGGTGTGTTGTATGTAAGCTTTCTTTCAACCTAGAAGTCGTCATATAGAGGTTACAGATACTCTAGTTCTTTGTCTTGCCTAAGTAAGAGTTTTCTTTTATGTTGACACTGTTATTTGTTGGAGATGTTTTGATATTATGAGGGAACTAATGAAAAATAAACCCAAACAACCAAAAAACTCCAAACACCACATTCTCAAACTCTTTCATAGCACTGTGTTCTTGCCACCAATTACCCTACCATTAGGCTAAGAATATAAGGATATGTCATGGCAGGGAAACATGTTTAAATGTGAAAGCTCATCTTTATAACTGAGAATGAGCAAACCCCCAAAAATTTAGGGAGCAGACAATCTAGACACCACCTCTAAATTTAGGCTGAAGTTCTTAAGCTGGTTTTCTTCCTGGAGCCCCCTTAATTTGGGGAGGCCACTGGGAGCACCTGATGGACTGCAAATTGCTGTGACTCAGGACTGCTTAGAGTGAGGTGTAGCCTGGGCTGGCTGAGGGGCTGTGTGTGTTTATGTAGCAGCCCTGGGCAGATTTCTCTTGTGCTGTTCTGGGGCGGGGGGGGTGTGAGAAAGGAGGAAGTAATAAATGCAGACTGAATTCTTACGTTTGATTTGGTCCCTTTTCTCTCCGGAGCAGACTGATGGCCTCTTGGAGTCACTGTGGGAAAAACTTATAAGCCCTAAAGGAGGGCTAAACACCACGCAGATAAGAGACAAGCAAAGACCAATTTTTTTTATTGCAGATGTTGTAATTACAATGTAGTTACATTATCAGATCAGAAAATATAGCAAGATTTTGACTGGTGTGTTCGTATTCGGTTGGTTTCTGCCGCTTCTGTCATTTCTGTTATAATTCCAAAAATGCAGAGATCCCAGCTCAGTGTAAAGCAGGTCAGAAAAAAGCAGCTAAGTATAGCAGTGGTCAATGCTTTCTTTATTCAGGCACTGTCAAAGAAGAACTCACAGACCTAAGGATGTTGTCATATTCTATTACTGAAGGTTGAACAGAGACATAGCTCAGCTCACATGTAAGCTGTTCATTACAAGGAGTAGTGCTAAAGTGGGCTCTTGACAAGTAAAGACCATTTTGAGGAAGGGCTGGAAATATGTTCTGCAGCTGTTAGAGGAAGAAACAGAAGACATGCTAGACATAACAGTCTGAGAAGAGATATGGACCAACTTGTCCCGTGTTACCTTGGCAAGAGCTAGAGGCAGATTCGAAGTGCAGATTCCACTATCTCCTGCTGCAGCTGAGGGAGTTTGAACTGTGATTTTTCTTTCTTTTTTCTTTCTTTCCCAACTTTCTTTGTATAACTGTACTGCATTGGTATAACCGTTCTGGTTGCTGGCAGAGAGGAGTAATGTCTACCTTTTCTTGCTGTGTTGTTTACTCTTTCTTTGATCCTTCTTTGACATGCTTTATCTGTCAGAAGTGTTCTGATGTGTGTGCTCTGCAAGTGGGCAGGTTTGTGAAACTGATAAGTGTTTGGTCTCTGCTGCAGCTCAGAATGAAATAGGTAAGATTTTTAAGTTTCTTATTGGAAATCACTCACATAAGAGGCTGGAATGACCCTTGTACATCTTTGTAAACAAAAAAGATGAGGCTTGTAATAGAGATGATGTGTTAGTTTAAAGGGATTAAATTATTTTCCAAAGCATGTTTGTTTAAGTCCTTGAGTTAAACTTTTAAACACCTCATCTGAAGAATTTATTGCATTCCACGTGCACCTAATTATTTGAGTTAACCTCTTGGTACAGCTGTGGTTATTCAGAATAAATGGAGTTAAAGAACCTTTGTTCATTTTTTAAAAAGGGAGATGCAGAACTGTATTCAGAATTTCAGTTGTGCACTATGAAATAGTTATGGCTAATTAACATTTGATTTTCTTTGCTTCTCCAGTGTGTTTTGTGTCTGTGGTTTGGTCTTAAAATAGTACTTTATTCTTCTGTACCTAAAAAAAAAAAAAAAATCAGAACCTATGTGATGATTGTGCTTTCATGTATATGTAGTTATAATTAGGTGTTTTGCCTTAAAAGTTATATCACTCTCCCTCCTATTCTGTTGAAGTTATAGTAAGTGAAGAAGTTGTGTTGTCTGAGAGGCTTTGTGTAGTAAGCAGCAAATCTGATACCTCATCCAGTTGCACACAGATATAGTGCAAGTAATTATCTGAGATCACTTAATTCTCCTGGATTCATGCAGTATTTGAATTCTGATAGATTAGTGTCTTTAAATATTTTTTTTGTTATTCAGCAGTAATAAGGGCTTGAAAAAATTCCTGACTCCTAGACAAGGAATAAAATTTTTCTGGCTAACAGTAGCTGTGGAAAGTGAAGGGTGAATGTTCCCAGGAAGAATTTTATGGCAGCCACCAGACTGCTTGCTGTTCTGTTTTTTTCACTGTGAGAATGTTGGAAACGCATCAAAATACAGTTCTTCTGTCTGACTTCTTTGCCTCTTGGCTACAGTAGGTATCCAGCAGTTTGATTTTAGTGTTTCCTGTGAGGCATTGCGCTCTTCTGGGAATTTTGAATGCAATTTATACCATCAGTAAAATGAAAGCGAGCTGCATTTTAGGAAGGTACAGTATACATGTCACTGTGGGTAGATTAGTTAATTTCTTTGCTAAGATCTCGTATAACAAGACATTAATTTGATATTTCCTTTTTCTCAGTGGAGATAAGCAGAATTTGGCTTTGAACTGATGTGTTTCCACAAAATTTGTAAAAGCTTATTTATTTTTGAGACTTCTGCTTTTCTCCACTTCTGCTCTCTACATCTTCTGCTTCTCTCTTAAATTTGTATTAATCCACCTCATTTGATACTTCAGTGATAGGCTCTAAGAAACTGTATGATCAGCTAAGCTTTTTCTTTGTTAGAAAGCAGGCTGAAAATCTTACCTAGAATCCCTATCACCCAAAAGTCAAACATGCTCAGTTGTCTTTATATGTCACTGTTGCCTGTGATTCAACAATCCTGCTCTCCTAGTTAACATGAATGAGAGCTTCTTGAACATTTTTATTCTGCTCAGATTCTCGTCTAACTCAATAACTTTATCTTTCAGTACCAAGATAAAGAGGAAGTTGTTTTATGGATGAATACCGTAGGACCCTACCACAATCGCCAAGAAACATACAAATACTTCTCTCTTCCCTTCTGTGTGGGATCAAAAAAAAGCATCGGCCATTACCATGAAACCCTAGGGGAAGCACTTCAAGGAGTCGAATTGGAATTTAGTGGTCTCGACATCAAATTTAAAGGTAAGCAATTCACAGTGCCTTTAGTCACTTAAAAAATTACATGAAACCTTAAAACTTGGGGGTTTTAACTAGAAGAACTGAAAATTTGTTGCTGCTAGCAGCTGAGTGTGTCTTGTACCCTGCGAGGTTGTCTAGCACAACTGACTTTTGAATTTACAGTGAAGGTTTCATCTGTGTGCCCTTGAAGGAAAATGCTTGCAGCAGATACGTGCTTCTGAAGTAACTGATTACATTTTAAAAAGTACAACTAAGCTTTTTTTGCATATGAATGTTTAAATAATTACTGGAATTAATATTCTGGAATTATTAATTCTGAAGATGTCATTTTTCCTCTGATATTGAGTACTTTCAGACTCTCTGCAATTGCAAAGGAGTAGCAAGGGCTCAAAGTTCTACCTTAACGCAAAGTTAATTATTGTACCCTTCTAGTTACTGTCTCGTTTAAAATGCCTTTGACAAACACCTTTATAGGATTGGCCCTAACTCATCATATGCCAGTCAGGATGAAGCTGGTCTGCTTTTTTTCCTGTTGTTTCCTGCCCTCTCCATCTTGCCATACTGTTCCAGAGAAGAAATTTAACTTCTTTTGCAAATACATTTCTTGGTATTAGGGGCATAATTTCTCTGTGTGTGTCCTGTCAGATATCTGTAAGTGGCAGTTGCAGAGCTTCAAATAATAACAGGTTCTTTTTGTCTCTGTTGAATTTTAACATTTATAGATTTCATTCAATTTATGTTTCTATGTATATGTATCTTTTTTCCTAGAATATTGCACTTCATTGCATCACTAGTGCTTAACTGGATGGAGAACTTAAGCATATTATTTCTTGTCTAAGCATTTGCAATCAGATGGGATTTAGTTTCTGTAAGTTGTAAAAGTTTTATCCAAAACAGGACATCTGCAAAATAAGAGGCTTGATGATGTTTTTGTTATCAGTAGGATAACAAAAGTGGAATAAAAGATTTTTAGAAAGTCCATTAATACCATAAATTCTTTATACTTTTTAAAGTTGCACAGTTTTTAAAATGCACATCTCTGCATTGCAGGAATTGGCAGTTGAATCTTGCCTTTTAAGAAAGGAATAGTACCTGCAGAAACACTGGAAAATAGTCCTGTTACTGGTTTGTAACACCTTGTAACGTGCTGAAAATTGTACTTGATATAGGAGAAATGGTTTTCCTGTCAAAATTCATAGAATATGCTCAGAAACACAAAGTGAAAAGAACAGAGAAGAAAGCTGGCAGCGGTTCAAAACAATAAAATTTTTGTTATCAGAATGTGATAAATACCTGTTTTCAGAGCCAGTTTGTATGAATTACACTGTTCTTATATCACAGGCCTCAAATCTGTATAAATATGTGTGAAGAAAGTAATGAATTATTAACATACATTGTAATATAACTTTAAGCTGGCTTAATTTACTTGTCAAGCTAAATCTAGGTAACAATGCTCCTTAATTAATATGTCAAGTTCTTTATTCAAGTGTTTGGATTGCCATCCTCTGTTACACCTGAGACCTAGTAAATTATTAAATGTATTGGACATTGGTATCGTAGTGACTTCAGTTAGAAAATTAATTTTTGACATTGCCATACAATGCCATTTAGACATGATTAATTTAAAGAGAAAAAGGATTTTTTAACATACTTGAATTTTGCCCTTGTACAGAAGTGTTACTAAATGTCCATACTTTTAATGGAGAACTCTTTGCCCAGACTTCCTTCTGCAACACCTCCTGAATATATGGCAGCCATTCAGAATAATGTTCAGTGTTGTACTAGGAGGTGGTCAGATATAATGAGGTTTTATATGGTTTACATGTTTGATCTCTGTTCATAGGAAATTTAAAATTTGGCTAAGCACACTTATGTTTTTAATGAGTCATGCTTTCATGCTTTTTAAAAATTTGCTTAATGAGCTACAAGACATGAAGCGGTATTACATAGAATGTTACCTCTTTGACGTCCCTGATGTAGACACAACACAAAACATACCTTTAACTTCACCTTCCTCTTGGATGCAAACCTGCTAAGAACTCTCTAACATATGCAGAACTTTTGATCTGGTAAAGCTATAATGAGGTAGACATCAGGTTCCCCAGCCACTGAATCCTGTTCTAAGCTTCTTTCGTTTAATCATTTAACACAGTGGATTTAAGCTTAACCATCTAATCCTGTCCTGTAACTAAATGACAGCTTCAGCATTCTCTGTGGCTAGAGAAAGGAGCACTTGTCTTCATTCACTTGTTTTAGGGGGAGGTGAGAGGAACTGTACCTGTGTAGTGTGGCTGAGGGTGACATCCTACACCATGTGATGTCATGCCTGTGTTTTGTGAGAATTGAATGAGATTGTTTCTAATGATGCTGCTGGGGTTTTGTGTGTATTCCCTGGAGTAACTTGTAACATACTTGATTAAGATTTGATGTACTATCTCTATGATGTCCTTTGGTATTTTATATACTAGAAATGGGTCCTCAATTCCAGTGATGACAAAAAGAGCTGAGGGGAAGCTGGAATTCTTTACATTCACTGTGTTTCATTATTTGCTGAGTGAAGAAAACTACTAAGAGGTGCATGAGGGGGCAGTTGTCTGTAAATCTGTTGCTGCTTGAATTCTTATAAACATGTCTTTTTTTTACTTGAAAAGGAAATATTAGGGAAGGAAACTGGGATTTGAAAGAATGGCTGCTAACTGCATTACTTAGGGAGAAGAATAGCTTTCTGGCTCAAAGAGATGGATTTATTTTGTTTTCAAAATAGTGAGAGTTATACTAAACTAGACATATAATATTGCACATAATAACAAATAGGTATTTGTTAATATTTTCATAGCTCTTGTTAAAGTAGAAGAGGTCTCATGATCTTACCAGGTAAATCTTCCATGAGCTAATGTTTCTTAATTTAGTGTGGGTGAAGTAGCAAAAGATACTTTGAAACCTTTCCTTATTCAAGCTGTGGGAAGCTTCTGCATGTGGAAGAGTAGATTTATGAAAACAATCATGTAATTGCTTTAACGATTCCTTTTTAAATGTCCTTTTTTTGTTACTTACTTGAGGATAGCCAGGAGGGCTTGAAGGCTTCATCAGTGTCCATTCCTCCAATTGCTTGGTTTGCCTTCGCTTTGAGCCAGCTCACTAATAAATCTTCAACTGTGCTTTAATTTTTTGCAGACGATGTAATGCAGACTACTTACTGTGAAGTTGACTTGGACAAAGGGAGAAGAGATGCATTTGTGTATGCTATCAAAAATCACTATTGGTACCAGATGTATATCGATGACTTGCCAATATGGGGTGAGTGATACCATGTATAAATAACTGGATTACACCTACACCTACCTGAGTACTGTACTAGTGGGTTTCGTGGAGTTATTTAATGACAAAGCTTTGTTACAAGAACATAAAACATACATGTAAACCAAACCCACAAGAACGTAAAAACAAATAATGCAGCCTAGAAAAGAGGAGACTGAGGTCAGAGCTCCTTGTGGTCTTCAGCATCCTCATGAGGGGCAGCGGAGGGCCAGGTGCCGATCTCTTCACTCTTGTGACCAGTGACAGGACTCAAGGAAGTGGCATGGAACTGAGTCAGGAGAGGATTAGGTTGGATATCAGGAAAAAGTTTTTCACCCAGATGGTGGTTGAGCACTGGAACAGGCTCCTCGGGGAAGTGGTCACAGCACCGAGCCTGACAAGAGTTCAGAAAGCGTTTGGACAATGCTCTCAGGCACATGATGTGACTCATGGGTCATACTGTGCAGGGCCAGGAGTTGGGCTCAATGATTCTGATGAGTCCCTTCCAACTCAGCATATTCTATGATTCTTTGAAATAAATTGAGGGATTTTTGCATTGAAAGACCAGTAGGATGGCTTGTACTAGTGAATTACAAAAACAGTGAAAAGCTGTTTTGTTTCTTGAGCACTGATTTAATAACAGCAAGTTCTTAGGGTTAAATTCTCTGAAATGTTCGAATGTGAATTAGATAAGCTACATGTAAGGTCCATGTTATTCTGTTCATGAATAGCAACTTTCATAAAACTATTTCAGAGTTTAAATTTTATTTTACTGCTGCTTTTCTTTACTGTTAACGCAAGAACTATTTGGTTTACTTTCATGGTAGTTTAGTGACTTTTAACAGTTTTGCATGTGTAGTCTGTGTTAATATGAAGGAGTTTTATTTTACTTGTTCTTTTAAAATTCTTCAAATAACTTGTGCTGAGTATTATTAACTGGGCTTATACATGCTTGTGTCTTGAATAAAAATGTGTATATCCTTAATGCCATGGTCTCCTAAGGTCTCTGTGTTTTGTTACTCCTTTGTAACCTGTAATCAAATTCCTAGTAAAGAGTGCTCTGCAGATTGCACTTTTCATTGATAGCAGTCAAACTCCCCAAGCCCTAACCTCCCAGTTGTAGGTATAAACTAAAAGGAAATGAAAAATGTCACAAAATGTTTTGTTAAGGTAAGGTCTTTGTTGCCTGTGATCCATGAAAGAGGTAAACCTGCCAAAAATAAACAAAATCCTGCAACACCTACAAAAATACAGTTCAAGTTGCATGAGAAAAGTCCTTTGATAGGTGGTATGAATAATGCTACCTGTCCTTCATTCATTCTGACAAAGGGGGCTTTTTTTTTTTTTAGCTCTTATAATTTTAATTGGTTCTAGAAGGTGTCTGTCTAGTGAACAAATGAACATGAGCCCCAGACAGAAACATTAGTGTTTTATAGATTTATTTATTTCTTATTTATCTGGTAGTCAGGAAGGTTCTTGTTTGTTTGTTTGCAGTTTTGTTGTTGTTGTTTTGTTGTTGGTGTGTGTTTTAATGTGAATGTTTTTGATTGACAAGAGAATTACTTTTACATTGATTTTATTAGTTTCAGCTGATTTACTTATTGTGTATAAGAGGTCTGTGGCAGGGCTTAGAGTAGACCTGAATTACTGTATGTGGCCTTTACCGAACTACTTGTGTAATTGCTGAGATGCTTTTTAAAAGCATGCATGAGTGACAGTTGTTGCTGCAATATTTTTTAGGTTTTTAGCCTTTCAGCAAAAGATCAGTGAATGATTTTTCTAGGCTGGTGGCAGGTATGTTGGCTTTGGATTGCCGAAGGATGATGGATGCTAAGCTGAATTCTTTGGAATCCTGTGTGGCTAACCAGTCTTGGAGGCTTTCTTTTTCAGGATTGTTTTTTCTGGTCATGTTTTATCACCTCAAATGCAGAAGAACAAATACACTTACTAAATCTTCTATATATTGACTAAATTTTATGCTCTCAGCTAAAAAAATCTATTTTCCTGTGATTCCAGTGTTTTTAATGTTTTTCAATAGTATGCTTTGTATGCACAAGAAATCAGCTAATGAACATGTAGAATCTAGGTATCATCTTTGTGAGATATTAAGAGGCTGGGTTTGCTAGTTCTTGAGAAGGAGGACCTCAAGCTGTGATACGTAATAGATTGACTGCAGGATCATAAGAATTGGTAATAGTATGCAAGGGTGTAATCTGACATCAGGTGTGAAAGCAAGCAATGCTGACAATTTTGGTCTATATCTGTGAGGGTTAGGTAAAACTAGCAGAACTAGCAGATTGGTCAATCAATATTAGCCAGTTTTTTATTCAGAAAAATTAATCAGTTCTTGATGGGGGGCTGAGAAAGGAGCGGATGCACCTGAACTGATCAGAAGTGTTTATCTTCAAGTCTGAATGAGTCTTTTAGATCTTTTTGTTTCAAGTACAGTTTAGAAAACTGTGAATATGACTTATCTGCAGTAATTATGGCATTGAGACTTGTTGCTCTTTGAACAGTTTTTATTGTAAATATTTCTGTTATGAATGTGACATGAGTGATACTGTACACACGGCTCTGCCATTTTGCTGCTGGTTTTGAGTGTGTTAGATATACTTGCCTAGTGGCACGTAAAGTGGTGGCAGATAGAGATACTAAAGAAGACAAGTATCTTTTGCTAAGTGCATTCAGATAAAATGATTCCATTTTCTATTGTTTCCTGAATTGCTGTCCCACAGTGGAGAGATGATGCTTGACTGTTTTGGGATATTCCCTAAGTATATGAAGCACTGTGTTAGTTCACTCCTTCCGGGAGTGATTGATCAGAATGTCCTTTTAAGTAGTGTAGAGGTCTGTATTGCCATGGTTTTGGATAATACCATGGGGACAGATGGTATGCCAGGTGCTAGGCTGTATGGAATAGGCACAAACTGGCACGTGTGTCGTGTGGATGGCATATCCAAGGCAATCCTGACAGATGAGCATGAGTAAAAAACATGACAGAAAAACACCACCGTGCAAATTATAAAACACAGGTGATGCACAAGTGCCATTCCTTCATATTCCTGCTGCTTTGTGATAGCCTGTTCCATATCCTTGTTACTTGTTCTCCTATTCCCCTCTGCCTTTGTATATACTGAGTGCTGCTTTTATTGTGAGTTTCCATCTTGTACATCTTGTATGTCATCTTTGGTTGATGGTCTTGATATCAAAGGTGACATTTGTAGCCTGTGAACATGGTGACCACTAGACTTTTTTTTTCTCTCCAGCATAGTACAGTCTCTGGAATTTTTCTGTAGTAGGTGAGACATTTTGCACGAACTTACTGAAAATGAAGAACCTAAACATAAAATGGTTTGAGTTGGATGGGACCATAAGGATCATTTAGTTTCAACCCCTCTGCCATAGGCAGGGACACTTTTCTCTAAATCTGAGGTTGCTCAGAGCTCTATCCAACCTGACCTTGACCACTTCCAGGGATTGGGCATCCACAACTTCTCTGGGCAGTTTGTTCCAGTGCCTCACTACCCTCACAGTAAAGAATTTCTTGTGAATATACATTCTTGGCAAGCAGTAGAAACTTGTGTGCAAATGAGAGCAAAAAGCATGTGTTGGGGAGTCAGCTAAAGAGGATTACAAAGTGAAAGTGGAATTTTTAAGAGGAAGAAAAAAATGTTAAGAGATAGATGGGAGATTGGAAATTTTAGAGGTCTTGGCTAAGTTATCTTCAGGGAGATTGGATCTGTATTTTGCTAGCTCTTTATCTGGTAAGAATAGCAAATAAAGGTAGAGGAACTGTTGTTGCATCTTCTGCAGTGTTTGTAGCTGCATGCTTTTTGTTTAATGCTGTAACAAAATGCTTGGAGAGACCTGTGGGTTGAAGATAATCCAGGTATTAGAGTGGAAAAGAAGAGCATAATGTCTTCTTTGTTCTCTTTAGTTATGTTGCTTTTTTAGCTGGCAAAACTTTCATAATGCATATTTTTAAAAAATAAATGCACAATATCTGAAAGCATACCTGTAATAGATGCTTACACTTGTTTCCTATGCAGGGATTGTTGGAGAAGCAGACGAAAATGGAGAAGATTATTACCTTTGGACTTACAAAAAACTTGAAATTGGTTACAATGGAAATAGAATTGTAGATGTCAATCTGACCAGTGAAGGAAAGGTGAAACTGGTACCAAACACAAAAATCCAGATGTCATATTCAGTAAGTAATTTGGTGATGCACCTGTAATACGAAATTCTACATGGTGAAGTAGCTCAGAAATAAGTACTTCTGTACTTATGATATGTACTGCTACATTGGGCTATATTAGAGGAAGATGCATCTTCACTCCTTCAAATATTTTGTTTAATTGCTGAATAACTGTGGTAGATTTATAAGTAACAAATGTAAAATGATGATTTTTGAGACCTCTAAGCAAGCTGAAGCTTCTATTATCTGCAGAAAAATGTTTTGGGTCTCCATACCCAAAAGGTTTGGAGACTTGAAGTATAGAGAACCCTCAAGTATATTTTATTCATATTTGGACCTCTGACATTTGCATCATTTGAACTGGATTCTGAGCTAGGGCAAAATCCCACTGTGTAAGCCCTTACACTGTGCAAGCTGTTAGTATCAAAGCTTTTTTTCTTTCTGCAATTCCTGTAGAAATTTCTTATTTATATAACCTTATTAATAAGGTTTTAAGGTTTTTTTCTGAAGCTTTCTGCTATTGTATTGAATTGCTGTCATAAAAGGTAATGAATAAACAATATTTGCTATTGAGATAACAAATTGATTTTTCAGTTTTCCTCCTTATTTAGTAGATGTTACTTAAATCTGTAATGATTCACTTGTCATGTTCACCACATTTGTACATTGAAACTAATTCTTAATGCATTGCTTTTCTACAATGTGTTAGCAGCAGATGTCACTGTAAGATTTTATTTCAGAGGATATTCTTGCTGCTATTACATTGGTCTTGTGCTGAGTGAGTTGTATAGTTTGAAGTGCAGATGATTAGGTGCTTTTTAGAATTACATTTGCACTAGTCTCCCTATTTCTAATGCAAAATCAATAGTACATATTCTGAAATTTGCTGTTTTAAATTCCACCAATATCGTGAAGTCCATTTACTCTGAATTTTAAGGTGGACAGCACTGAGTAGCTGCCAGTAGTGAAAATAACATTAGATGTTCTCTTAAAATACTTTTTAGTGTTCGAAGCTCAAGACTTACCTATCCAGTTCTGTTGGCACCACTGGGCAATTGCTCTGTGTGTGCTGTTTAATTCACAGGTTGTCTCTGGTGGATTTGTTCTAAGCACTGCTTCATAGTGGCAGATGCTCGAATGAGAAATGTATCTGCTCAACAAAATGTTGAAAGCTATTAATGTTTTGAGCTACTAATCTTGAACAAGTTTGTAATTTGAACTGAAGAGCATTCATATCAAACCTCAAAGGGAGGAGTACTCAAGTCTTCAGGTTTTTAGTCTGCCTTAGGACGGTGGTGAGCAATTGGGGTATTTAATCTACAGTTGTAAGCTTTCTTCTATACTCAGTAAGAGAACGTGTTGGAAAGGATAGTTCTTTATCATTTGTTTTAAAAAGATAGGCACAAAGGGACTGCATTTGTTTCAACATCACTGAAAAAATCCTGATACTTTTAAATTTTGGCATGCTTTGGAAAAAAATTTTAGGGTAGATTTGTTTAAATTTTAACTTTTTAATGCAATTTTGGAAATTAAATACAATCTTGCAAAAATTCTCAAAAATACTTTGTGCTGCCATATTAGCACCACATAGTTAATTATTACAATTAAATTTTCCAAATCCAAAGGAGTCCTCTATGCAGCTTGGGGAGTAACTGATAGCAGTAATATGCTGTTACCCTGTGATAATTTGTCCATAAACACATACTTTGCCAGCTGGTTTAGAGTTATTTATTGGCAATTGAAGTGTCTAGGTTGCAGAATCCTGTGACCTTAAAGGTTTGGGCTGCAGCTTTCAGTTTTGTAAGCTTTTAAAATTTTGATGCCTGTCTGTTAGGGTTCAGCTTGATCTCTTTTTTCCAGTTCCTTTCCAGTGAGCTTGTATCTCAGTTCATGCCATTTTTTTCCTATGGGCATCTGTTTTAAATCTTTTCTTATACCTTCTCATTTCCCACACTTCTACTAGACTGCATCTTTCTCCTTGGGCACTATACTTAGGGAATTTATGTACAGGTGATTTCACTGAATCCCAGTCTCAGTTCATGGTAGCCAAACAGATTTCAGTTGCCTTTGGGGGAGCAGAAGCACAGTGTTGTTACTGCCCAGTGAACACTGGGGAGGTTCTCTACAAGCCTCTCTTCATAAAATGTAGCACATGGAAATGTTGAGAAAAGGCAATGTGCTGCCAGCAAAAAATAAAACTGGAAAAAAAAAACCAAGTGCTTTCTAGCATGTCACTCTTGAACATATTTAAACGTGCTTGCTTTCTTTCTTTAACCTCTATTCTGATATCTTGGACAAATTTGGGAGGATTTTTCAAAGGTTTTACAACTATCTACTGTGGGGAAAAAACATCATCTATGAACTATTAATTTTACAAAACTGAAAAATAAGAACATTTGATGGAGTTGGAGGTTTGTGCCTTCAGTATGACTATCTTTACGGGCTCCTTCTGTAATCAAGAAAAAGCTTTGTTGTATTTGACAACAAGTTTGCATCTTTGGTTAGCCCCACAGAGACAGTGAGAACTGAGGCAGTGCTAGACTGATTCTTCCTCATTTTTATGCATAAGCATGTACAAGAATAGATCCATGAGGCAAGGTGGCTGATGTTCATTCTACATATGACCTGTATATGCCAGTCTTCAAGAACATCATTCCATTGGTTATGCCAAAACCTGGATTCATATTGAAAGAAACATCAGAAGTGGGTGATTTTTAATATGCCTTCTGGGTTTCTGTAGGTGATTATAGTTGAACATACCATAATGAGCTTTTAAAATGTAAACATTTCTCTCTCTAGGTGAAATGGAAGAAATCAGACGTGAAGTTCGAAGACAGATTTGACAAGTATCTTGACCCATCTTTCTTTCAGCACAGAGTATGTATTGTTCTAAGAAACCTTATAAAATAGCTCTTTGAAATGGTTGCTTTAGTTCAGATGATGTCTTGGAATTTTTGGATGACATCTTTGGTTTTTCAGATGTCCCAGGTGTTCTGGGGCAATAAAAGGGGGATCTAGGACTAGTTTTAAGCAACAGATTGTTCTTGCTAAAATAGGATGACTCCAGTCCTTTAGAGTGCTTCAGTAAGTATGCAGGCAAGCTTCAGGCTTGCAGAATATACAAGGCAGTTCAAGGAGATGTATTCACATAATGAGAAGCAATGAAGCTTCAGGGAAACTGTGCAAGCTGAATAATCACGTTTATGGCCATAGGTATGCCTCTTTCTAAAGTAAATGCAAAGAAAAAGGCATTAGCCTAAACCAGTTGGTGGTATCAGTTGCGATGGGTTAAATCTGGGGTTGTAATGTCCTTAAGGGTAATAAACTCAGCTGTGCTACTTTCTGAAAGTAGAGATTTTGCATTCTGTTTGGAGCCCAGTGAAAACCAGAAGTTATGCTTGTCAGAGGAAAAATAATTGCTGCTGCACATTTTGATCCTATGCAAAGCAATCGTTCCTTTGGCTTTTTGGCTGTGAGCGTCTCTTTTGCTTCTTAGACCTCTCCTCTAGGAAGGCAGGAGTACATTGCGTTGCCTTGTGTTTACCAAGGGAGCGTGCACAGCCAGTTGTTCAAACTTAGCTGCTGCTTACCTAAGCTGTGATAACGTTGTCATGGGCAAGGCTGGCTCTTGAAAAGCTTTATGGATGGTGCTTCACAGGCTAGTTTTTGAGTGACTTTCTGAAAATGTAGTCTTACTTACAGTATGGTTTATTATTACTTAGCTAGTGCTGACAAGCTGTCCTGCTAGGCAATGATTTATCCTTATTGGAATAATTTGAAACACATTTACAGTTCTAAACCTTAAGGGTGTGTTTTCTTTTTGTAGATTCACTGGTTTTCAATTTTCAATTCTTTTATGATGGTGATCTTTCTGGTTGGCCTAGTGTCTATGATACTAATGAGAACTTTGCGAAAAGATTATGCAAGATACAGCAAGGAGGAAGAAATGGATGATATGGTAAGATCGGTGTTCGTGCTTTAAAAACTCTTTTTTAAGGCTTATTGTTTTCTTGTCATACATTCATTGTGTTAGGAGCTCTGAATGGCTTTCCTCAGTTGGACAGAAAACTGCCTTTGTGTGTCTTGGAAGTGTTGCTGGTTTTCTTTATAACATGCTCCTAGATTGCAACCCAAATTCTCTCCGTAGTCATTGTGTTAATGTTCATATCCAGCCTTAGGTTAAATGAAGTCCATTGTGACTTGGCAGTGTAAGCCTGCGTATACTTCTAAATACTTCAGAGGATTTAGGGACAGGGAGGGATTCTGATAGATTTTACTGCATCATACGTTCAGGTAGTAATTTTTTGTTGTCTTCCATAAGCATCTGAAAAGTAAACTTTTCTCCTAGGTTTGATGCATTCAGAAAAGAAGACACACTTGCACTTGAAGTTGCTTTAATATCTAGTTGATTATATCTAGCTTGTGTGTTTGTCATTAATTGTCATGACTAGACTTAAAATTTGTTGTTGTTGTTCCCAGGACAGAGATCTGGGTGATGAGTATGGGTGGAAGCAGGTCCATGGAGATGTGTTTAGACCATCCAGTCATCCTCTAATATTTTCATCGCTTATTGGTTCTGGCTGTCAAATTTTTGCTGTGTCTCTTATAGTCATTGTTGTTGCAATGATAGAAGATTTATACACGGAGTAAGTATAATTGTGTCATGTCTTCTGTATATAAATGTTTAAATGAACGAAGTAATTACAGAAATTTGGTTCTAACTGGCCTGAAAAAAGTGTTTGAGAGTCTTTAGTCGTTATTTGTAGATCAGATGTAATATTAAGAAGTGATCTCTTAATTTGTAATGAAACTTTGTCCTACTGTTATCACGAGTTGGTCTCCTTTGATTTTCTCTTTTAATGCTTGCTTTTTGCATTATTTGTTATGAAACTAGTTTGTTCTTCTGCAGAGTCAGATGTAGATGATACAGGAAATAAATGTTAAAAGGTACATATTTCACTCTTGGTTTCATCCAGATGGACAAGATATTACTATATTTCGCACCCTATATTCTCTACCCTCTCCTGTAAAGGCTGAAGTGGGAATATATTCAGTTGTGAATAGTCCTGTTTGCTACTGACAATTCATTTAAGTCAGTCTTATCCACAAGTCTTCCCAGGAATGGAGATGTAATTTCTGAAGCTCTTTTGAACACAGTGCTCAGCCTGTGTTGATGTAAAACCTCCTCCAGCAATAGGTGGGCTGTGGTCCTGACTGGAGAGAATTCATTTAAAACAAATAGTACTCAAGTTTAAATTTAACACACTGCTTGCAATTCAGCTGTTAGAGATTTTGGGGTTACCTGTTTGTGTTTTGATTTGCTTGTTGTTTTTTTTTTTTTTTATAGTGGGTTATTTTTTTACAAGTGCTTTGTTTTAAACAATGACTAAACTTTCAAATCTCTGTTCTTCTTAAATTTCACCTGTAACTATTGATTTTAACAAGTTGTAATACTTCTAATGTGCCACTAGAGAGAACTCTTGGTTTTGAATTTAGCTGCCTTTTAATGTTGTGTTTAAAAAGCCACTCTGTAGTTACCAGCATCTTGGCATATTTCCATTTTTCATATGATTTTATTCCCCTTCTTGTGCCCTATGGTTATATTTCTATATAGGTGTACATACACACTTCTAATTGTGCAGCATGTCAGCCCTTCAGAGGAAATTAAACCTTTTCAGAATGTTTGTGCACTGTAGGGAAGCTGTAAGTTAGTAATGGCAGTTGTGAAATGTGTCAGAACAGTAATTTTTAAAAGATACGCGCACTTAGTCTTTTATTGTGATAGGCCTTTCTATCACTTTCAGAATGAATTTAATTCTGGTCAAATGTAATGGAAAAATTTGACCAAATCTAGTGCAGACAATTCATATGTTTAGGAAAACAGTGATGTGAGTGAAGAAGGCTGTAAACCAGAATTTCAAGAATGATTGCCTGTCACTGTTCTTCAGGTCTGTTAAACTCCTGGGCATCATGCAGCTGATACCAACTTAAAATCTCACGGTGAAATTTGGTCATGTCAGTTATTAATTTATTAATACTGGTTTGTGTTTTGAGAAGCATTTTCATTAGAGTTTTTGAAATGTGAGTAAGCTTGTGAATAAGAAATTTTGAGATATTTGAGATTAACAACTCTGGTCTTTTTACTGGTGGTCTGGTTTTACATGTACCACTTAAGACTGTACCTGGTCTTTGGAGTTTTGCATATGTTTCTACATTGTGTTAAGTTAGGATAAGCTTTTCAGAAGCAAATGTTAGTAAAGCAATCTTCAGCGTGTGTGACCATCAGGAATATTTGGTCATGCAGTCATGGAAGCCTAAGTGCTAAAGATTTCTTCTTTGAGTACAGCAAGCCTCCAGTAGTGGTGCCTCAAAAACCAAAATGGCAGTAGACTAAAGTCTCGCATAACAACTACTTTGAAGAAAGTACAGCAAGCTGTCTGAAAATCTACTGCTATTTGCTGTCGAAGAATAGCAGAGGGATGTGGGGAAACAACTCTATTTTAATGAATAACATTTATATCTTACTATTCTTAGACATGAATTTAAAAAAATATCTTTGGAAATGGCTTTTGTGATTTAAAATTATTAGCTTTGCCTGTGAAATTTCAGAAAAATTATGCCAAAATGAGTACTCCGACATTTAATGAGGTGATAATGTGCTGATGCGTGACTTCATTATAGTATTTATAGTTTCTAAATCTAATTTTCTGCAAGATGAACACTTTCTGTCTTAAAAGTTAATTTCTGAGGGATGGCAGAAACATTATTCACGATCTTAGTATATTTTTTTTAATACCTTTTCACATTTTATCTGCAGTTGAATCTTAGGCTTAATGTTTGTCATGTAAATAGCTATTTATACACAAAGTACACACGTCCAAATGTCAAAATATTTTTATCAGAGGGAAGATGTTTGTGAAAAACAAATGCATGTTAGAAAATAATGTAGTATGTCAAAACTCTTTTTCCCACATTGAATTAGGGTTGGACAAAAGCTTTGGATACAAACAGTTCTCATTCTTATGCAGATTTCCCAATTTAACCACTGTTACATTTTTGTATTACATAAAAATATTAAATAACTGCTTCTGCTAAAAATACATGCCTTGCAGTATTTTTTTTTGCTCTAATCATGTTTGGTTTTATATTTCATTTACCAAAAAAAATCCCTTCTTGTAGGAGAGGATCAATGCTTAGTACAGCTATATTTGTTTATGCTGCGACATCGCCAGTGAATGGATATTTTGGAGGAAGCCTTTATGCTAGACAAGGAGGTAAATTGTTTTCATGTTTCAGCATTTTCATTGCATTGTAAAATGGAGAAGTTATTATTTTCTGCTTTGCACCAATATAGAAGTGTCTTTATGGAGTTAGGTCATTCAGATGGAATCCATTAAATTCTGAATAAACAAAACTGTTTTGAGTATATTTAACTTTCATATTATCTGTTCAGTATTGGCTACACTTTCTAAAGAGGTAACTGAAGTCTTAGGTTAATTTAAAAGTAATAAGAGCTACTAAAGAACTGTTAACAGTTGTGACTTATGAATTGCTTGTTATAGTCTTGTTTATAATTGTTTGGCTCATGACATCCAGAGTTTAATGCCTCTCCCTTTTCTGTTACACACTGTTAAACAGCTCATGTCATCTCCGGATGACTCTTACACAGTCCTCCTCTGTAGGTACTAGGTACTAGGGGATTATGTAAGGCTAACAGGAAAAGGATGAGTATAGATTATTTACTACTATTACCATTAATTGGGAATGGGAAACACTGTTTGTATCATCTTTTAAAGAAGGTTATTCTGCTTTCCACTATGTGCTTGACTTTATACTTTGCAAATCAAAATGAGCATCAGTAGAGAGCAGAAGCCAAATAAAATTGACATAGCAGATTTGGGCAGGCTGTCTTCAAATGCTCCCCACTGTGCCTCTGAGTTGTGACTGGTTAGATCCTTGCAGTCCACTAGCTCCATCCATTCTCTATGCTGCAATAAAAGAGTAATCAATATCTATTATCTTCTAGAGTACTTTAGAAGAAGTAATTCTGGGAAGTTTGCAAAAGAAAATTTATATCTTTTTAGCATGATATACTTGTTAGTAATGCAATATCAGCTGTACTCTTGAGTTTGGAGGCTAGATGTTTCTTTTCATGTGGCTTGTTTATAAACCTAGCAATTTGTACAAAAACACATCTAGGCAGATTAGGGTTGCTGTTCTGAAATGTACCATGCTGTATAGTTGAGCCAGATTTGCCTGGTTTTTTTACAGATTGAACATGTATCAAGGCATGAAATGCTGACTATGTTGGCTCATGGTGAAAATACATATGATGGTCTTGGAATAAAAAAATAAGCTATATTTTTTATTGTTTTTCTTACTGCATATTAATATTATGGTGTATTAAATTTAATTATAGACAGTATTTAGGAGCATAAAAAGTACATGGAATACAAACAGTGAAAATTTTTAAGGTATTGCCCCAGAGAGTTTCTTTGAGCTCCTCAGAGAGCTGTAAACTTATTAATAACTGCTAACAAGTGTTGCTGTTCCCTTGTGCTTGGGATTTAGAGATCACTTTCCTTTTACCTTTTCTGCTATTGAAGATGCCAAGAGTTCAGTTCTGCTGTGTGCTAAATGCCGTGGCAGTTTGCTGTATACCAGGGATAGCCAGTTCCTTAATGCATCCTGAATGTGTGGAATCAGCTTATTTGGGTCAAGACAACGCGGAGCAGGTGCTGCCAGGAAGCAGCTGGATCACTGAGTTATCCTGGGAGCAGTGCTGAGCTCTCCTGTCTCTCGGAATGTGAGCAGGCTCTGCACAGGGCCAGCTCTGCTATCTCTGTCTCTACTAATCTGCAGCCTACATACACACTTAGGTTTCATACCCCGGCTCCTTTGGCCAGCTCAGTCAGCATATGCTGTTCTTCAGCCGAAATGTTCTCCCGCTGTATTGCTTCTCCCGTCTTTTCACCTGGCCTACTAATTGATTAATGTGCTGCACCTTGTGAGTTACCAGGAGTCAGATGAAACTGTTAGTTCACTCTTGGCTCTCGTATTGATGTAGTATGTTGGTATTTATTTCTTTTCCCTTTTTGTGGGAGAAGTTGTCTAACATCTAAATCCTGGAGAGCTTGCTAACACATTTTTAAATAAAATATGCTGTATCTCACCAGTCTCATTGGAATGTCCCTTCTTACAGGAAGGCGATGGATAAAGCAGATGTTCATCGGAGCATTCCTCATTCCAGCAATGGTGTGTGGAACTGCCTTCTTCATTAACTTCATTGCCATTTATTATCATGCTTCAAGAGCTATACCATTTGGAACCATGGTGAGTCATTTTATTGGAGAATTTAAACACCACTGTAGACACAGAAAACTACCGTTTTTATTTTTTAATCTAAGTACAACTGTGAGTCATAGCTTTAGCTTCCTAGTTAGAAATTTATTGTAGGAGGGGTTTAAGGTGCTTCAAGTATAATTCATTTTAATCACAATAGCAACAGCTGCTGGATGCCAAAACCAATCTTCTCTCTGCTTAAAATGATACTTCTGCTTTGTGTTCAAGCTTAGTGTTTTAAAAACGTGGGAAGTTAGCAACGTGAATTTTCTTCTGGATGCCCAATGCACACCAGTTGTAATCTAAAATGAAATACAGAAGGATTTCAAATGAAAGCTACTTCCAAGTCATTGCAAGCAAGTAGAAAAATAAAAATAAATTATCAGGCAACAATATGAGATAAGACATTCCGAGGAGATCTGTGTTTATGAAAATGACTCACTGTTTTCACTTTGTGTAGTGCTATTTAATATCCAGTTATGGTCTATATATTTACCCAATCACTTGAAAAACTATGCTGGTTGGATTACTTTTTCATTTAATCATGATTTTGTCAGGATTTTGTTTGTTATGTTGGCCCTTTCAAGCAGCCTCAAATAATCCTGTGAATACAATGCAGGAAGTAATCACTTGCCACTTCAGCAGAATTTCTGTTTGATCTTGCAAGGGGTATTATTTTAGAACAGAAATTATTTTGAAATATGCATCATAAAATTGCTTTTTCTAATTTTGTGCAGTACCACTGTTAACTTATAAGAGTATCTTCATACCGGGAGTCTTGTTTTCTTTTCAATATTTGTAGCAAACCTTGGAATTTAATAATTTTTATAGCTTTCTTCTTTGCATATTATTTTTTGTGATATGTTACATTGTTCAGACCATTCAGAGATGCTTGAGTGGCCTTGGATTTCTTCTTAGTTTAAATCTACCACAAAAAGAAGCTTAGTATCATGAGTTCTTATATATTGTATTGGTTGGAATATAATTGAATTCAGTATGTGATTGGAAATACTTCTTAAGAACACATTTTTAATGAATGAATGTAATAGAGATTATAACTGATAACAATAAGATAGGCAATTCTCAGTTTCAGGCAAACACTTTCAATAATTTTTTACTGATGGAAGAGTCATTATATGTATCTTGCTGGATCTAGTCATCTCCTTATTAACAGTATTTTCAATGCATACCCGAATATCAACTTTTTACACTGAATTCATTGTTGCTAAACTACTAAATATAATATAAAGCTAAACGTGTTTATAAACTCTTCACTTTTTTTTCCTGGTTTTCTTCTTCAAGAAATTAGACTAAAATTCTATCTTTGAATATGTTTGTATTAGTGGGTCAGTGCCCCAAAGCAATATTGTATTGTTTTTTCTTCCTTACGCTAGCAGCCGTGTACAATCCTGTCATAAAGGTTTACAGCACTGATCTTTGATATGTGCGAAGAGGCTCTGTTTTACTGCTGAGCAAGCAGTTATGGTATCACATTTCTCACTTGTATTCCCATTTGGAGGCCAGGAATGCTGAGGGAAGGGAATTCCACCTGTGCTGAAGTTTTTCTTGTGAATTTGTTCAACTGATTTGTATTTTAAGATCATGGGAACGTGCAAGCAAAAGCAAATGGATATATAAATCTTCAGGGGTCACTTAACCAGAATGTTAGGGCTCTATTCACAGTGATTTTAACATTCACAAGTTTTTATGAGAGTGTTTGAATCATTGTGACTATGGCAATAAAACCTGAGCAGAGTTAGCAGGCAAGCAGGTTATGAATCGGAAACTTCATCAGAATGAGCAACGCTCTAATGACTTCAAATCAACAAGCTGGTTTGCAGAAGGAAATAGAAATTGCTTGCAATTACCATGTTATGCTTTAGGTTGAAGTCCCCAGGAAGCCCTCTGGCTTTATGGATGAGGTACCTTTGTAGCTTTTCACCTTCGTTTTCAATGTAAAGAAGTGTGCAGAACTGTAAAATGCAAACTTGCTGCTTCTGATTTCTTGGGGAAATAAAACCTCTGTCATCTAAATGTACTACAATGCAGAAGTTACTTCCTTTTACCCTGGCATGTCTTGAAACCACCCTCCTTGATTTAAATTGCTGACAAGAATTGTCCCCTGTTCTTGACTGCTGCAAATCTGGAAAAAGCACTAACTGAGTTGCTGAAAAAGTTCCCGAGCTAAAAGGTTGCTGAGGCCATTCTTGCATGTGTCATCCTGTGCTTTGCCCATTTGGCATTGCCACTCCCCACCTAGGGAGCCTCTGTGACTTAATTCCTCCCTCCAGATAAATTTTTCTATGGAATTAAGGCAAGGGCAGCTGATAGCATCAAGGCCAAGACACATCCAAGCTAACACCTAGTTGCTGCATCCTGGTATCTGCTCTTCTACACCTTGTCTTGAAATGCTCAAATTGATTGGGCTCTTCAGGACCTTCATGCGTCTCACTGACCTTGTAGTCTGTTTTGAGCATAAGAACTTCATTCACCTTGTATAACTCACTCCTGTTGTCTGGAGTCTCCACAAAGATGTGGCAGGACCTGGGAAGATCTAGAGCTTCTTTCTGAATTCAGTCTTCGCTCCTGGGACTCTGCCCTTAGCCCTTTTGGAAATATGTGCTAACTATCTTACCTATGGAGTGACAAACCTTCTGCAGTGAAATACACCATGAGCCTGAACAAAGGCTTAATCTCTTCTCTGGGATATCTTTCAGCTGGCCTTTCCTTCAGAATGCAGTCTAAAATGTGATAGATTTTATTCAAATATGAGAGGTTTTTAAAACTTTTTAGTTTAAAGCTTTTCACTCCCTAGACATATAAAGGAGATATCTCTGCTTTTCTCACTCATCCCTTCACCTCTATAGAGATGCAATGGGTCCTGTTCAATTATTCATTCTTTTGGAGCCCAGATTTGATTTTTATATCCTGTTACTGGTGAACATCAAGTTCTGAAGTTGGTGGACACCTTGACTTACCTTCTGTTGATGTTTGTCAGTCTTTTCAGTGTATTTATCAATCATCTTTCTATTTTGTGGTGTTAGAATTATATGTAAAAAGTGGAGCATGGAACATTTAAGAAGAAGAATTTTAAATAATGGCATGTGAAGTGACTTCATGTATGTTTGAGGAGCGTGGTAGTAGTTCTGTGCAGAAATACTAAGTAATGCAGATTTTCTACTGAGTACAGCATGACTGAATTTGAAGGTGCCGTCTTAATTCGGGCATTTCATAAGTTGTGACTGCTTACGTTGTTCTGTGTGCAATACATAATTTAAAGATTTCCATTAAGGCTACTGGACCTCATGTAATATTCTGACTGCAGAATCTATGCAGCTTCTATTAACTGTTTAAGATGTACTGGTTTTGTTTTGTTGGAGCAGTAGCTTCCTTTGTGGCTAGCATTTCCAGTGTGCATTTTTAATGATTTAATTAAACAAGGTTAAGCATGCTGAATTTCTCTTGGGATTGAGATCCTGTTTGCATCTTTTATACCTTGTTTCGAAAAGAAAAAAGTGTTTCCTCCGACAGATAGCTTAATCCAGGCTGCAGCTTTCCTTGGCAGGTTTGACTTGATATGAATATTGACTGCCACCAAAAAAAAAGAGGACCCAGTAGTGCCAAAGATTTTCATTCCTTGAGCCAGGTAAGGAAATACACCTGGCTAAAAATAGAAAAAAAATCCTGTTACATATATTCAGCAGGGTGCTTCCTCAAATTGCTTGGAAGTGACTTTGGAACCCTTGGTCAGAACCCTTAGTTTTGCTGAAAATAGACACAGCTTAATGCTTCTGCCTTCATTTTCAGCAGTTCAATTTATTAGCCAGAACAGCACCCTAGATTAACAACTTGTAATAAAATTAATACCATTTTATTTTGAAGCCTTCTGCTCTTTTCTTGTTCCTGTAATATTTGGCCAGATGATATACTGAAAACTGTTGCACTGAACAAATTCAGTAACCTCTGTATGGGAGAGAGTCTCATGACTGAGAGTGCAGTTTTGGTAGCTGACAGGAAAGATCAAGCTGCTGCTTTGACAGTCAATTTTTATTGCTTTTCTTCCCTGTGCATTAAGCAGTCAAGGCACCATAGCCTGCCAGTAGCTGTTTAATATTAGATATGCTCATAAAAATTTTAATTATCACCTTTGATTGAAGTTTAATCTACAGTTGTCAGAAAATATGAAACACATGGCACTAGGACATAAATTATATCCCTCCTGACAATGTTTCCTTTCAAATAGGGAAAACTGAGTTCTGCACATTCAGTCAAGGACAGTAGAATATTCTTTCCCCATCAAAACAAAGCAAAAAGGAATTAGAATGCAGGCTTGTTGAGGCTGACAGTCTTTTCTATGGCAACTAAAACCTGCAAGCTAAATCAGGAGTTTGTGTACAAATAAGATATTTTTACAACAAAAATGCAACAGTCAAAATGGATTTTTTAATGTACTGGCTTGGTACAAACCCCCATGTAATTGGTCTTCAGTAATATGGATTATAGAGAACCTGTGCTTGTTTGCTTGTTTAAAAATCAGCTTTGTCAGTGTAGTATATTTGCCTCTTTGCATTATTTGTGTTTAATGAAGTGGTAGTTAAAGTGTTTCTCTGAAATTCTCTTGGCTGATGTTACAGTAATACTTGGCTTAAAAGGGTCACAAAGACCTGACTTACTTATCTGCCTGTCACACGACAACTATTATTTAGGTTTGGGTTTTTTAGTTTGTTACCGGTGATCTCTGCAGGGAGGCTTCTGCAGGAGGGTAGGGCAGATGTGTGTCTTGGTCCTGCCTTCATTTCTGCTTACCATTTGTGATGGTGAAATGTAGGCCAGTAAGTGCCTGGACTGCTTTTACTGTTGTATTCTTGATCTTGAAAACTTTTTAAGCAGAAATCTCGTAATTTCATCATTAAGACACTTGTGTACCCCAGTGCCCTGTGTTTGCTTCATTTTGGATTTAAACTCTGTAGGTTTAGGTACTGCCCAGCCTGTATCATCACCATCCTTGCCATCTGTGGCAACAGGGCTACTTGCTTAGTTTGGGGGGGGATCACTGTCTTCACCTTAGATCTGAAATTAGGAGGAATGTGCCTGAAAAGGTTGAACAGCCCGCTATCTCCAGTCATCTCTCACATCCGGAGAAGACTATTACTGCCAAGAGTGAAGAAAGTAATTTCACCAGTTATCAATCTGAGCAGGTAGACTACCTGTGATTCCGACAGCAGGTGGAAAGCAAGAAAGAAGATGCTACTGAATTCATCTTGGTGTGTACAACCAGTGTCAGTTGTGTTGGTCAACTTACTAAGACCAGCAAGTTGCTGTCAGCAGGGTAGGCTTATCTCAGAAGACAGAACATTCATGTCTGTTGTTTTGGACAGCTTATCAGAGGAAGGTGGGAGTAGAAGGCATTCCTGAGCCTGCGCTATGACCTATCCTTGCTTGCTCGATTGGGTCTCCTTTGCACTGCAAAGTCATCTGAGATCATTCCATACTCCTGGATGGCTCCATGAAAACAGGGAAGAAAACGTGCTTCACTTCCCACCATCCTCAGAACATAGCATAGTGCTGACAGGCGGCAGTTCACTGTTTAAAAAAATGGTGACTTCATCTAATGCTACTTACTGGGTCTCACTGAAGATGCCAGCTGTTCTGTCTGAGATCAGTTAATTTTTCAGCTGATGGTTAATATAATGTAAGATGCTACATCATTATCAGTCATGCTTTGATCTGATAATGAAATGGAAAGCACTCAGATTTTCTGACAGATGCCAGTTGTAAGTGTGCTGGGGACAGCTTGACTGTATTTACTGAAGCCATTATATAAGGAACCTTGGTCTGTCTCAGCTTGTTTTAAGCAGATGAACATTTTCGATTTCAAAGTTGCTGCTTAGTCATTTTTCTGGATAACACAACAGCCAAGCCCTGCTGGATCAAGTTGGGTCTTCTGCTTGCCCACGTGATTTGAAGCCATTCAGCTCTGCAATGCTTGCCACTAGAATTAGATGTTACTGCCAGTCTTTTTTCAGCTAGGAGTTAGCCTGCTAATCAGTAATTAGGCCTGAATGTTCCTTGCTTGGATCCTTGTCCAGGGTTATATTCTTTCTACGTATATTCCCTATACTGGCTGTGCTTTACCAGATGGACAGATGCAAGCTACTAAGTGCTGTTCCAGGTGATCTTGGAATCCAAGGCTGTTCCCAGACAGTTTCTTTATGCAGTAAAGTAGTGGATTCACTTTCTACCACTGTTCACAGACAGGAAATTTCTTAGATCAAGAAATTAAGCTACAATCATCTTGATAGATGCAAAAGACAGTTGTGACTGGATGAGCAGTACAGATGCCCTTTCACACTGCTTGGGTCTGAGCTTTCTGCCTCAGCCAGGTATGAAACCTACCTGCCAGAACACCACAGAGCACCATGGGTAGGGACCACTCAACACACCCAGAGGGCCTTGCTGCAGGAAACAGAGCACACTTTTCTTGAAAATGGAAATGGTTTCAATATGTTCAGCTTAGAAATTCTTTGAACCCTATCCAGACCCTAATTTTTTAACATCTTTTCTACCCATTGCACTTCAAACAAGCTGGGACTTTTTGCTGAGGATTTTAGTAAAGGTAGCACTCAAGATGATGTTGTTTGATGCTTCTGATACTTTTTGACATTTTTCTCTGAAAATTCTCATCTGCTCATTCATTTAGACTGAGCAGTTTTCAAGGGCAGAACCTGCATCCATTAATGGAGCAAGTTGTATACTTCTGTACTTTATTCTTAGGCAACCTCAGTGTTCTGCCTAAGGTATTATGCTTTCTTACCTGTGGTTTGTTTTGAGTAATGGAAGAAGATAAATGGGAGCTACTAAATATGAATTGATTGTATAAAACCTGCTTTATTATTCTATTATATTATTTATACTGCAAGTGTAAGTACTACTTAGCTTCTCCGTATTTACCATTGAAGCTTCATATTTTAGTGGCTCATGATGTAATTCTTTAATAACCTCTCCTCAAAGATATACAGAGCAGTCTGGAAAATGCTTCTGCTTGTTGACCACCACTTTGGTGTACCCCTTCTGTGAAGCATGAAGGCTTGCCCCATCCAGCCCCAGGCAATATTTTCCATTCCCATCTGACCTAAACTAGTAATGATATACAAGTCATTAATAGAGGAATAATCCACTGACTTTAGTCAAATGTTGCCTTGAACTTGTGTGAGTCACCTAATGCTGAGTTTGTATTGAGCTAACGTAGTTCTTGCTTTTCAGCTGCTTGCAGTAGATTTCTGTAGGTGTAACATGTAACATGAACAGCTTTTATTTATCCTTGGAGTAGCTGCTTCTTAAGCAAGTCAGTGTGTGACTCTTAAACCTGTTCCTCTGTCCATTGTTTTGCATTAATGTGCTGCCATGGTTTGCATTCTGATGGAGTGAAAGACGAATACAGCTTCTTTCTCAGGAGGCACCAGGGTGTACCCAGAGCCTCAGGCAACAGTGCCATTAAAAGGCAGTATTTTCATATGTTTGCATAGAAAAGGTCACAGGGTCAGCATTCAGAACTGTGGTTATTGCATTATGGGCAACTGTTCTGTCTTTAATTATCAATATTAAAAAGTTACCGAACTGTCTAATGCTAATTCATTTTGTGCTAAAGAGTTAGGAGTAGTTAATGTCTTGTAAATGCTTGAAATTTTCCTGTTTTGGGAGATAAACTATGTTGCCTTCAAGGAATAGCAAAAATAGAGCTACATAATTATACTGGAAAAAAAAAGATGATTCATGGTAAATTTTTTTGGGAGATTGTTCCATTGGAAAGAGCTGGAACACTGGCTTGATTTTGCTGCATTGTGCATAAACTGGACTTCTCTCTGTAAGTAGGGCTATTGTGCCTCTAAATAGTGTAATCTTTGCATACCAGTGGTCACTGTTTACTTGGTCGGTCTATATTCTTAATAACCTAGTTGGTGCATAGTGGAAAAAATTGAACCCAGAATTCTGATTGGTGACATTCTGACATGGCTTTGCAATTCTTGTGTGGGTCTTTTTTTTTATTAGATTAAAATTTTTTCACCTAACAGTTGTAATTTTGTGTGCAACTGCCTAGCTGCTAGATGTTAATTCCCAGGGATAGCACTCTCTGCAAAAGTGTAAGAGACACTGATGACATTTTCTGTTATGAAGTACCATGAAGATTTCCATTTATTTCCTGTGCAGTGTATTGAGTATAATGATTAGATGGAAACAATAAAACGGTCTGTAATGGTTCTGTTCTCTCAACTGATTCATGAAAATATACTTAATAATGTTTATTAGAAAGTTTCTCGGGAAAAATATGCTTCCATTTGATAAACTAGGTATATGTTGACTAATGCTTCATAGTAGGAGTATAAGTCTGCAGCAATAACTACTAAGGACTAATATTGGTTGGTTATCTTCTTTTGTTGTCTTATACGTTGTCTTATATGTTTTTTTTTAATTACAACTTCAATTGTTTTGCTTACAGGTGGCAGTGTGCTGTATTTGTTTCTTTGTCATCCTTCCACTGAACCTGGTTGGTACGATTCTTGGCCGAAATCTGTCAGGACAGCCTAATTTTCCATGTCGTGTCAATGCAGTGCCTCGTCCCATACCAGAGAAGAAATGGTAAAGATGAGCATGAATGTTGACTAGAAGTAATCACTTCTGTACATTTGAAATAACTTCTAAGGTGTTCAGTTTTTCTGGAATAACTTTTTATTTAAATTGAGTTGTGTCTAAAAGAACAGCTCAACTGATGTTTCCATGGTACAATTTTTCTTTTGAATTAAAACACCATGGTTAATAGTTATAGCAGACTTTACATCCTGGATCACTGAATCACGTTTTGCCTGAAATGCCTTTTAGCCCTTTATAAAAGGGATGGAGCCAATCCAGTTCTTGTCTAGTATCTTGAAACTAAAACCTCTCCTCTTTAGTTAATGCCTCTTACAGGTTTAGGATTGAGTGTGCCTTGGAGGCAGAACTGTTCTGATTAATGGTCTCTGTGTACAACCTGAGACATATTTGCAGGGTGATGGTGGGAGAAGCTTGCAATGCTGTTCCCAATTCTGCACTTTTGTTGATGGCACAGAGCCTAAAATATTACAGGTATATGGTTTGAATTGTGAAGAAGCTTTCATTATTTTTGAAGTGAATGTAAAGGGATGCCTAGTCTCAAAAAATACATGCAAGTTTTTTTTAAAATAGGAATCCAGTCACTTTTTCCTATTAATTTCATTCTGAAGCAGAAGCAGCAAGCTATGGAAATTAAAATATCCTCAAAGGATTTTTTAAATAGATTTTTCTTGCTTTCTCTGTTCAGAGGAATGGAACAAAGTGAAGGGGCACTGAAACGTGTACACCTGTGATGTCCATGAAGTGCAGCACACTTAGTCTGTTTTTAGTGGTGACTTGTGCAGCTCAGATGCTCTGAAGTGATTTATATTGTGACCTGTATCTTGGGAATCTGATGGATTTTTCTGGATCAGCATGACAGATAAAAAGAAATAAGATACTTCTCTTGAAGATGATGAAATAGCGTACCATCAACTTAGACAAGTCTCCCTATAAATAATAAAAGAAACTGCAAATTAAATCACTGGTTAGCAGTTAGAGTCAGCATCATCACAAGTACTGCACAGAGGTCATCTTTAGTAAGTGACAGTATCATCTACAGGTAGCTGAGTATTCATTTTTAGCCATATGTTCATGACTCAGTATAACATTAAAAATAAACACTGGTTCTCAATTATATAACCATTATCCTGCAAAATTTTCTTTGTACTGTTTGCTGTGTTTGTAGCCATCAACAGCACTGAGTTTTCACTGCCTTCATTCAAGGCTAGTGGATGTCATGAGGCTTGATTGCTTAGTCCTCTTTTGGGCAAGAGAGATTCTTTTTGTGGCTTTAGGCTGGTTAGATGGTTAACCTTATTGCCTGTAGGTGATAGGTATCAGTGTTATGTTCCTGAGAATAACTCCTTCTTTTATCCCTACACATGACATTTTTGAGGGAATCTTCTTTCTAGCTGGTATGAGACAGAAATGTTCTTGTTAGCATGCCTTTTAAATAATGCCCTGTGCTATATTAATTATCTGGTCTTAATATGTTTATAAATGAAAAATTAAAATTGTCCCTAACCTAATCTTAATATCTTTCAGGTTCATGGAACCGGCTGTTATTGTTTGCCTGGGTGGAATCCTCCCTTTTGGATCAATTTTTATTGAAATGTGAGCACGTCACCTATTTGACAGTTTGATTAAAAGTTATAATAATTTAAGTTTAATTACAAGATCATCTGCATATTTTGTTTACTTTCTTCAGGTATTTCATTTTTACTTCATTCTGGGCTTACAAGATCTACTACGTTTATGGCTTTATGATGTTGGTTCTGGTTATCCTCTGCATTGTGACCGTTTGTGTGACCATCGTTTGTACGTATTTCCTGCTAAACGCAGAGGATTACAGGTGGTAAGTATTGCATTATTTGCCTAGTGAACGAGACTCTGAGAGTTTTGTAGAAAAGTAATGTTTCTTCAGTCTAGATGTGTCTTTATCAAGTGCACTGTGCATCTTTTTGGGAAGCCTTTTGGCTAGATGCATGATGGACATGTGTGTTTACTTCTAGGCAATGGACGAGCTTTCTTTCTGCGGCATCAACTGCGATTTATGTTTACATGTACTCCTTTTACTACTACTTTTTCAAGACAAAGTAAGTGGTAGTTTTCTTGCTTGAATATCAGATTACTGTAGTGCCAAGTAGGTTTATTGAAAAAAAACCTGAGGAAAATATCTAGCATAAATTCCTGTCTTTCTTTTTCAGGATGTATGGCTTGTTTCAAACATCATTTTACTTTGGTTATATGGCAGTATTTAGCACAGCTTTGGGAATAATGTGTGGTAAGTTTCAGGTATTTTGACATTTTTCTAACAGAATTTTTCAGACTGTCTTATTTCTGAATTTAGCTCATGCTTTTGGTGGTGGAATGTGTGTGTCTGCAAGGTCTGCTCAAAAAAGCTTAGAATCTTGCAGAAGAATCTGAAGAGTTCTCTGCTTGTACTTTGTTCTGACCTAATATAAAATAGATTTTTGGGGATTGTGTCTTCTGGTAGGAAGATAATTAATAAACTGTGCAGAGAATTTCACCTTCAATGCAAGCTTGTTGAATCCATGCTAGCATTTTGCTTTGCAGTGTTTACTGTTGCCCCAAGACAAGGAGCTGGGTACATCCACTGAGGCACAAATGGTAGCACAGTACTGATGACAGTGCCATCTGTATCTTGTGGCATGTGTATATGAGGGTGACCAGAGCAGAAAGGGCTAAAACTTCAGTTTAACATTTGAGAAATAAGTATTGAAATATTCCCAGGTGAGGAGAGTGCAGAGTGCTCCTGTGTGCAGCTGGATTTCATTGCTTTTTTTAAGATACTGTTTTGACAATGTTTAGAGAAAAGCATAGTTCCTGGCACGGAGGTCATCTGATAAAGTCAGATGTTCACCTGTTAACTTTATTTTTATCCTCTTCTTCACAACTTTCAGAAAGTGCTTCTTGGTTCTTTTGCACTTTTCTATGATGTTATTTGCCTTTTATGTTTGATCTTTACTTAATGCTTCTTAGCAGTGAATGAATGGTCCTGTAGCTAATGGGAGGATTTCTTTTAGTTTATACGAGACACTTGATGTCTTACAGGAACTTAATTCTGTAAAGTATAGATTTCTTGATATCTCAAGAGGATGGGTAATATCACAATACTTTATAAAAAGGGGAGGGAATTAATCTCTTAACTGTTGAGTACCTGTTCCCCTTTTCTCTCATACAGTCTAATTTTGCTTCATCAGGTTCTTGGCACTTTACAAGACTTCCCTGCTGTTTCGGTAGTCTTGCAGCCATTTTTTTCTTTAATAGGCTTATACTTTTCAGCTCTAATCTTTTCTTTTTAAAGTGCTCAGGCTTGTATTGATTAAAATGTGTATGATGCAGAAGCCAAGCTTGCCCACCAGTTTCTGTAATTAAATGTTTTTTAAAACATGGAAAAGGAAGATTGTCAAATGCTTTCTACTCATGGTAGAACACTATTTGATGGAATATTAGAGTAAAATCCAAATTTACTCAAAACCAGAAAATACTTTAGCACACTAAACTTTATTTCCTTAGCACTACTGAGATTTCTTTTTGTCTTTTTAAGTGTGTTGGAAGAGAAGCTGTGAGATTCCTTTTTACTGAGAACTCCCATTTTCAGCATGTGGAGTGAAGAAAAAAAATCCCCTGTCAAAAAGCATTTGTCTAGGGAACTTGGAGCCATTGAGGTCTAACAAAGACATTTGTGTTAAGGAATTGTGCAGTGTGTGTGCTCCTGACTGTACGTGTCCTGTGAAAAGTGTGCGGAGCTGTTCTGTGGGGGCTCACGCGAATGGGCGTGTTCGCTGTCACACAGTTGGGTACGAGACCAACTCGTTAGGGCCCGAAGCAGCCGCAGGGAAACTCTCTGTGGGCATGTGTCATCCAGCTCTGGTTTTAATGCCCCTGACAATGCCTAGTGAACTCAAACCCCACATGTAGTGGGATGCTTTGATCCACAAAGTTTGCTGCTCTCTGAGGAGCATCTCAGTGCTGGGGCTGGACAGTAGGGAGCCCATGAGAACTTCCAAACCTTTTGAGCTCCTCATGTTTCCTCTTAGTGACAGAAAAGAATAAAACTTATTCCCCAACTTAGTGGATGGCTTAGGAGCTGCATGGTATAGAAAGCCCTCTTGCAATACAACACTTCAGCATCCAAATAAATACTGTAAGTGTGCCTGAAGGGCTTTTAAAAAAAATTCTGTACTTAAAAAATTCTGTACTTACAAAGTCACAACTGTAGTAAGTTTTAATTGGTTTGAAGTAATAGATGGGAATTAATATTTTTTTGTTTTGTAGTTGCTCTTCCTAAGTATTAGAATATTTTTCTTTATTTAAAAGCTTGTTCTGCTGAAATGTGATTGCAGTCTCTTTCTACAAAACCTATATAGGCCATAACCAAGTTATAAATATCATCTGGTAAGGTGTTTAATACATAAATAAAATATTTCCCTTTACTCTGTTCTTTTTATTCAGATGAACCGGCTGCCCTGCATTTGATTCAGGAGGACATTCTTTAGTCCTCATTGCCTAGGCTTTCCGCCTCCCTGCCCCATGTTTTATTCAATGCCTGTGAAGTAGCCTTGAAGCTTAACCCCTGCCTTGGGTATTGGCCACTAGTGGCCTTCATGGATAAGGCTCCTGTGATTCACAATAGGTTATGATTTGTTTATGGGGATGAGAGCTTGTGGTCTTATGTGACTGCTACTCTCTGCTCATCCCCCTCACTTCCATCTCATGCGTTCTCGAGATCCCAAGTGAAACACAATTAATGCCTTGCTCTCTCTAGTCTCTGTGATACCTGGCATCACATCACTAGAGGAACTCCCAAAGAACAAATTCTGGAACATATCTGAGTTTAGCAACTAACATGGGCATTGGGTGTGTTGACACTGTTTGCTTTAACAGGAAAAACATCATGTGTGTTAAAACCAGAGTCCAGTGCCATTATTTTGTCCATTTACTGCATAAGTCAGATTAATTTCTTGACAAGCTACAGAAGAATCTGCATGTTCCTCTGTTTGATTCTAAGCTGACATCACCTCTCTTCACAGCATTTGGGTCTGTCCAAATGCTGTAGTGGTCTCCCCTTGGATGGGCAGGCTTTCAAGCAACAACCTGATCTTGTGTGTGCTGTATTTGTTTTAATTGAACCCTGCTTCACCCAAGTTAGTAATGCAGATCTCTCATTGGCTGGCCACCAAAATGGTTGTAATGATATTTATACAACTTGAAATGCTGTGCAGTACAAAAGCTGACTCCACAGGCTCTCTACCACTCCAAAAATATTGAAAGGATGCATCAGGTCTGCCTTGTGCAGATTTTCTGATTAGGTCTGAATTTTGGGCTTTTGGGGGTCTAAAAATCAAAATCTTGTGACAGGTTAGTGGCTGACTTCATAAATTAACACGTCATCCCCAGGACTTTAAGAACTTTTGAAAATCTGAATAACTCCTTAGACAGCAATGCCAGCTACAGGTTTGTAGGGCCATAATTTATAATGGAAAAAAAAAAACCTTTATGTTTGTACTGGAAAATGAAGGTTTGTCAGAAAACTTCTAGCATTGGTTAGACTTTTCTGTTTAACATGTCTTCTGCAATTCTGATGCATCCTAGTTCACTGCAAATGTTTCATGCTTTGCTCTGTATTGCTTCAAGGAGGGAAAATATCTTTTCTCTTTAGTCTTACTTGGATTCTTTACCAAGCATCCAAGCATTTAGTGTTAGGAGTTCTCTGTAGTGAGTTACAGACCCTGTCTTCTCTATCCTTCCCATATTTTATGACTGTGCTGGCAGTCTGACAGCAGTAGTCTAATTCTTGCTTGATTTCCAGCTTCATTTCAAACATGATAGTTAGCCAAGCTGACTCTCATTTTGGTTGGAAGAGATGAAGACATTCCCTGTGGATATTACAAGACCACAGTACTTACTAAGTCTGGCAAACCTGGGCTTCTGGGTTTGACCAGCTAAGTTGCTGAATCTTTTTCTGAGAAGAAGTCTTGGTCCAGTGCATTTCTTTCATTTTTCTGGGTGTCCTTAGTACTGCAGTATTTTGGGTTACGCATAAACTGTTGCCCCTATCAAAACCCAGTGACCTGTTCTTTTATTACTGCTGTGACAATGCATACTCTGCTCATGACTCTTACTAATTTGAAAACCACAGGTTGCAATTTCCTTTAACTACTAACTGCTACTTGTTTAATCTCTTTCTGCAGACCTCCTTGGAGCGTAAGACTCCTGGGATGGGGATCTATTATTATTTGTGCCTTGTGGGAGGGAAAAAGCCATCTGCCAATAAAACACTCATCCAGAAGGCATGTAACTTATAATAAAAACCTGCCCTCCCGTCCACCTTCCCTGCAGAGTGGGTGATTGTATGTTTTTTACCCTCTGTTCAGAAAAAATGGACCAGGTTATTGGCAGCAGTGGGGGGGCTGCTATATTTATCGAGGCCAAGTGAGCATGGCCTCTTGGTAAGATGGCTTAATGGATTTAGATTGCTAGACTAGGGAAGTTCTTGCCAGACATTCAGGGGGAGCATGGATAATTGGAGTTAGAGAACAAGTATTGCAGGTAGATAATTTTCTGTGTGCAGAGTGCATGCTTTATTGCTGTCTTACTTTGATGATCAGCTCTCTAATATATTCAATGTTTTTGGTTTATTTTGCAGGAGCTATTGGTTACATGGGAACAAGTGCCTTTGTTCGTAAAATCTACACTAATGTGAAAATTGACTAAGGAAATAAGCAAATTGAACTATGGATCAGTTCCTCTTTTCCTGGGGATGAACTTGCACAGCAAAAAGCGCGAGAAGAGATTTGGGTTTTAACACTGGGCACTATATGGGTCTCCATTTTGTGGATGGCTTAAAGTAACATCTATTCCATTGATCCTAGGTTCTTACTGACTGCTTTCTCCAACTGTTCAGAGCAAATGCTTGGATTATATGCAGTAGGCATTACTACAGTACGTGGCTAATCTTCCCTGCCCACCCCCCCACAAAAAAAAAACCAACATCAAAAAACAAAAAAACCTAGCTCATTAAAGATGAATAGACTAGCTCTCTTCAGTGAAGAGGACAAACGGTTTATTTAAAGCATTTGTTCCATTCAATAAAAAGAGGGAAACTTGGCTGCTAAAACTACTTGATTAGTAGTCTTCCTGGTACTCAACATTTCTAAATTATGTAAAAATACTGTTCCAGAAAGATTACTCTTCTGATTTTTACTGCCATTGCCAGGATAGGAGGTATGTTTTATATTTTGACTCCAGGTGCTTTTTGGTTTATTTGCGATATCAACTACCCTACACTCATTTGTTTAAAAAATAATTTAAAAATTATAAAAAACCCATATGCATGTAATATATCAGCTATTGTTCTAGTTGGACCAACTTCCCTTTATTTATCTTTAAAGTAATATCTTAAATCCATCCAAAGAAAATACAGTCTGAAGACGGGGTGTGATCTCTGCAATGCAATTTACTGTACAGTTAGAAAGCAAAATGTTAAATGAAGAGGATTGTTTGTTTTTTAATGAACACTCTGAGGTCTAGATTAAAACAAAACCAACATTTTAACTGAATGTCTAAAGTGATTCTCCTTTTTTTTCAAGTTAGTCTTGCATTTTTTTGGGGTTTGGGTTGAATGAAGATTTTCCTTTAGACATCATACAAGGGGTAATAAGTGTATATAACATTAAATAATGTAACTTAGGTGTAGATCCCAAATGTATTTGGATGTACAGATTTACTACAGAGTACTTTTCTGATGATTCGGTGTAAAAATGTGTGAATTTGGGTGGCTTTTTACATCTTGCCTGCCATTGCATGAAAAGTTGGGGTTTCTTCACAATGTGTGTATGTCATGCTTTTCTGTTTTATTTCTTTCCTCAAGCTCTTACAGGAATTAAATTTGTAATTTAGAACATTTTAATTTTTGTTAATCCTATCTGAACACTTGTGTAACATCCAAAGCACAGTTGCTTTAAAGTGTTCAGAAAACTAAAATAAACTTTTCAGACAAAAATGTATTGATTGTGAAAATAGATGAGTTTGCAATTGAAAAAGGTTTGAAAAGGCATTACTGCTGAACGCCAGTTTCTGTATACAGTATAAGTGTGGTTTTCATCTATCCAACCCCCATGCTTTGAATTCAGAATTTGCTTACAACTATATTGTACAATACAACTCCAAAGTGAATGACCAACCCAAAAAGATTCTTCTTGGCTGTGGAGAAACCTGTTTTGTGATACAGCCAGTGTACTGGGAAAAGTTGGGGTAAGTGTGGACTAAAATAAATGGGCAAATAAAGGTTAAGTCTTTCTAAGATCACTGTTAATTATGCACTGTATTTAGCTAGAAATATCCTGAATGTGTTTGTGACAGATTTGAGAGCCACTTGGCTTTTTTTTTTTTTAATGGGTTTTTTTAGACATCTGCCATGGAGGGATGTTTTGATCAGTGTGGCTGTCTGAAATAGAGCACCTGCCATGGAAAAGGCAACTTCCTGAATTTAAAAAATGAGCCAAGTATTTGTATTGACTAGCACTGTATTGTCTCTATATAAAAAGTACTGATAATGCAGTAGCCAAGATGAGAAACATCTGTGTTTTGGCAGCATTGGGTTGGAGCCTGGGGGAACTGTTCAGGTAGGTAATACTGGGAAGCAATGCATCCTGCTGTTAATCTGAAAAGTATTTGAGCTTTCAGCTCTGATTTCCCTGGCCAATTTTAACCAATCTGTTAGAAAATAATTAAGTTTTGCTTCAAGTGAATCATTGGTATCTGTAGGTGAACACTCTGCTGTTGAATAAAATAATATTTTATAGTTTTAAAGTAGAGGCTGATTTTAAGATGACTTTATAAACTAGGTCAACAGCTAGTTTTCCTTTGTTCCAAAACATGGAGACTTGAAGCAAAGTACTAGTACTTCTAGTGCTTACAGCTGTAGGAAACCCTCTTTTCATCCATGTTCCTCTAAATCTGAAGTGAGAAGCCATTATCTCCACACAATATATACATTAAGTACTCTGCCAAGTTACAAGTTTTTTTAAAGGGAATATTTTGATAATGGGTCTGTTTCTCTGTTTAGAACACTGCTATGTGATTAGTCTATCAGAAATGTCACTAAACTGTTTGTGAATTTCATTTAATCACTTCTTAATGCCACAGAATGGTGGGCTGCCTACTTGCTTTCTCTGTCCTCTGGCATTATTAGCTTTTGCATATCCAGATAGGATTGTATATCTTTCAAAGTGACATTGAAAAGATAGATAGATACTGCACAGGCATTGCTTTTGATTCTACAAGCAAGTTCCTCCGGAGAAGTACTGTGTTTAAATAGTTAACATTTTTATACATCCACCCAAGCATGTAAGTTGGGGGTTAGCTTTGTTTTCCCCCTTTTGGTTTCTGAAGGAGTGCAAAATGTGACTAGTTTTCAACAGCTTGTCTTTATGGTTGCTGTTAGAGGGAAGGCTCTTTGTCCTCCCCCTCACCTCCCTTGTCTCCCTCCTCCCCAAAAAAACCCATGGGTGTAGCTTAAACCATCTTGCTTAATAGAATTTGGAAGCTCTCTGCTTAGATGATGTAGTCCTTCCTCTTTTATGGAAGAAATAAAGATCTTACAGAAAACACTCAACATGGTTGTTTCTTAGGAGTTTCTGGTTCTTGAATTCAGGCTTTTTGATAACTCTTCAATTGGCTGGTCAGTGCTTCTCTTCCCACTTCTGGTACAGAGGCCAGGGAACTGAGTAAATAGTTGCGTAAGCAATAGCCAATCTTGACCAAATGTTTTAGACAAATACAATTGTAAACCTTTTCAATCGAGGCAGAGTGCATATGGAAAGCACCTCTGGTATTTTGTGTATGAAAATTGTTGAAAGCTGGATTGGAGGTAATGGAGACTGCAAATAAACATTACATTATGCTCTCTCTGATGTCTGAATGTTGTGAAGCAACAGTGTCTATTAATTCCTCTCCAGAATTACATTCAAAATTGTGTAAAGGGCACACAATTTTTTTTCTGTAGGATAGTCTTAGGTGTCTTTATTTAAGAAGTTTTAGGTTATAGAGACAAACCCCAAACCCTAATACTTTTTACTCTTTTGGTACTAAAACTGGGTAAAATTGATAGCACATTCTTATCACTGTTATTACTGCAGAGCTAGCACAAGTGAGAAAATTACATTTTGCTCTGGCTTCAGTATCACCAGCACCTAGCCAAATTTGCCAACGAAGTATATGTACACAGCCTCACTGAAGACAGCAAAATTCTGTAATTGTGAGTGGATCAGCAATTTTTCACTGGAATGTGTCCAGGAAGCATCAGCTCAGGAAAAGACAAGTCTCCTCTCCAATTTGTGGACAAGTAAACTGAATATTTGGAGCTGGAGTAGAGGGGTCCTGTTGTCCTGAATGCATTCTTAACTGTGCAGCTTGTGGTTCAAGTCTGCTGGAACTGTAGATCGAAGAAGAATTTCAGTTTTGGATCCCTTGTATCTTTCCAAGCTAAATGCACTGTGGTGGAGCAGCCTTGCAATAGCTGTTGGCACTGCTGCTGTCTAAAACAAGTATCTATTTACCAGGGTTAGCCATGAAGTCATGAAAGCCCCTGCTGTTGGACTTCCTTTGGAATAAAGCCACACTTGAAAATTTTGAAGCAGTGTGTTTATGGCTTGCATTCTTCAGGAGCATCGTACCTCAGGAGGGAAAAAAGTTTTGGTGCAATTTGTTTTCCAGAGCCTCTCAAGGTAACATTTCCATTTTGCTAAATGGCTTCAGTGAGAAAATTCTCATAACTTGCAGTGGAGACATCTACATGTGAGTTCTACAAGTAGTTCCTCACAGCTTGTGCTTTTATCTGGGAGATGCTTTTTCAGTTCAGAGAAGGGGCTGTTACAGTATTTATTTTCATTAGTAGTTCGGTGGTTCTGAAATTTTTCCTCCAATTTTTGGGTTATGGCTTGCGGGGTGCAGTGTGAAATTGTAAAGAGGATGGGAGAACCCATGAAGCTGGAAGGCTTTGTGCAGTTCCAGGAAATTCAAGCAGTTCTTGGAGAGTATCACTTTAAAGGGCAGAAGTTCACTTGGGAAAAGGATAAGAAAAAGGCTTTTTTATCTGATGGGCTAACCTTTTTTGAAGGCAGGCCTGGAGACAAATTTGCTGTCACAGTGTCATTGCCCCAGTCTTGTACCCGTTCGTTTATTTTCATCGGTGTACTTGCTAAGGTGCAAGGCTTTTGCAATAAACCAAGGACTCATCTGCCACGAACGAGGGGGATCTTATTAGCTGCTGCCAACGTGTTTGGCTTGTTCATACATTAATTTTGTCACCAGCTCCTAGTAATACAATACAGAACAATATATCAAACCTCTGGAGGTTCTACCATGCTGAGGCTTCTTTTCTTATGAAAACCAAACCCATTGGAACTTTTCTTACATTCTAGATAGAAGATCTTCAGGACCTTGGGCTTGGAGTATTCCAAAACATAACCATACAAGCTCATGCTTATCCTTCAGCTGGCATTATGTGACTACAACAGTCCAGAAAATACATGCATTTTTAGGATTGGGAGTTTATGTACAATTACATAACTGTTATGTTAGGGTTCTCCTAGTATTGTGAGGCATGCCTACCCATATGATGCAGTAGTTACCTAGATAGATTCCAGTTCACCAAAGCCTAGACCTAAACCCTATAAACTGGAAATGCTGGATCTGGGAAAAAGAGTCCAGTCTCTTGCAGTTCTGTCTAACAAGCTGACTGACCTAGAAAAACATGCTACAGTTAGATACTACATGTGTGTGTAAATAATTTTTTTCCTGAAGATGGTGTGTCACAAGCTTTTATTTTGTTTCTGAAATGTTTTGAGATCTGTAGTAAGTAACTCCTGAGAATCTTTCAAACAGGGCAGAGAACATCATGAGAACATTAGGCAATATTGAACTCAAGGAAGTTTTTGTGGATGCTCATTCTTGTTTCCCAAAGATTTGTGTCAGGAATGTCAGAATGTGGGATGCATTAAAGCACTAGTCAAGGTACAGTGCATTTCTAGTGCTTTCACTAGTGCTAGTAGAGATGTAATTCTCCTTTTGATTTCATTTTATGTAGTTTTTTCATTCTGAGTCACTAGTCTTACCACTTGACTGGGCTCAGAAAAGTGGGTTATGTAATTAGCTTAGTTTGAGGCGCTTCTTGCTCTGCTACAGAGGAGTAACTGCAAGAATGGGATGGGAATTTTCTCATTTCCTTATAATGTTGGGCCAAAAGTTGGCAGGTGAATAATGAGCATGACCTACTGTTTGTTTTACAAAGAGCTGTGACAGTTTTTCAGTCAGTTTTTCAGTTTTTTCATTAACTTGTAAGTCGGAGATCTGTGTAATAAAATGTTGATGAGATGCCATTGAGTTACTTAAGTTCTGCGTTCAGATTCTGCAGAATCATTTCTTGTAATTTGAAATTGCTTAGCTGAAAGTTGATTTTTGTTGAGAATATTTTTCTATTTATTTCACTGTCAGAAAGTGATCAAACACCCACCTTTGTCTGAAGTTGAAATGACGACGTTTTTAAATTATATGTATAGTGAAATAAATAATGAAAAAGGAAATCACTATTCCTTTTTTTAGTGATCTCAAGAATGACTTGTAAGATGAAGCTATTTTGAAGTATCGCTTACCCAACAAGAGAAAATACGTGCATATTCTGTGCCACAGCCAGGCACGTGGTTTGGATGAAGAAATTACTATAGATAAATCTACGTACAAAAATCCTGTGCAGAAGTTGTAATTGGGAAAATTCTCCAAGGCAATTCTTCATGAAGCAACATCTTTTCTGAGAGATTCATTAAATTCTACCCCCTTGTGAAACAGCCTAAATGCAGGTAGCATATGTTACCAGCCTCTGTAAAGGCTGCCTGCCTGTGAACAGGGAAATGCAACTATCCCATATTTGTCTAATAGCAGAAGACTGCATAAATGTTTATACTTTCCCAGATTTATTCCTCTGTATAAAGAGAAAAAAAAATATGACAGAATTTTTCCTATGGCAAAAAATACTTTGAATAAACCAGTGGATTCACCTTTTCAAAATTTGAACTGGCAGATGCTTTTCCAAAGATGTTCTCATGCCCTCCTGCTTAACCTTGCAACAGTGATCACCAAAACCACCAGCTTTGCTCGATGCTTTCCAAGCACAACTGACTCCTGTATGAACCCTGAAAATGGATTTTAAGTGAAGTAATGAAACATCAGTTTGACATGCCTCATTTTGGGAACAAGTGGTCAAGCCAAAATTCATACTTCCAGATAAGACAGATTTCTCCTCCTTCCTCCCACAGCTTGTGCCTGTACGGCTCAAAATTACCCCAGAAGTAGATTGGTTTTTCTCACATAGTTGAAAGATAGCAGTAATGATGGAAAAAAATACTTGGTGCTTTTTAATATATGGGATTACTTAAAATCCTGCCTGCTGCTACTTTGTTGAACAAAAAGGAATTTTCCAACCATGGCTTACTTCTATTTTCCTTAAGTGTCGCTGCCTGTTTATGACAGGACTGTGTTAAATATATGCTGAGTTTTTGAAGCACAGGTGAATGTGCCTGTGACTGCAGTGAGTTCTCTGTACCACGGATTTCAGAACCTCTGGAACTCATTTAAGCACATATGTGTCAGCACCTTTAAAGATTCCTTTTGGATAGCAAATCATTTACCCTTGTGGCAGGTATTTCTTGGGTGACAATGCAATAAACTTGATAAAAAATTAGTCTCCCCCAACCTATTTCAGGAGAGACTAAAATGATTGATGGAAAGAAGAGAGAGAAGGGGTCAATATTCATTTTATCACCTGGATTTGTCCATGACAATGATCAAGCCGGGAAGAAGGGATGTCCCAAGAGCGGTCAACTCCATGAGTGATAAGGGGAGTTGAGAGCAATAGACTGCTAGATAAATCAGAGAAAAAGGAGATGGGAAAGTGAACAGGCTTCATGAGGGTGGGAAGCCTGTAACGGTACTATCAGAGTAAATGAGCCTTTGATAGGGTGTGCCGAGGCAGAGGGTGATGGTTCTGCAGAGTGCCCCATGGTGCCTGTAGGCAGGGATGCACAGCACATTGGGCTACACCTGCAGCAGGAGTTCTTTCCTACCATAAAAAGAAGCAATGGAAGAAGTTTAGGGAGAAGTGAGGGGTTCTGGAATGCACAGGGAAGAAGAAAAGAATGCTCTGGGCTTAGAGGGATGTGCCCTAGCTCCATCTGCCCTTGTATAGGTGATGTAACTAGCTTGGTGTGTTTGGGATTTTCTAAACTTGCCAAAGCTGAGGAATCAGCAGTGGGACGGGCTCCAAGTGGGAGTGGTGCTTCAGTCACTTTGTTAGAAGATTTGGTGGACCCCAAGTGTTGGCAAGAGGGAAGAAGACCTAACAAACTTCGTGTGTGTTTTGGCCATGGGACGTGATGTGTGCAGGGATATTCCATCAGCACTAAGTAGCTCACACATAGCTTTGCTCACTGATGCTATTCAGAAAGAGCTGTGTGCATTCTTGCTCAGCGAGGCTTGAAAGGACAGTGGATTTTGTTTGCATGTGTTGGGCAGGAGAGGATTCCGCAAAGGAAAAGGCTGCCTTTGACAGCGATGGATATGGATTGTTTTCTTTCCAGATAGTTAACTGTTGGTGTCACGAGGTGCACTGCTGATATGAGACTTCTCCAACAGTTTTACCAGCTCAGATGAAAAAGATCCTTTCACAGGGCTTTCAACATTCCTTATTTGCACTGATGTGGCACCTGCAAATCAGGGTGACGTAAGCCCATCTCCTGAACACCAGATAGCAGTCATTACTCTGTGTACACTGTCTTGGCTGCCACTTGCAAAGTGGTATGGTTGTTACTGAGAGCCATTTCTAGAAGGTTTGAGCAGCTTTCACATTAGAGACTGCTCTAGTGGGGCAACTTTATTGTTTGTGTGTGGATAATAGTGATAGATTCCTCTGAACTCCCTCACAGACTCATTCTAATTGCACAATTAAGGATCCACATTTTATTTTGTTCTTGTCCTTCTTGAAAGTCCTGCAGTATGTCCTCTTGTATGTCCATTCATGTCTGTAATAGAGCTTCTGTATGCAGAAGAGGTTGGACTCCCCAGTGTATATGATATCCTGGAAGAAGTTGGCAAGCAATTTCCATGCAGACAAAAGACTGTTCTTAGTGTGTGACAGCCCAGCTCTCCAAGGTGATGACACAGTGTTGACCACTCTTACAAGGTTCAAGCTTTTATTTTCCAGCTTCCCATACCCTCAGAAATTAATGTTGCCAATACCTTCTCTACAGAGTGCCTATCTCATAAAAGCTGGGAGTTCTTCTGAAGCACAGAGGGGTGATCAGCTTTCCGGTTTAAAATTGGACACTGTCTGACAAAATCACAGAAAGTAGCAACCTAACGCAGAAAAAATAAAAGTTGTTAGTGTGGAAATGAGCAGTATAGAACTCAGGAGATGGATATAGTTACCTTACTAAGTTTGTTCTGATGTGTGTTTGTCTACATTTCTCTTCAAAAACATACAGTGATGGAAATTCCCTGATTCTTCTAGCAATCTGCTCTAGTACTTCCCTGTTTTACCACTAGAAAGCTTGGCCTGAAATCTAAATCTTCCTTGGTGCAGCTGATGCTTATTCTTCCTTTACATATTTGAATGGACTATCTTTTCTCTGTCCCCTGTGCAGGTCTCTGCTCGGGTCTCTAGGAGTTGTACCTAAAACCCTTGAGGCATCAGGTGCTAGACTGATTTTCAAAGTTACTATTCCTTTCATTGTCTCTGTTCAGGACACTCATCAGTGGATGGGTCAGCATGTCAAATCTTCATGAGTGTGAGCCCTTCACTTAGGGATCCTGTTCAAAGTGCCAGTATTCTTCAGGCTTAATCCCAACAGCTTTATTTGGTGTTACAGCCCAAATTTGGTGAGAAGGGAAGGGCGGGGAGTTTGGAATGAGTGTTGTCAGGGAAAGCACACAACCAGGCAGCTGTTTGCCATCATTAGCAGCAAGTCCTCGTCACAACCTTGACTCATGCATTGAAATGTGTTCTTGTTATTCCTGAGACCTTTCCCATGCAGGTTTTCTCTTCCTACCCTTTGAGTGACGGCCCCTGGAATAGCCTAGGACTTTCCCTCATGGGTGACACAGACTTCCCCACCTGCTGATCCCTTTCCTTCAGGTTTCTCCATTGATCCTCTAGGACCTGCTTGGAAGCACAAAGTGGAGGAAATACAGTGTGTCTTCAGCTCAGCTTTTGCCAGAACCACTGATGTTAGAGGCTAAATGCAGGTCTTGGACCAGCTGCTGCATTTGTTTGGACCCGTTGTAAAAAACTTCAGTGTGTTTGATTAGCAGAGCTTTTCACCATGGTCTTTGTGTCAGGATTTGATGCAGCCTTTTTGGCCTCTGTGAAGGTTTAGAGAGGATTTTATTTTCCTGACTTTATCTTTTCCGGGAAGCCAATATTAAATGAGAGGCAGGGGGAACAGTCAGGAACAGTTTGCAGTAGCCTGTGTTGCTGCCCAGGAGATGCCTGAATCATGTTGGGGCTTTTTATGCTCAGTTATCATTCATTGCTGTAGGCTAGAAGAGAAGTGACAAATTTATGGATAGCTAATGGCAAACTATTATCTGTCTTAGAGAAGGGAGGGTTTGCAGCCCATGCTGTAATAGCAAACGCTGCTTGAAGATCCTGCTGTGGGAACTTGGAAATACTCAGCGGAAGGAGCAGGGTTATGGCACAGGAAGATTATGGGATGTATGTTCACCCCGGGAGCCCCCACTGAGCTTGTACACTTGTCAGCTCTCCTCTGCTCAGCAGTATAGCATCTGTACTGTCTCTGCCCAATGCTACATCTGCTGAGCAGCATGAAAACAGATGATCTACCCATAGCTATTGCTCCAGACTCAGACTGTAACATCTTGTCAGACCAGGGGCTGCCCTATGCGGTGTTGAATTTATATGGAAGCACCTGGCTGGCCCTCTTCAGCTTCTGGTGAGGCGACTGGGCTTTGGGCATCTGCCCTTTCCCTACAGTCACTATGCAAACAGCAGAGACATCCTGCCTGTGTGAACTACCTCCATCACAAGACAGCAGCCTTAAAAGTAGCTTTCCGATGTGTTTCCCATGCTCTACTGTTAGAGATGTCCAAAATACTGTATAGCCTCAGGCAGCTGCAGTCCACCAGCTCAGAAACCACGGTGTAGATTTTGATGCAGCTGGGCATCTCACACACGATCCGTCTCCCTGACTTCCCAGGCGTTGCTGTATATGGATCATCCCAAAGCCCAAATTTCCAGTAAAACAGCCTAGTTGCCCTTGAAAACTGCTATGAAAAGCGAGTGAAAGGGATAAACGCACTCCCTGATGTTTAGTCCCATTTTTCTTAATTTCGTCCATTCTTTAGTTCATCGGGTTTTTTCCCCATCGTTCCACATCCATGGTCTAACAACTCCACTTAGACACGGAGGCTGCGATGCGAGATACTGTTTCTCCCGGCAGCGGGTCAGCTAATTCTCTTTAGCTGCCGCTGAAGTGGGCAGCCGGTTATTTTGAGGGGGGGAATAATAACAACAGTAGTAATTAACTATAATACTAATGTTTTCTAAATTTTTACTTTCTGCTGTATCCGTGTCCGGAGCTTTCCCTCCCGAGCTCGGCGGGCGGGAGCGGCTCCCCCGCCCTCGGGGTCCGCAGCGCCCCGGGCCGGGCGGGGCCGCGGGGCCCTAAGGGGGCGGGGCCGAGGCGCGGGCGCGGCTCTGATTGGCCATCCGCGCGTTGAGTGACAGCGGCGGC
>NW_020955230.1:1790571-1818031 GCF_003031625.1 Empidonax traillii | reverse complement strand
CTCCCCTCCCCTCCCCTCTTTTCCTTTTTTCCCCTTTTCTTTTCCCCTGGAGATTTGGGGAAACAGTTAAGAAAAGATTTTTAAAAAATCAGAAATTAAAAAACACTCAAACTTTTCTCTTTGACAATAGTGTGAAAACTTGCTTGCGTTTCTAGAAGAGGGGGAAATTCTGGGTGGTGAAAAGGATTGCTTTCCTGAAAAGCAATGTCCTTTAAAATACGATTTAATTCTTTTATGGGGGTTATATTAGAAGCTTTAATTTGGTTTCAGATGGTGTTGCTGCCCTACCCTGTGAACATAAGGTTTAAATTTCTTAAACTTTTAAAACAAGTTTTCCTGAGGAATTCTGTTTCCCTGTACATGGAAAGAAATTTCACCCTCTGTAATTCAGAGAAAGGTTGCCTTTATTGAGCTTTATCTGTTCTAAGTATTAAGAAAGAAAAAAAAAAAACTGCAGTATTTTTGTAAGAAATCTAGATTAGAGAAAAAATTCTTAAAGAAACTTGAAAAGCAGGGTTGTCTTACCTTCTGTTTTTAAAGGAAGGGACACAGCTGGAGGAAGTGAAATATGCATTTGTCTGATCCTACAGTGGTGCCACAGCAGTGTAAGTATTACGACATCTGCAGTAATTACCTTCACGTTCTGATGTTGCTAGTGGAGCAGTTGCTAGTACTGATTTACCATTGTGTTGTTAGCAGCTGAACTTTAATAATGAAGTTTTCCAGTTTATATCACTGCTTTACAATAGCTATGAGTTTGTTTGTTGTATTTATTTTCCCCATGGAAAATGTACAAAAGAGAAATATAAAGAGCCTGTTGGCTTGTTCAGTGTAGATTTATTGGTTGGCATGCTCCAGACATTCAGGTTCCACCAAAATTTCATCCAAAATAAACTTCTGCATCTACTCACCCTGAAGAGATGATTCCCTGTCCTGTGGATAAATATAATATCCATGCCCATCCCAAAAATTTCCTTCTCCAAGGCTCCAAGGAATCCTTCCATTATATCAACTTTTACCTTCAGAATAGCTGACTAGAGGTGATATAAAATAAACCCTAAGTGGTTCATAATATAGACCTAATTTTTAGTTGTACTGTGAAGGTCTAAGAGACTGTCTAAATTTGTTTTCAAACAGTGAGACTGTCTAAATTTGTTTTCAAACAGTGACCTCAAATAGAGTAATGTTACTGTTTATTTTCAGTTAAAGCTTCAGAAGCTGGTATGGTGTATTGTGAGGTAACTTCCCTCAACCTGTATGTGTTTGTGTCCTTTTATTCCAGAAATTAACTTCCTTAGTTAGGAATGCAAGTAAGTAAATAAGGGCAGCTGTGACAAGCTGTGAAAGTTGCTTTCCCCTCTTCTCTGTTACCTGGTCTGTAGTGGCTGTAGCTATGATGCAGGTGTCACATGCATGGAGTAAAGAGGAAAGGTGAAAACCATGTAGGATTTTTTCTAACAACTGATTCATTTTTTCATATGGTTTTATAAAAATGTAGCATTAAGATGATGTGATGCACATTTTTAACATTTGTAGAGAATAGATAGTGAAGTGAAAGACCAAGTGTCAGGTCCTGCTCTTTGGCCACAACCCCATGCAGCGCTACAGGCTGGGCACAGAGTGGCTGGAGAGCAGCCAGGCAGAAAGGGACCTGGGAGTTTGGATCGACAGGAAGCTGAACTTGAGCCATCAGTGTGCCCAGGGGGCCAAGAGGGCCAGTAGCATCCTGGCCTGCATCAGGAACAGTGTGGCCAGCAGGAGCAGCGATGTGATTCTTCCCCTGTACTCAGCGCTGGTGAGGCCACCAGCTGTGTCCAGTTCTGGGCCCCTCAGTTCAGGAAGGATGTTGAGGTGCTGGAACAGGTCTAGAGAAGAGCAACCAGGCTGGTGAAGAGACTTGAACACAAGTCCTATGAGGAGAGGCTGAGGAAGCTGGAGCTGTTTAGCCTGGAGAAGAGAAGGCTCAGGGGAGCCTTCAACAACTCCCTGAAAGGAGGTTGTAGCCAGGTGGGGTCAGTCTCTTCTCCCAGGCAACCAGCAGTAGACAAGAGGGCCTGGTCTTAAGCTGTGCCAGGGGAGGTTAAGGTTGGATACTAGGAAGAAATTTTTTATGGATAGAGTAATTAGACATTGGAATGGTCTGCCCAGGGAGGTGATGGATTCTCTGTCTCTGGAGGTTTTTAAAATGAGGCTGGATGTGGCACTGAGTTCTATGATCTAATGTTCACAGTGGGGTTTGATCAAGGGTTGGACTTGATGATCTCGGAGATCTTTTCCAACCCAGTTGATTCTATGATTCTATGAAAGAACTCATTCATTCAGATTACAAATAAAACTTGAGGGTAGTCACCGGGTGGCTGTCCAGTCTGATCACATGAAAAGCAGACAGTTCCACAATCCACATTACCTTAAAAGATTTATCAGGAAGATGTATTCTTAAACACATAAATACTTATACAGAACAGTGTTTGGAATATATGCCACCTGAAGTTATAAAATTCTCTGTAATTAAAACAGCCCACTCAGTGAGGGTCTGATTTTAACTGTGAGAAGGAGATACATAGTCGTTTATTAATAAAGTGCAGAAAAAGATCAAATAGAAAAATTTGAGAAAATACAGACAGCAAATAACTAAGTTAGTGAATGTCAAACACTTGCTCTCAGCATAAATTTCTTTCTTTGACGTGTTACACTGAACATATTTTTAGTAAGATTGTGAGTGTCCTCAGCTTATTCTTTCTTCATAATTTCTTGAAATGCTGACTAAGGTCCTAAAAATGCATGGAGAAATATAACCCCTAGATGGCAAAAGATTAATTAGGAATATGCTTAGAGCCCAAGGCCATTCATGTTCATGCTGTCAAAGTTGTCTAAATTTACTTTCAAAGAAATTTTGAGCTTTAGCTTTATACAGGTAGATCACAACAAAGATATTGGACTGTTTGAAGCTCTGGATATTCCAGTACCAAGGTACCTAGAAAACACTGTAGAGAACTCTTACTCTTTTTTCTAATTAGATACATGGCATTCATGGAGCTTTTTCTAAATTAAGCTTTGGAGCAGACTCAAAAATGTTTATCTTCAAATTGGATTTTTTTTCTGCCTTTCATTTAAAACACATTTTATTTATTAGAAGTTTATGTAACTGTGCCTATCTGCACTAAATTAGCAACAAAGAGAAAAGCTTTCAGAATGATCACATTTGCTGAAATTACTAGTTCATTGTGAACCAACACTATTTACTTGAGGAAATTACACCTAAATTACACATGAAAGTTGTGCTGCCACTCAGTGGGATCTTGACAGGCTGGAGAGTTGGGCAGAGATAAACCTAATGAAGTTCAACAAAGGCATGTTTAGGGTTCTACGCATGGGGATGAAAGTACGAGTTGGGGGTGACCTACTAAAGAGAAATTCTGCTGAGAAGGACTTGTGAGTCTTGGGAGATGACAAACTGACCATAAACCAGCACTGTGCAGTTGCTACCAGTGGGGACAGTGGTATCCTGGAGTGCATTAGGAAGAGTGTGGCCAAAAGGTCAAGGGAGGAGATCCTGCCTCTCTACTCAGCCCTTAGTGAAACCAAATTTGGAGTATTGTGTTCAATTCTGGTCTCCACAGTTCAAGACAAGGACTACTGGAGAATGTCCAGCAGAGGCCACAAGGATGGTAAGGGGTCTGGAGCCTCTGTTTTGAGGTGAAATGTGAGAGCTGGGGCTGTTTAATCTGGAAAAAAGAAGACTTGAGAGCAGATGTCATTAATGCATATAAATATCTCAAAGGCAGGTACCAAGAGGGTGGTCCCAGACTTGTTCAGTGCTGCCCAGAGACGGAGGGAGGAGCAATTGGCCATAAACTAAAACCCAAGAAGTTCTATTTAAACATGAGGGAAAGCCTCTTTATGTTGCAGGTGGCAGAACACTGGAACAGCTATCCAGGGAGGGCATGGAGTCTCCCTTTCTGGAGACATTCCAAACCCACCTGGATGTATTCCTGTGTCACCTGCTCCAGTGGACCCTGCCTTGGCATGGGGGTGGGACTAGACGATCTTCAGAGGTCCCTTCCCACCCTAACAATTCTATGACTCTCTGAAATTATGGATAATTGGGGGATTAAAACAACAAAATAAGCTTATTTTTAAGAGTGAAAAATCTTTGTGGGTGGGAGAGTAGTATAAAAACAGAAACCTGCATGAAAAAAGAACAAAAAGATTTGTTTCTGCTCTGAAAATCAGTACTGTGAATAGCATTGTAAAGTTTGTATAGACAGATAAAAAAATCTTTTTGTATTTTATTGAGTCCTGTATTAAATTTCATCTGATTTTTATGAAGGAGATTTTTTTCTACTCCTTCTAATAGTGCTTGACCAATAGTAATGATCCTTCAGTTTGAACTGAAGCCTTAACTCTTCAAGTCATTTTAGAACTGAAGCCAATGGTATTACTTTTGTGATTAGAACTAAGCATGGGTTTAAAAGCTGTAAGAGGTCAAGGTCACATAACAGTGCAACAGAATATGTTCAGATAAAATGGTATGAGCTCACTCTCCCTTCTGTTCACTCTTGCACTGCAGAGTAAATGTGTAGAAATCTGCCACATTTCTCTGAATCCATAGAAAAACCATAATCTCCAACATCACCACCTGGATGTGTTGAGTAAAATGATTCTTTGAGGGATAAGTGGCCACAGTTGTCTGCTGCTACATTTAATTTTAGTTGTAAGGTGCTGTAATAATTGATAAAATGAATAAATAAAGTAAATTGCCTGCCTTTCATAACAGTGTAATGCAGTATAGGTACATGCATTTTATTGAGGGCAGAGGCAGCTCACGTGACTTGTGCATGACTACCACAGATCACAGTGCCACTGAAGCAGTTGCTAGTGTAGTCATATGATCAAGCAGTGAAGTGTGCAGATTCCAGGCCTCTGCTGTGGGAAAAGGTACTTTCATGTAACCTAAAGCCCAATTTATTTCAGAAGTCAGTTATTTTTAATTTCTAAACAGCTTTTCATGGATGTCTTTGATGGATCATCATGGATGTCATCTATATCTTTTCAGCACAACTTGTGATTCTGCTGACTTGAAATTTAACTGTTTGCTTCTATGCATTATATTTTTTTTCCCTAAGAAGAAAGATAATTTCAATGATTTATGAACTCAAATCCAAGATCTTTAAATAGGCAGGAAAATTAAAAAGTCAGAGTAACTGCAGATGTGTCTTCTGTCAGTAACTGGCAGAACAGCAGTTATTTTAAAAAGCTATGTGGAGGAGGGGTAGAGGCTGGGTAGCAGTAGAGGTCAGAAAATGTGTGATATGAAACACAGCTACATTTATATACCTGTCATTCAGAAACCTTATCATTCCACTAAATTTGGATATGGTATCAAATCCAACTGCTAAGTTTGTCTACATTTTTCTTTTAATAAGAGGTGAGTGAGATGTGTTGATAAAGCTTTCCTAACTCAAGTTAGGCAAAATCAGTTTAATCATTTTTAGAAGTAAAGCTCCCCTCCGTAAAAAGCTATGTCAGCAAATTCTATTTCAACCAAAGGATGAGATTAGTCATAGTTATTTGTAAAGCACTGTGTGTTTATGTAACAGTGTATATACATTTATATAGCAGATCTGGAACAGATGTGTTCTGGACTCCCCAGATGCTTTTCCCAAGGGCATTGTTTGGAGCATAATGAAATTTGAGCATAAACTGGAGAAACAGATAATGAATAATTACAGATCTGTAAAACTCATGTCAGTAGCTACTTGTCTGCAGCACCACTTTATAAACCAGTTATTATCGTTGTCAGAATAAACCAGAATTGCCGTCGAAGTTTGCATTCCTCACCTCCCTCCATCATCAGCCGTGGCGCTGACCAGGGTGCTGAGGTCGTAGGACCGTGGTGCTGGAGCACCAGAGTCACAGCTGTTGACAGAGGAGAAAGAGGAAAAGGGCAGGTGTTTCTAGTGGAGAAACTGAAAAAATAAAGATTGACACGTGGTTCCATTAGTTTGTTGTCCTTGTAAGTAAGGATGGCACTGCTGTGAAGAAGAATTAAAAAAAAATGTGAAAACTTTTGTTAAATTTTTTGGATAAATGGATTTGATTGAGTTAAAACATTCTTTTGATCAGGATTATTGTAGAATAGCTGCTATAATCATTTCAGCTATGAACTGCATGGCTATTTGTGGCAGAAAAAGTTAATGGAAGTTGGAAGTTATAACTAGTAGGAGGAAACGAGATGGAACAAATAATTGCAGTTGGTCTGCTTCTGAAACATCTCTAGTCTTGTGCTTACTGTTAAGTGAGAGAACAATTTTTCTACATTTTCCTGAAGTTAAATGCTAAAATGGCATAACTAAGCCATTTTTTCTCTGTCACCTTAGAAACATTTGAAGCTGACCTACTCTATTTGTAAGTCACATCTATTGTCACATCTATTTGTAAATCATGAGTTTATCCCTCTGGAACACTGGTGAGTGACAGTTATGCCAATGGTAAACAATTCTTTTTTCCCTGCAACAGAACAAAATTGCTTTGCTCTTCCAGGTTGGGAAAGCTGGTTTTAAAACTTAAGTTTCTCTATGCTGTGCTGCATGCAAAAAAGTCCCATCTCATTACATCTGAATGTGGTAGATGGAAAAGACAAATTTGAATATTTTGAGGAACATCCTCTACACATCTATCTGCATTTGCCAAGCTTGCATCTCATTTCTTATGCATTAACTACTTGGTAGTCAGCATTATTTTTTGATAGCCACCTTTGCACCCAACCATTTGTGGTAGAAATCCTTACCCTTTACTGCAAGCTGCTATCTTGTTTATGTTAGAAGATCTGCATAACCGAGGTAATCTGCTTGTCTTACTGTTGGTCCTGTAGCTCTTAACAAACGTCTCCGTTATGATATTAGAAGACAATTTGTTTCAATTAGCCACAAATAATTACTCCTTTTCTTTGGTTAAATTTTTGACAAGCAGAAAAATCTTCATGATGCTGTCAGAAGGAAAATCAGTTTAGGAAAGCTGATTGTTCTGTTAACCTTTCTACACGGGTGGGTTTTAGTTTTTGATCTATTTAGTAAAGTGCAAAGGTAGAAACAATCCTTAGGTCCTCTAATGTTACCTCCTACCTAATCCCCCTGACTACATGCCATGGAGACCTGCAGATTCTGAGTCCTGTATTGAAGGCAGACTTTGGTTTGTGGCAGGTAAATTCTCATAGTTCCTTAAGTGAACTAGCAAAACCCAGTTGAATACTGTGTTCCTATAACGTGCTGACTTGTCAGAGTTCTAGTTGTCAATATCAACTTCACCAATGTTTGAAATGTGGGAATCACAGGAAATAAGACCAGATCCTATCCTTCTGGCTTTCAGTAATTGATGTTGCTGAGTCCTTGCAGAGATTAAATAAATGAAGACCAGGGCATTACTGAATAAGAGGAAAAGCAGAGTGAGAAAGTATTTAATTAAAAGGTACAGTTTTACAGTTATACTTACCACCTCAGAGTAGTATTTTGATGAAAACTCAATCTATATTATATTGGAAAGGTTTCCAAAATACCATATACTTCTTCACAGAGAAATGATTTCCCCTTTGATCTTGCAACAGATCATTCAAATGTATAAATTGAGTACTTTGGCTTTTCATGGATATAATAGATGAAGAGTTTGTTACTACACAGAAAAGATGCAGGTGCTTGTGATATAAATAATGCTAGTATATCTGGCACTCCTTTTGTGGGTGCTAAATATAACTAATAATTTTAATAATATTTCCCAGTTTCACCCATTACTCCTTTCCTGATCACATTAGGTCTATATTCTACATAACTTTTTAACTCTTCTGATAGTGGATTTTCATTTTGTTTTGTGTTTGGTTTTTTGTTGGTTTGTTGGAGGTTTTTTTTTTTTGCACAGGATTTTCTGCCCAGTACTCACTTTTATCTTAGTACTTATAGCATTCTTCTCTTAACTTGAAAATGCAGTTTTACCTTTCTTATTTCTGCATAGAATGTTCTTTTATTGGCTAAAGCAAAAGACCAAAAAGGTGGTCATGTTACTCTCCTCTTTTGTCTGCTTTTGCTGGCTTGATTTTGCTTCTAAGAACCATTGTTGCTCAGTCTTAGCTAGCAGTCTGTTAACTTCTGCTTCTGATTATCTTGTGGTGCCAAACCTCTTGTTTGTCATCTAATTAGTTGCCCTGATGGTTTTATATCTGAAATGAAATTATAGAAAAGAAATTTCTAATATCTCTCTCAGTTCCTTTCTTTTATGGTCAATTACTGTTACCCTTATCACGTTGATCACAGCATGCTGGTGTGTAGTGAGGTTTAACAGTTTGTTAATGTCCTCATTACAGTGCCTACTGCAGAGGCAAGCTATACAGTGGCTGGGTGAATTCCTCCCCTGTGGAGTAGGGCCTGTCAAACTGTGCAGGAGGTATATAAAATCTTTTTACCATAGCTGTGTAAGACACAATGTGTATAGCAATACAGATAGCAACACTCTTGTTGCTTTTAGGGTTAGACTGCATGAAAACAAATGACACATGTCACAACCTTTGAGAAGATCTTCCTGGCAGAAAGTGATGACAAAGGGAGGACTGAATCAACCACCCCTAAAGTTCATTGCAAAATTGCATCTTTTGGTGTGTTAAGGGAAAGAAGTCTGAAAGAGGGGATGCCGACTGAGAAGTAGAGTTCCAGATTGTTTTCTCAGCCGTGCAATACTTCCTTCTAACTTCTCACATCATCTTGCATCTTAAATCCTAGGTCAGCTGGATTGGGCTTGAGGTTATAAACAAATTTTTCACATGTTCTTCTTAACTGTTAAGAGAAATATAAAAAGGCATTCTTATGTAAATGGTAGCAATGAGAGATGGCTTTGGAGCTCTCCTTTGTCCACTGGAGTTCTTTACCTGTCTTGATTATTACTCAGAGCTAACATTTTCTGAGCCCTCCTTAGAATAAAATCTGCTTTCTTTCTCTGATGCTTATCTGATTTCAAACTTTTCTAATATCCAAATGTTCAGTTTCATCTGGCAGCAGAAAAGTCAGTTACTGTTTCTACATCAAGTATATTGGCACTGCAAGATTAAAAGCATCTTCTCTACAGAAGTACAGTTTTGCAGAGTTAACTTACTCATTTTGCCTTTTCCTATCAGTAAAAAGAGGAAAATCATCCTAGAGGTGCAAAATCCTTCAAATACCCATAGCATAAACACTATATGCTTCTTGCTTTTAAACATACAGATGACAGAGAGAAAAATCTCAGAATACTGACAGAGAAATTTATTCTTCAAAGTTGTTTATGATTCTAAAACAGCAGTTATGTGGTAGAAGCTTCGTGATCTGGATATCTGTACTCTGATACGAGCAAAATCTTTTATTGACACTCTAGGACAGCTGTTAGGAGAGGAAAAGAATTCTATTGTTGCCATTGTAATTTACATCTACTCCATTAATACTGTGGGGGAAAAATGTCCATGCCCCAGTGAGACTTAGTGTATGGCTCTGAAACTGAGGTGACTCCTGTTCTTTTTCATTTTTCTTTGGGGAGATCTTGTATTTGCATTTTCCCTGAATGTTTATTTTATTCATGCACACTGACAACTTGCAGTGTCAATAGCTCTAACACCTATCTATGCATTCAAATAATTTTCATTCCCTCCATTTTAAGATATATATAGTTTCTTCTAATCTCTCTTCTGAGACTTGTCAACTGCTTGGTTGACACAACTGTTTCTGGTGCCAGCACTTTTGTATTTACATAACCCTGAAAGAAAATCTAAAGAGTGTTTTGGTTTGTGTTTAAAGCCAAAGCATATCTAATTCATTCACTGAGTGTTTTTAATTGTCATTTTTATTACTATCTCTGTATCTTCACAGCTATAATAGATGAATCAGAAATAAAATAAAATGTCAATTATCTTTCTTCACAGACATTCACAAGGGATAAAAATAACCATAAAGGAAAGTTAAGTTTGCACCATCCTAGTGGTGCAAAGTGTCATGCCCTTGCCATTCTCATGTTTGTAACTACCTGATGACATTATTTCCAGAGAGACTGAATTTAATGGAAAATTAAGTTGATTTTTAAGTGTTTTTCTTTTTTGTTGTGTTTTTAGTTGGTTGGTTGGTTTTGGTGTTTTGTTATTTTGTTTGTGGTTTTGTTATGATGATTTTGCACAATGTTGGCTGTTGTTATTTACTTCTTTCTTCATGCAGGCTGTCATGGCTGTTTGGATCCTTGCAAAATATTGCTGTTCATAGCTTTTGAATTTGCAGAATATAATAACTAACCCCATGGCTCCCTGTATTGTCTTTTTTTTCTGCTGGACAAAACTATGAAGTTAATCTGTGGATGCATCTCTTTCTAAATACTGCAGTGCTGATCCAATACCCATGTAGGCTGATGCTTGGCAAACTTAACTGCACAGTGAGCTAATAACATTTTAATCCTGACTAGGACCATGTTTTCCATGCCTTGTATGATTCCTAAGCTGAATCTGTCTGATTGCCAAAAAATGTATTAACAAATATCTTATTTGTATTTGAAGCAGCCTCACTGCAGATAAACTAATCTATTGAACACCTGATGGAATCAGAGTTCTTTACCTAGTTCTGTGTTATAGCTGTTAGTTTTCTTGGGCAAGATATGTTGTCCAATGATGAGACAGACAATTAAATCTTAGAAATGTGCTCTTTAAGTAATTTAAAAATTTAAATTTAAATTTTAAATTTAAAATTTAGCTTGTAGGATGAAAATGACAAAAACATGAAACCAGAAAATTAAAACAATCCATATCTCTACTGCAGAAAAGTGAGGGAATAAGTCATAACTCATCTGAGGGATACATTATGGCAAGAGAATGTGAGGGTTGCTGTTTCTTTTGTTTCAGAGGTTTGTGCCACACATACTTGTAAATTCAAGGAGATGTTTTGCCCAAACAAAAAGTCTGGTGTAGCCACAGCTTTTATGTAGCGGTGCACATGATTTATTGCGTACTGAAAACTCAAGTGAAATAAAGCAGAAGTTTTATGGATCTTTGAAACTGAAATGAATGACCACATGGAAGAAGGAAGAAACTACCCTACCAATTAGCAAAACAATTACAAGTAGACATTAAAGCTTGATCTGCCTTTTATTACTAGGGATTCTCAATGGGAATATAGGAACACTGCTTCATTTAGTCTAGTCATTAATGATTCTTCCTTTCAAAATAAGATGTGACATACCAATACAGTTTAATAGACCTCTTAACAGGGAGTTCAGTGCTGTTCTCAGCCAATAGCATTTAGCACCCCAAATCCAATTTTTTTCTCTCTTCTACGCACTTTGGAGGAACTGAACAGAATTCTGTAGGGTGTTCAAGGTTTCCAGTTGTAGTATTGCATATGAAACGTAGCCAGAGAATTTGGATGATGATATATGCCAGTGGGACTCAGTATCTGAACAGATTTATATTTTACATAAACATGAAGTCAGAATTTATATCTGAGCACGCCTGTATTGTGTTTTGTTTGCAAGCTCTGTTTGCATCCAAGATGATTATACAGAACTTAGGTACGTGTGAGAAATAAATGCTGCAATTTCTTTTAGCAGTAAGAGAGATTGGTTACGGTTTCAAGCAAGCGTCAATGTACTATTCAAGACTAACCACCAGTATAGGGTAGGTCATGCAGTTTCACCAAGACTTTCATTTCTTTAATTCAATAGCATGTGATGAAACTATCCAGTATCTCCTAAAAAGGTGGAAATAAAATATTCTACAATGGAAAAGGAATGGAGCAGAGGAAATAAGCTTTTTTGTACTAGAATAAAATCTATTACACCAAGATAAGTTTTAAACAAATTAGCTTCTTGCTTGGATGGGAATATTTTGTTGTGCTTTTGTGGGTGTAATTATCTGTGTGGCTTTTACTTTACACTGGTGTACAGCAGAAATACAAGAATGTTAATGTCGCAAAAAACATTGTGTAACAAAGAGAGGCAATCTCCCTGCCCAGCAGTAAGGCAGAACACACAGGCACTTGGATCACACAGGTAGAGTATGGGTGGGTTTAGGTCATGAACTCTGAATACAGAAAGTTAGCTAGGATAACCCTAATGTGTTCCGGAAAAAAAACCCTATAAAACAAAATAACCGAAACATAGCAACAAGACCACTACCAGCAAAACACCCCAAACAACCAAAACCAGCTGTGGCTTTTGTACTCAATTTCAGAAGTTCTGTGTTTCTCCTGGTCAGCAATAGTGCTGCTCATCTGTTTTCCCACTGTGTTGCTGNACTTTACACTGGTGTACAGCAGAAATACAAGAATGTTAATGTCGCAAAAAACATTGTGTAACAAAGAGAGGCAATCTCCCTGCCCAGCAGTAAGGCAGAACACACAGGCACTTGGATCACACAGGTAGAGTATGGGTGGGTTTAGGTCATGAACTCTGAATACAGAAAGTTAGCTAGGATAACCCTAATGTGTTCCGGAAAAAAAACCCTATAAAACAAAATAACCGAAACATAGCAACAAGACCACTACCAGCAAAACACCCCAAACAACCAAAACCAGCTGTGGCTTTTGTACTCAATTTCAGAAGTTCTGTGTTTCTCCTGGTCAGCAATAGTGCTGCTCATCTGTTTTCCCACTGTGTTGCTGCTCTTTCTGGTTTTGGCGTTTCATAACTGGACAATCCTAGACCAGGGAATTTGAAAACAATGTGTTCTGCTGCTTCTGAGAGACAGAAGCAGCAGGCACAACATACCCAACAAAGGCCATAGGTACTAAGGCAGAGGGCACTGGGAAATATTTTGTGAAACAAAGAAATGTTAGAAGACAGGAAGAACAGAAGCAACTGAATCAAATGCCTTTCATCAGGAAGCTGTGGCCTGTGTTCAGTTTTCGCTTTCTGAGTTTTGTTTTTCCTTAGGGGTAGCAGTGTCTTATGAGCTCTTGACTTCAGTGAGCCTTTCTGGCCTTCGGACTGCTGGGCGAGAAGACGGAGAAAGGACCAAAGGTGACAGACTCCAAGCCACACTTGTCGTCTAATCTGGTGCTTTGATTGGCCAATGCCAATGTTAAAGTTTGGTGCAGAGAACCTCTGACATGTTACTCAGCAGCTTCAATTCAAAGTTAAAGGAAAGTCTCTTGCAAACCATTCTTACGTTCCAACTTTAAAAGTGTTCATGTCAGTAGGGACTCTTACTTCTAGAGCTGTGAAGGTTAAAAAGTTTGAGCTGGCAGTTCACATTTTGGACTGCCTCTCCCCCATTCCCTCCTGAAATGTGTTTGTATAATTGGAAATTTAGTGTTGTTGCATCTTCTCCAGATCTTCCTGAAACACTGAGAAGGAAGTTTTGACTTCCACAACTAAATGAAGCTCAGAGTCCTTTCTAACTACAAATACCTGACCGATTTCCAAAGCTGAAGTTCAGCCTTTTCTGCATCAGCTATCATCTGTAGCAATAAACTGTATCGTGAAAGAAGTTACATAGAGACTTGAGTCATTCAAATGTTACCTCTCTCTCTCTTATTTCTCTCTAAGCTCTTAAAAATTAATCATTCAGTAACGTGTTTCAGTACTTTCTAGATATTGATGTGAGCCTAATTGGACTACAATCTATGGATTCAACCACCCTTCACGCTCTTTTTCACTCTCCTGCGTTTCCCTTCTTTATAGACTTTTGTGACCTCACCTGCCCACAGTAACTTCTGAAGGATAACAGCTGAAAACCAAGGCATTCCTCCCAAGAATTTCCTACTTCAGCACTCTGGGACAAATATTACCAACTCAATCATGAGCATCATCAACTCAATTTCACCTGCTCTAAGAGGGCCTTCAGTATTCTATGAATCTTTTACAAAGACCCCAGCTTTCTCCATACAATGTTTTCTTTGTTAGTATTCCCTGTTAAGTAAAGAACAACTTTTTCTAATATTTCCTCTTCCCCTAGCACATTTTTAAAATCTCTTTTGTGGTAAATGTAATCAATTATGCATCTTCAGCTTGCCCCTTCTTAGAGCTGATGCTGTATCTTCTGTTCTATGTTGTCTTTTCTGTTTTTTTGCAAACCATGCTATCATCTGACAACTCTCAATACAGATAAACATACAAAATCTTCAACAGGATGTTCATAATGTCACAGAAACCATTCTCAGTGACCATGATCACAGACCATCTTGGAAATTAATGACATGCATCTGAAAGCCAGTGTATTTACACTGAATTATATTTTCAATAGTGTCACCACTACTTAATGTTTGAGATGAGGAAGTGTTTTTTCTGTATTTATGTGAGTGAAATTACTGTTTTCCAGGAGATGATTCTAGATCTTCTAGTCCATGAACACCTTTCATCTTTTCTTGAAGTTCTCTATACCAGTCACTGATCAAGCCAGTGTTTAATTTGATGCACTAGAGAAAGGCTGCAGTTTCCGTTTTTAAAGAACAGAGGCTTTTTAGCTGTCAGACTTGCTCTGTAATCCAGGATAACGATTCTCATCTAATCTGTGTCAGCCTGTACTGCTGTAAATAAAGAATTTGGCACAGTGTTGTATTAGAGGTTTAAAAATAAATTCTTTCATATTGTCCCCATCATACTGAATCTTCAAGCACAGCTTACTCCAGTGACATACCTGAAGGCTGGCATTTCTAGTCTCTACCAGAATGTAAAATAGAATCACAGTTAAGCAGTATTTGCAATATAGTCTGCATAGCATTTACAAATTCATGTTTTGTTTTTTAAATGTATTTTAAAAAAGAGTTCACTCTTTACTATCAGAGAGAGGCTCAGAATACAAGGTTTGGTTCAGTATTTCCATGCACTGGTTTGTGTGTGCACTAACTGGGTTACAGACGTATAGATCAGCTGTTGGTAAAAGCAAAGAACTGGTCCTTCACAGGCACAGCTTCAGCACCCACGTTAACCACAGACTGTGAAAAGAATTGTGAGGCACCAGCTGTGAGGAAGGTTTTGGCAAGGACCTCGACAAATCCTCATGAGGCTGTTGTCAGACAGGCAGGTTCTTTGAGAGGCTTACCAGCCCAGCTGCACTCTGCTTTGTGTTCCACAGGTTGATGATCAGGCACTGCATTCACACACAGAACATTTTACTCTGAAGAACCAAGCTCTAAAGGTATCATTTGCTTCTGCCATCCCTTCCCATGACCTTTTTCTTGAAGCTTAAAGAGAAAATACCCTTAATGAGATCTCGTGTAAAGTCAAACTGTGCTTTACATATGTCAAAATGCTGCTTCTGGGCTCAGACATTTTAAGTATGATTTACCAAAACATACTCAAATTTGAACAACAATTCTTATTTGAAGACTTGAGGATGAACAGTACTCATTGTGATCAATAGACCATTCATCTAGATGTTTAATTATGCACTTACAACATTTTCATATGCAGTGCAATTATTTAGTTAATAATGTTTTTATCTTGCATAAGAGAGAGCAGAAAGGTTTAGCGTATGTCAAATCCATGAAGAATTTTGGGAAGGTCAGGCTCGCTAAATATAACTATGTCCTAACTTGACAATATAGCCAAGTGCTTATTGCTAACAAAACATCAACAATTGTGCTAATAAGAGTTGAAACCCACTCCACTTATCTTTCTTCCCCTGGTAAACCCATATTCTTGGATTGCAACTGATTCAGAGTTAGTATGTCTAACAACATACCACATTGAATGTAGTAACACTGACAAAACTCTGAATTTTCTCTCTTTTCCTGTTGAAAAATGTTATGCAAATAAATCAGTAAAGAGAACTATCAGATGGACTATAAAGTTTCTTCTCTAGTACTTTCAGGAAAATGGAGGTTTTCAATAGAAGCGCTACTCCTGGACACTATTTTCCCAGTAAAAGATAAGTTTAGCACTCTGTAAATAGCACTCTGACAGACTCAAATGCATTCTGCTGCTGCTTGAGAAGGTTAGCAGAAAGTTGAGGCAGGACATAAAGAGTGCAGAGAAACTTTCAACTGTGGACATCTAATCTAGGTCTGAAAAATAGTTTAGGTCAAAAGTGGGACATAGTGATGTCATGCAGTTGTACATATGAACAGTGACTGCATAATGTCGAAAAATGTGTCAGTTAAACAAAGAACAAAGCACCCTAAAAGCAGTTTAATGTTAAAGAACTAGAATTGCCATTCCAGGGTGTAGAAAAACTAACACCTGTCTAGCTCTATCTATTTACCTTTTAGATATATAAGCATTAAATTCACTCCAAAGCAGATCCTACTGAGAAATTTTTCCACCTGTTATATACTCTTGATCTTACATGAAGTTAATTATAGGCTATTGCAAGCTACTTAAAAGCTTTGGGCCATATATTTCAAATTAACTGCTTAATTTCTCCATATTCTTACTTCTGAGGAGGATTCTTCAAAGCCATTTTGTCAGTCCCCCTTAGGAAAAAAGTCTGCTGCCTAAACAACATACTGCTATCACACGCTTACTGCAACATCTCTGGATTTCCCCTTATGACTGCATTTAGCTAATTAGAGTGCTTTTTAAGTCCTTTGTCTTTGGTTGCAGCATAAATGCAAAATTTATCTACAGGGCAGATTTGCCAACAGCAACAGAGTAGGATTGGGTCCTAATTGCATGGTGCTAAAGTGTAATATCTGTGATGATAAGTAATTAAGAGAAATTTCTGCTTTTGTTGCTTGAAAAATAAAAAGCAAAATACACCTTTCTTTGGCAGAAACACTTCTAACACAGGGCTGCTACTAAGACCCTAAGAAAAAAAACACTGAAAAAAACAAATCCAAAGCAACATCATCGTCATTAACAACATCAACAAACATCAACAACAACAAACTCACAAAACAAAAGAAACCACCAAAAAAAAACAAAAAAGGGAAATTAAAAAGAAATGAGATATGTACTTCAGATACCTTTTAGCTTTTATCAAAGGGCAAATTAGCTTACATGTCACAGACTTCATAGATAACTTCATTAAGACCTAAGTTTACTGTGGGAGTTGTTTCGCACTGTGGAGCTACATAGCAGAAAATTAAATAAATTTCCTGAATTATTGCCAGGCAAAGGCTCTCCTGCATGTTAAAATACAGGGTTTGTGCTGTTTTGTATCAGGGACATGATTATGTGACAAACTTACTTCCAAGTGTGGCACGGTTGTTTAAATTTTGTTATTTGAGGAAGTCAAGTTAGACAGACTTCTTAAGAAATGGCATATAGTCCTTTTTGAAAGTTGAATCCTAGGTATTTAAATAGATGTGTTGCATGTCCAGTGAGAACTGCTAACTTCTGACATGGTCCATCTGCTAATCTTTCAGCGGGGTGGGCCTGGCTTCAGGCAGAGAAATCAAAAGCTGCTGCTGCTGCAGAGATGCTGAGACAGCCTGGCCATATGGTGAGCTCCACAGAGAGAAAGAAATCTTGAAAAGGTCATCCTGACTCAAAAAAGACCCACGTTGCTCTGGTTGATTCATCTAGGCCATGAAACAGTTCCTAGGTTTGGTCATGGGATTGCCCTCAAGAGGTACAAGTGCACAGGGCAAATATTATGAAGATACACTTGGCAAATACTTCCATATGTCATGATTCCAAACAACAATATTATTTACTGCAAATCCTCCCTCTCCTTTCAAATTAAAGAAATAATACAGGTGGAATTAGGAGATTTCTAGTATGTTCATCATCAGGAAAATTGATCTGCATCTACCAATATACCTTTTGCCAGACACAGGGAGGAAGGTGAACTGTATTATTTGTACCAAGTCAGACATTATCTGTCTCTTTTCACTGAAGATAGCCTCTTACAGTCTTGTAACACTTCATGGATTATTCCTCAACCTCTGGTAATTTTCTTATGCCACAGTAATAAAGTATTGTAAAAAAAACTGTTATGCATAAAAAGCTTTGCTCTGAATTAAGTATTATTTATCTTGAAGGTAAAAGAGAATTATCAGCCATGTCATATCACCACCACCTTTCACCTGTATTTGCCCAGTATTTGAAATTCAAAGGAGAAATAAATTGCCAAACCCAGGCTACCTCAGGACCAGAGAGCAATTCAAATTACCAGAGGGCACAGTCCTGCTGTAGTGTCCTCTGATGAACAGGACGTCCAAGGCTTTAGGAAAAATGAAAATCTATCCAGAGGAAATCCCAACCATTCAAATCTGAAGAAAGATAGATTTGCTGTACCACCATGAAGATAAATGATCAGAGTAATTCCAGACCTTAATGAGGTCCCAGCTTGTACTTCAGGATGTGAATTCACCACACATATGATGTATTTTATAAGCAGTTACTGGTGAAATTAATTACAAAAATTATCCTGGATTAGTACACTGTGGCTATTACATATGTTACTTGAAAGTACTCATTCACTGCAGTCATAGCACAATTATGTAGGCAGCAAAAGTACTTCCCAGTTATCAGGAACTTCCAGGCTCACTGGTTGATTTCTGTGAAATTGCATAGGTTTTGTGGGAGATGACAGGGAAAATTTCATAATTCTATTCCCCCCCCCCCTAAATTTATGATTTTCAAGCAAACTGTGGTTGGAAAAGACTCTGATTTCCAGTATCTCAGCAAACAGGCATGCCTTCCTGCTGAAACTAGCCACTATTGCTAACTTACTAGTCAATTTAGTTTTGCAAGTATTTAGAAAAAATAAAACCAGCAAATTTCTCATTTAATATGTCATACAACTAACTACCCTGGTTCCATATTTATTCCCCTTCTCTCACCAAGGGCCTACAAAATTTTGTAAGTGCACCAAATGTAGCTCCTAAGGAAGACTTAATTCAACACACTTTACAGTTGTTAGGAGGGTATAGTGCCAGGATTCTAACAAAATCAGGAGTTAGCATCTTTTCTCCCAGCCACCCCTAATAATCTCTGACTAGAATTTAAAGACGTGAAATTATTTCCATGAGTTTCAAATTTAGTCCTATCAATTGCAATGGCAGAAAGTCAGAGTTTCATAGTTTGCCCATCAGAGTGGTTTTAATTTGCCACGAGTTAACAGTAACTGCCAAGTAATTAGTAATTATTTTGCTTCCTAGTTTGTAGTACTGTAATTTGACCAATAATAAAAACCACTGACTGTGGTAAATGAAAGGCTCTTGCCTCTAGTAAAGTAAAAGAAATGAGGAGATCATTAAAGAAAAGAAGAATACCATTACTCCCTGATCAGAGAATGTATCCATTAATCTGAGACAGGAGTGCTGCTCTAAGAGGCTTCACACGAAGAGGAGGGAATGCTCATGTGAGACATGGTCTTATTCAGAGTTCTCCATTACATGGACCACTTGTAAACAGAATCATCTAAGTTACAGGAAATGCAAAAAATACAGTTATTTTCAATGTGGTTGCCTACAGCAGGCGCACAGTCTTTTGGCTGGAGCATTTTATTTTGTAAGAGCTATTACAAATTAACATGCAAGGTTATTTTTGTACTCTACAATGCTAGAAATAGGTAGTACAGAGTGTAATGTGAAATTGCTTCCATTTACTCAAATACTGCAGCAGTGCTATACAACATTATGATGAAAATTTCTGCTCTAGTTCCATTTCATGAATTTATGCATGAGTTGTAAAAAAATAGTTATTTCAAGTAATTGTTTCATAGTAAAGTGAACACCATACTCCACATAGTAAGAGGAATAATAATATTTTAGCCATGACACTCTAAAAGGACAAACATTGCGTGAAGAGGCAATATGCTATTAAATATACCAACACTGTTGGAAGAGCAGACTTCCTTTAGTTCTTTCTTTAGTTCTTACTGATACTACATCAGTACACATGAACTGATCTCACAGCTAAAATGCCTAAGATTTCCCTGTAAAGACCGTTTCACTGAGCACTAGAAAATGTTTAGTATATGGCAACAGTTTCAAAATTGGCTGTCCTGCTGATTTTAAAGGCCTTTACTTCACTAACATATCTTAATCTTAGTATGAACCAGTTCTTCACCTTATCATTGAGTTAAAGTGATTGAAGAGATTATAAAATCAGGAAGAATTTGGCCAAAGGACATAAAATGTCACCCACCATTTAGTATTCAGACTAAACAGTTAAAACCTTCATGAGCATTAACAGAACAGCCTGACAGCTTGGCTCTTTTCAGGTACGTTTTCTCCCATTGAGGATTCTCAAGTGTTCCCAAGGAATAATTTCTCTATAGAGAGCAAAAAAGTGAAAAGTAAACAGTGTCAGTTCAAGGGAATTTAGAAAGATGTGATAGTACAAAGTTAACACCAGGACCTGAGTCATTAAGAATTAATGTTCTCTGAATAATTTTAACTCTGCACAATATTTGTATCAACCCATGTTAAAACACAAGACTTCCAGTAATTCCTCCTTATTAGCAGACTCATCAGGTGCCTCATTAGTACAGCCTTGCTCTACTTTGGTTTTACCTCCCCATTTCTTGAACAGTTTATGATGCTATAGAAGTGCTGAACACCTTTTCTAAACCATCAAATTACTTGTCTGACTCAAAACAATTTCTTTCTTTCCATCTGAATCTGTACAAAAACAGTGAGTAAAAAATCAAATGTCAGTGTTTGCTTCCCTGATAATCATCTGAATCCTTTTGCAGATAACAAGAGCAGTGGGCAATTCTTGAACATAATTCTTTCTACTCTGAGGACATTTTGAATAGGTCGGGTGAAACGTACCCTGAAAGGGTTTTAAATCTGATCACCAAGGAAGATTCATGTAGGCACCTATAGTAGCAGCTGTCTTTGATTAGGAGAACTTACTCCCACCCTTTCTAAGTATTGCAGCCCATAGAGTGATGACTTATTGAACAAATGTCATGGCAATCTCTTCTCAAGACTCTCAAGAGCAGCAGAAATGTCACCATGATACCCTTCTCTCATGATCCAGGGCCTTTCCACTCTTGTTCAGTGAACAGCATTTGATACTCTCTTGTCAATACCACAAAATTGATGGATCTCTCTGTCCTCTGTCTCCCCATGTCCCTCCCAAATCCATACAGACCAACATGTGTGCTAAAACCATACTGAGAAAGTGGCTATGTTGTGTTTCTCACAGCACACCACCACTTAAAGCAAGAGAAAGATCTTTGGGGAAAAGAAAAAAAGAGAAGACATCTCAGAGGGAGAAATGAAGAAGGACATTTATACATGTATCTAAATTTATCTATATATCTGGAGATGAGAGAGGCAGAGATAGCAAGACACTGAGGGAAGCTGAGGAGGGACAGATGCTGAAGTGAGAAGACAGGCAAATCAAGATAAGGTGGTGAGAGGAGGGCATGGTGGGAGTGTGTGGAGTGGGCCAGGAGACACACCAAGTGAAGAGCTGTATAGTAAGAAAAGAAGAGAGAAAAGGGAATTCAGAATAGAAGCAGTAGCAAATAGAAAATTTGAGTACAGACTTATGGTTTGAGAGCTTGGGAAAACAGACAATGCAATGACAAAAAAACAGACAATGCAATGACAAAAAAACCCCAAACAAACACACACAAAAAACCCACAAACAAAAACCATCAGAGAACAAGAGCCAGAGACAAAACTGCAAGTAAAGTTTGAGGGAAACAACTCTATTGCTTTACAAGCTTAGATAATATAATAGTATAAGAAAGAATAAAATGAAGTGAAGAATAGGTAAGGTCTTTATGGAATAGTGAAGAATAGCTGGGGTCTTTATTTTTCTTTCTTTTTTTACAGTTTAATTTAAATCACAAATCTTAGAGGAGAATTAAATTTGATGTCAATTTTTAAGGCCCAATGCAGCACCAAAAGTGATATGAAAAACAGTATTCCAGACCTCTTACACCCAATGCCATTTCAAATGTTATACATGAGTATTCGAGGGGGAAAAATCCACACAAAATACATCACCTGTAGCCCCTGCATCAAGCTAAAGTATCAAACTTCATACTTTCATGTAAGCATAGCTCATTATGCCTTCACTAAAATATGGTCTAAATGTGACTGTACCATTTGTACACAGCTCCTGTGCAACCAGGCAGTCTGTGGTCTGACAGATGCTGCTGGGACTAACTCAGAGAGTACAAATTTCATTCAATCAGATATGTCTGAGCAACCCTGAAAAATCACTGTCCCTAAAGAATGTCTGCCTACCTGTTTTCAATATAAAAGTAAACTCAGCTGAAAAAAACCCCAGCTTTTAAAGCATAATGCAGAAAGTAACCATATCAATCTACCTTCAATAGACCATCTATAATCTTCCCCCTCAAACCCATCCTCTTCTGTACAAGTTAAGAAATTTCCTTCTGCTCTCATACATAAATGTAAGTAAAAATAAATCATTTTTACGTGATCTTATACTATTACAGTAGATTTAGTAGATGCACTTTGCCTTCTTGCAATGTCCTTGCCTGCCTACTGCCATTCTCTAAATGTCAGGGTTTTTTACGCCAGCCACATCATGTAGTTTTAAGCACACTTGCAGCATATCCCCCACATTTAAAAAAAAAATGTAAATGCTTTCAGTATTGCTGTTGTTTTTATTGGTCAGATACAGCTTTTCTGCCAGGACAATAAGAGAATAAATCTTACAGCAGCTGTCATTAACTCATGACATGATAAAAAGACAGGAGGATCTGATGGTCCTGGGCAAATCCTGGGTGTACAAAAAGGGATTCCACAGATATCAGCTAGAATGAAGTTATGTACTCTTCAAGTCTTGTTACTTTAAAGGAAAACAAAAACCAAAACCAAAACAATGAAGTTCATTTCACTGTAGAAGACTCATTAGTGATTGCCCTGAATTTTGAGAAACAGCACTAGCATTCCACAGCTGGATAAAGCAGGATAGCTCTCAGTGTTTATGGAGGGGCTACACAAAACACTACTTGGTTTTACTCTAATTAAACTCCACGGATTTATTAACAAGCTGTGCATTCATCACTGCATTGAGTAGGTATTTTCGGAAGCACTTTCCTAGCAGGCCATCTGTAGATGCCATTTCTGAGACACAGTGGACAGTAACCCTAATGAGAGTTCTGCCATTTCTCACAGTTAAATGTACACTGTAGACACTAACAAGGATTATTGAGCGGTGCTAAGAATGGCTTATCCAGAGTTCAGTGACAGGTAAAGGGCACTGTACCTTCTTCTACCATTGGATTTGAAAAGAGCTACCCTTGCCAGCTTGTTCACACCTTTCACTCCATGAGTTATAAAAAACTATAAAATTCTAGTAAATGCACTTTTTTGAAGACTTTCAGTTCAAGAAGCTCACTATATAAGGGACTAATGGCTACAGCAAGAGTGTCAAAGCTGATTTCTAAATAGCCAGCATCTGTTTAACACTGATATGAAACAAACATACTTTAAAAAAAAAAAAAGGGGGGGGGGGGAAATACATTTCAGAAAAGCAATGCAAAAAATACTTTTAAAAAAGTCATCACCAGTGCTGCCTGAATAGAGAACCACAAAGTGACAAAGTACTGGTATTTTCTCTTTCCAACTGCTTTAATAACACAGCGTTGACAAATACAGAGTTTATAGAAAGAGACAAGTACAGTGCTTATAGAAAAATTATGTCTATTTTTATTCTTTTCCCCTGCCCTCATGTTTCAAAAAACATCCCCAAAAAATCCACAAACTAAAAAATCCCAAAACCAACCAACCACAACAACAACAACAACAACGCGTTTCTGGGAAAATGGTGTGATCCAACTTTCCTCTGCCAAACAATCTACTTCCCTTATTTTAATGTAGTTATCCTGCAAATGCTTCAAGACAAAGCTCATTCTACTTGAGCAACATATCCTTTTCCCCAAGGTAGACATGGACAAAGATATCAGAATTCTTTAAAATGTTTTCAAGATCACACATTATTTCACTAGCTGTGTATGAATCAATTAAGAAATGGTATCACAAATATGATAGCATTTTGGTTATATACTCCTCTTTTGCCAGCCGTTTAATTCTTTTCTGTAACTGAACTTACAGACTTAAATCAGGTCCTCAGTTCTCTCCACATACTGCTTGAAGGAAAAAGCCATTGTATGTTTTGCAACCTTCCCTTTTGCAAACCACTTTCTCCTAGGTAAAAATATTTTTTTTAACAGTTTTTGTTATTAAACTGATGTGTGAAAAAGGCTACAGAAAAGATTTTGGTTCAGTGCATGCTTTTGCTGCTTACCAAATTCCTCTTGATAACTGTGGCAACGCATGTTTCTATCCACAGTGAATCATTATTGGGAGGTTAAGTGATAGACCGAATTACAGTAGGTATCATTTCAGAGAGTTTCTCTTTTAACCGTTCATATATTTGAGAGCAGATCATCAGACAGCACATTCTAAATTAATGCTCCTCACCACTAATTACGTGACTGATTAGATTGCAGCCTTTCATCTACCATTTTCTAAATTCTGTGCATGTCTGAGTCAGACAGGTATGGGGTTTGGATGAAAATTCTAACTGGGATTTAGCTTCTGTTCATTGGCAGAATACCACAAAATCTGGATGGATGAACTCCCCAACCTCATACCACATCTCTACTTCAGACAAGAATTTGCAAAATAATTGGAAAATGTATCTGAAATCATAAGAAATAAATTAATGAACTTAGGAGATGTGACATATATTTTCCATCTTTCTCTGAAAGAGGAGAAAAATAAGAATTTAGCACTTGGCTATGCATTTCTAAGTTAGATCCAAGTATGTGTTTCTGATCACTCTTCAGTCACAAAGATCATGAGGCTCTAAAATAAATACCTTTTTTAAATCATGCTAAGGGGGACAACACCCTTCCTATGCATCAATTACAATCTAGTAAAATATATAACTTTTTTTCCTTTTTGTTAAACGTCTAATGTTCTCTCATCTTTCACTGAACTGTATTTAATTTATTATGACAATTTCTTTTTGTCATCAAGCAGTCAAGAAATAAAGTGTGAGTTAATCCTTCAATTCAATGACTTATATGAATCATTAACTTTGTTTCAAACATCATAAATTCATAAAATAGTAGACTGAATCATTATTTAGATTGCTTGCATTTCTTATGACTGGTAGAAGGTTCTAACTGTGCAGGAACTCATTAAACGATGCCCAAGTTCTGCTGTGTTTTCAGGCAAAGGTCAAATATATAATGGCCAGTCTTCGTGAATGAAGAGCCGGGGAAGGTCTTTGCACCTTCCAGCCTGTGCATTGGATTTTTTAGGTGAGACACAGTGTGCGTGGAACTGAGCCCACCCTTTAATCCTGAGGTTCATCTGCCGGGGCCAAGCGAGCTTGGACTCAGGACGTAGATGGATTGCCTTACAGGGCTAACGAGCTCCATCTGCCCGGGGAGTGTCCTAACCGGGAATCGAACCCGGATCTCAGCGTTGATACCGCTGCGGTTTAGCCACTGCACCACCAGGGGCACTCAAAGGTCAAATACTTCCTTTGTTTATACACACTCCGCAATTCTTGAAGCTTTTTTCTAGGTCAATAACGAAGAAAATTAAATTTCTTGGCACAGGTAGAAAGGTATCATTTATTTTCAGGCTATCTTCCTTTAAAATAGTGTCATCTAACAAAGAAGAAATAGACCTCTTTTGTTGCCCAAGGTCTGTCCCTTGTAGTAACTCTCATTTACTCAAAATACAGTACACCTGCAGTGATGTTACACTCAGTCATTTGAGTAATAGCTCTTTTTTGCACCAATTTTTGCTATATTTTTATAATGACTATTTACTCTCAAAACCTCAAAGTCTGACTCAAATTATTTATGTACAAACACTTTGCTAATTGCGTTAAATTTGCCCTCATTTCTCACCATCCTACTCTGTTACTAATTACCATCATTAAAATCAACTTTCTCAAGATCAGCTGGTTTTGCCTGTGATGATAAATGATGAGTGATCTCCCTGTTCTTATCTTGATCCAACCTTTTCATCCCATTTTCCTTCCTCATATCCTGTTGAGCAGGGACAGTGAAAGAGAAGCTTGGTGGTCATGTGGTGCCCAGCTGAGCTCAACTCACTCCATTCTCAAAGACTCGTTTTCACCATGGATAAAAAAGAATCACCTGAGACAAATCTGGGGTTTAGCTCAAAATCCAAGGTGGATCAAGTGACTCCAATTAGCAGAAATCAGGAAGATTTAACCACCAGAGGAATCAGGTTTTGATCAAGCTTCTGATGGAAACAAATGGCACTAAAAGCTGTACCCATTTTAAGATGGAGCATGACTGAAATCTGAAGGCGGTTATAAAAGGAAACTGCAAAAAAAACCAAACCAGGGGAGTATTGGACTGAGACACAGAAAGTCTTTCCTAGAACAAATGTCTTAGTATTTTGTTTATGATACAGTTTACTGCTACAGATGACAGCTGATGCAGAAAAGGCTGAACTTCAGCTTTGGAAATCAGTCAGGTATTTGTAGTTAGAAAGGACTCTGAGCTTCATTTAGTTGTGGAAGTCAAAACTTCTGTCTCAGTGTTTCAGGAAGATCTGGAGAAGATGCAACAACACTAAATTTCCAATTATACAAACACATTTCAGGAGGGAATGGGGGAGAGGCAGTCCAAAATGTGAACTGCCAGCTCAAACTTTTTAACCTTCACAGCTCTAGAAGTAAGAGTCCCTGCTGACATGAACACTTTTAAAGTTGGAACGTAAGAATGGTTTGCAAGAGACTTTCCTTTAACTTTGAATTGAAGCTGCTGAGTAACATGTCAGAGGTTCTCTGCACCAAACTTTAACATTGGCATTGGCCAATCAAAGCACCAGATTAGACGACAAGTGTGGCTTGGAGTCTGTCACCTTTGGTCCTTTCTCCGTCTTCTCGCCCAGCAGTCCGAAGGCCAGAAAGGCTCACTGAAGTCAAGAGCTCATAAGACACTGCTACCCCTAAGGAAAAACAAAACTCAGAAAGCGAAAACTGAACACAGGCCACAGCTTCCTGATGAAAGGCATTTGATTCAGTTGCTTCTGTTCTTCCTGTCTTCTAACATTTCTTTGTTTCACAAAATATTTCCCAGTGCCCTCTGCCTTAGTACCTATGGCCTTTGTTGGGTATGTTGTGCCTGCTGCTTCTGTCTCTCAGAAGCAGCAGAACACATTGTTTTCAAATTCCCTGGTCTAGGATTGTCCAGTTATGAAACGCCAAAACCAGAAAGAGCAGCAACACAGTGGGAAAACAGATGAGCAGCACTATTGCTGACCAGGAGAAACACAGAACTTCTGAAATTGAGTACAAAAGCCACAGCTGGTTTTGGTTGTTTGGGGTGTTTTGCTGGTAGTGGTCTTGTTGCTATGTTTCGGTTATTTTGTTTTATAGGGTTTTTTTTCCGGAACACATTAGGGTTATCCTAGCTAACTTTCTGTATTCAGAGTTCATGACCTAAACCCACCCATACTCTACCTGTGTGATCCAAGTGCCTGTGTGTTCTGCCTTACTGCTGGGCAGGGAGATTGCCTCTCTTTGTTACACAATGTTTTTTGCGACATTAACATTCTTGTATTTCTGCTGTACACCAGTGTAAAGT
>NW_020955230.1:1719328-1790502 GCF_003031625.1 Empidonax traillii | reverse complement strand
GGGAAAACAGATGAGCAGCACTATTGCTGACCAGGAGAAACACAGAACTTCTGAAATTGAGTACAAAAGCCACAGCTGGTTTTGGTTGTTTGGGGTGTTTTGCTGGTAGTGGTCTTGTTGCTATGTTTCGGTTATTTTGTTTTATAGGGTTTTTTTTCCGGAACACATTAGGGTTATCCTAGCTAACTTTCTGTATTCAGAGTTCATGACCTAAACCCACCCATACTCTACCTGTGTGATCCAAGTGCCTGTGTGTTCTGCCTTACTGCTGGGCAGGGAGATTGCCTCTCTTTGTTACACAATGTTTTTTGCGACATTAACATTCTTGTATTTCTGCTGTACACCAGTGTAAAGTAAAAGCCACATGAATAAGTATACCCACAAAGACACAACAAGATATTCCCACGCAAGCAAGAAACTAATATTATTAAAATTTATTCTGTTGTAAGATTTTTCATTCCAGTTCCCACTCTGTTTTGCCCATGACAGTAATTGGTAGGAGATCGCTCTGTCGTTATCTCAACCCTTATCTCAGATTTTCTCTCAAATTTACACCCACTGCAGTCACGCATGGTGAACATGTACCTCTGAGAAGGAAGGTGTGTGTGGTGACCCCAGCTTCCTGCATCCTTTGTCCCTTGGAGTGGGTGGGACCAGGGTGGGTGAAGGGGAGTGGTCCAGGGCATCTGCAGGGATAGCTAAGGGCTGATGCAGCACCATTCCTCTATGTGTGTGTAGAAGATACAGTATTTAGGGAAGATCTATACCTACTGGTCTTTCCCAGCCACCAGAATCAAAGCCTACCTGGCTAGAAAGGTTGGGCTTTATACTTTCAGAAGATCAGGCCTGACTTGATACATCATCTACTCTTTGAGTAAGTTGGTATTAGGTCATCAGACTTGGCAAGACTGCAAAACTTATCACTGTAGTGGAAATAACTGCTCTGACAAAATCTATAGCAGAGTATTTTGCCTTAATGTAATTTTCACTTTCTCACTTTCTTTTTCTGTTTTATATGTGGTAACAATGTCTCTCTGCTGCAGCTCTACTGTGTGCAAAAGCTTACTGTAAAAGCTACTTCCTGTAGCTTTGTTAAAGCAATAAAATAACATCCAAGTGTAAGTCTGCAGATTGTTGTTATGATGATGGCAAATTAGGTTTTCTGACTTTTACAAAAATAATAGAAATGACGGAAGTACTCTCTATTATGGAAAATCAGTTATTTCAGTTTATCTTTTGAGAAAGTATATAAGTATGATCAGAATCCACAAAACATTATAAAAGGTGTTCATATAAGGAGCATTAGCAAAAATACCTCTTAACTCTTTTGCACTGTCTGGCTTTCAGTCTCATATCTTGTGGTTGGAAATGTCTGTCCCACCAGGTTTAAAGAAGAAAATATAGATAGTAGCTAGAAAAAAGCCCAGGAACTTTAGATCTCCTATATGTTAAAATTTTGTTTGTTGTGTTATGGTAAGGGATCTTGGGATGGCACTGAACATAAACTTCTTGGGAAAAGCAATTTATTTCAGAGAACTCATTGCATAGGAGTTGATGATTCAGCAGAACACAAACCCTCAAGGGAAAGCTGTGTAGCTTACCAAAATGAGAGTTATTCAGGATAACGATGGACACAAGAGCTTGTGGAATCCCAAAAATGACTAGGCTTAAATTAGCTGATTAAGAAGTTTATTCAAAGCTGGATTTAGCTTTGCAGACATGAATAGCTGTGAAGTTTTCCCTGTCTGATTTTAAAAGGTTACTTTTGTATATACAGGGCAAGATGTTAAAAGTTCATAACCTCTGTTCTACTTCCCTTCCCTTGACCAGGAAAACCAAGAGTCATTAAGGTATGCGTGAAGATGTTAATACTGCCACATGTTGTCATTCAGTGAAAGGGCCAGTTTGTCTGCTGCTCCTGGAGGTTGTCATGAAGAGCAGTAATCAATGATGTTAACACCTGCTCAGCATACAGGCTGTTTAGAATGCTTTTTGATGAAGGAATGTGTCATCAGAGAAAAAAGAGGCAGGTAATTCTGCAATAGCCCAGGAAGGAAGGTCTTGCAACTCACTTTAGAAGGTTTTACAACATTTTTAGTGCTTGATGCTCTTTCTCTTCACATGGACTCTTTATTAAGAACAAATAAACAATGTTTATTCTTCATTAGTGTCTTTTAAAAGGAGGAGAAAAAAGTACTGCTCATGAGAGAGTGGTTTAAATTGTGTTTGAAGTAAGAAAAATTTCCAGGGGAGCTGTGTTCATTGTTTCAGTCATCAGGCTTCCTGTGGGGCTTAGGGAGGGCCAGTAGCTGCAGGGAATGTCACACTGACAGAAAGTGTAGGAACAGCATCTGTGGCTGTAAGAATATGTCCAAGACTGTCAACCCAAAGATTTGGTTCTGCACCTTACACAGATAGTGTAAGCACTTGGTTTTGAAAACCCACCCCACTGTGTCCAAAATTCAGTATCGAGGACAAAAACATGCATGAGATCTTAACAATTACTTTACTTCATCCACTTTTCTACCTCCTTTTCTTTGCTCTCCCTGTTTCATTGAACTGCCTAAATGTGAGTAGGGAAGTACTGCCCGGTCCTTGAAGAGAGAAGATCAGTCTCGAATAAAACTCAGTTTTAAATAAAATATTCAAAATCCCTTTCAGACTTGGTAGGAAAGAAATTAGTTTTCCTATTGAGAACTCACCTGCTGTTTTAGAAATACAGTCATTCTTATGTGCAGTCTAACCCAGCTTTTTAAAGAGGAAATAGTGAATATGTTTTCTATATATTTTTCTTAATCAGTGCTGTAGGAAGTGCTCTGATCTTAACCTCATATCTTCACTTCAACAACTGAAGCTTTGTTCAGGAACAAACTTTCTGAAAATTGAATTATTATGAGGAGCGCAATGTACACACAGCGTAGTAGTAACCTCTGAAATTCAGCGTAGTTCGAGTCTTCCTTCCATGCTTTCAAATCAATGTCTGACATAATGATTCTTGCACTTTTAGTAAGTTTGAGTCAGCTGGTTCCATTCAACAAAAGGCAGAGAAGACAGATAGACACAAGTCTGTGTATGGGTCTCAGTATTTACCTACCAGCTTAACAGATTTAAGAAGCAGCATTTGAGGTGGGGGAAATAATCAAATGTTAACATGGGTAATTGAGAATGCAGCTAATTTGACTCTTAACGGAAAACTTGCTGTTTAAAATGGCAGTAATTCCAGGTGAAACAAGAGAGTGTTTACTGCTTTTTCTATAAATTTCCTGCAATACTTGAAGGAGGAGCCCCATTGGAAGCGAGTTAGAAATACACTGCGTCAATCCCAGCAGGAATTAGCAGCTGCTGGTCCAGCCACCACAGTGGGAATGGCTTGGACTGCTGCATTTTAATTAGTTTTTCACCAGCCAAGCTAGCCCACGTCTAAAAGATTACAGTTCTACAAACTGTTATCTGTAGCGGTTATGGGTTCAAGAGTATTGGCAAGCACTAGTTTGATTACAGTTTCTTTCAAAATGGTGGGTATCTTTTGTTGTGCTCCTTTTGTTTGTCTGCTGAATGCAGTGAAGGCTGAATAATAAAAAATATATTATTGGTCTATTGCACTGCCTCTGCTGGTCAGATTGAACAGAAATCAATTACTAAAAAGGTCTCTTGCCTCAAATACTAGAAAATTAACTCATCAGCCTAAAGTCATAGAATGAAAAACTGAAAAAGTGTGGATGTTTTCATTCTCAAAATCAAAACAGCCAGAACTCTGGAATGCAATGGAATTGGCTTTCTTTTCCAGAACTGCGTACATTTTTTCCACTAACCTTACCTTCTTTAAAGATTAGTTTCATTCCTGATGGGATGTGGGAGTTCAAGGGCTTTTCCCCCCTCCTAAATTATGTACATTTTGTGAAATTTTCTGTTCTCTTTACAAGTTGTGAAATAATGAGGGGAAAAGGAGGGCTGCAGTGTGTATAATTGCCTGCAAGTCCTTTATGTGTTGATGTTTAGAAGAAGCTTTTAGATTAGATTTGAATAGTTTAAAAATTGTTTTTCAGATTACTGTAGAAAGAAAGTTTGTTTTGATACTTTTACATGAAATGCAATTTTTGAGAATTTCCTAATCTGCATGTATGTGCATTTCTAAGTGAAGCCAACAGCAACAATGCCATGGAGTATGCATTTTTATATTATTTTCATTTCTGTGCGTGTCAAGATCTTTCAGTTTTGTTTGTTTTTATTTTTATTTTAGTTTGTTCTTTTCAGTCTTTAACTTCAAACAGCACATTTAATTTTGAAGTCTAGGAACAGTAATTTCATTTCTATAAATGCATTTAACCTAGTTTATATGTAAGGAAGAGTGAATTAATGTGGTTTATATTTCTGTAAACTGTAAAAAAAAAATCAGTATTCTTTGTGGAAACCAATAACGGTCTTTGACCTGTTACTGCAGTTTTGGCAGCACAGATTTCCATGGCTACGTACCAGGTACAGTTTTCTTGGGAATGATCATTCTTTTGCCTGATTTTTTTGGACAAACTAGATTGTATAATCATCGTTTGACTGCATGAAGCACAAAATAATTTATTTTTCAGAAATCGATTCAGAACTTAAGGAACTTAATCCAAATGAAATTTGCAGGAGATTACACAGTGAACTCTATTTGTACTGAGTTGATTCAAAAGGCAGTATAAAACCTGGGATGAGTGGGCATAGTGTGGAGATGCTGACCTACTTTTGAAAAGACCAGATTTCTTCCTTCCAGTAAAACGAAGTCAGTGGCTGTTTATTTTATTATAAAAACTGCAGTTCTAGGAATTCACCTTTCCTAATTACTATGACCAAATAAACACATGGTTGCATTTCGTTTTGGTCGCCATTCCTATTTCAGAGGCAGAAGCTTTTTGTGGGTTTGGGAGAAAAAAGGCTTTTCCCAAATTGGGTCAAATTCTGTCTTTTCTTCCTTTGTCTTTTCTCTCTCTGCCAGTCTACACTGCAGGAACCTGCAAATTCCATTTTCTCCTTTATGTGCAAATTCTACTGATCACTTCCACCTCCTTAACACCCCTCCTGGGCATCTCTGCCTTCCTTCCATCTGTGCTGACACCACTATTTTTGTCTGCATGTATTTGAAGTGTGACCATGCCTTTTCTCTCCATTTCACAGTCTGAACTCCTTAGAACAGGCAGGGCACTGTGGTGCTGCTGTCCATCCTCTGATACAGTGTCCATCTGAAATAATTGGAAATTTAGTAACATGTGAGGATAATAATAAGAAAAATAATCCATAATCCTCAACAAATTGTTTATTGGGGAAGGGGGGGAGAAGTTTTACACATACATCTTAATTATTTTAAAAATGTTTTTAAAATTTGTGTGGAAAGAAACAAAAATGCAGAGATCAGTCATTAAATTTTAGTCAATTTTCACATATCAAATGGTACTTTTAATACTTTAAATTTTTAAGACAATCATTTGACTAATGAATGAGTGAGTTTATCATGGCACTGAAGTATTTGCACTTCAGTATTTTGTACTTCACTGTTTCTGTGCTAATACTGACTTTTGCATGTCAGCTGTGATACATTCAATGCACAGGGCATCAAAAGCTTTCTCATGAGTTATTGTCCTCACTGTAGGAGGTGCTTTTGTTGTTCATTTTGACAAAGTACTAAAGATGTATACATTACTTTTAGGCTTTTTGTAAGTTCAAAACTGGCTATAGAAACACATTTGTCTACACATATACCACATGCAGTAAAAATGATCTGGGCTTTTACTAGTTGTTGCTGTTGTTCTTTAGCATGTTCACACTTACACCCAGGCTCTTAAAAGTAAATCTTTAACAGAATCTTTAAGCAGCTTTCCAAACAGAAACATGAATTTCAGTAAAAGAGAACAACAATATTTTCAGCAACGCAGGAATTCTAATTAGTATTCTCTAACTTGGCCAATTACATATTCTGAGAATATGCAATTTTTTTGGCATTGTTCCAGCCAACTTCAAATAATTTATATTTTGAGTTCAGGTAGATTATTATAGGCAGAGATGCAAAAAAGCAGGAGCTGAATGCCCCTTTAAGACTATATTTCTTTAGAGGTAAATAAATGCATTCTTACATGCAGAAATATACATAATGAAATATTTTGTTTAAATGTGTACAAATATGTGCAAAGACAGATACGTATGTATATATATATATTCATTAACTACAAAGAGGGAAGAACAGACAGAATCAATTCCAAATAGACAAACACTATACAGTGAGTAATATTCTGAAATATGAGAGGCTTAATTTCTGGTTTCTGGGCAGAATTTGGAATGAGTCGCTTGTCAGTCACATGCTGCAAGGTACTGCTGGAAGTGGTAGTAGTTGCTTGGGCTTAGGGTCCTCTGAGTTTCTTCTTAGGGTCTTCTCTTTTAAACTGTTAATGCTGCAGTGTTGTTATCTGGTGCTTATCAAATCTGTGCCTTAACGTTTGAATTTTGGCCATCTCTCTCTATAGCACTATTAATATTTATCACTCAGATGAAGGGAATCACCACCTGAAGAAAACTGGGCATTGAGAGCCTTGTGGTCTTCCTATCTGGCCATGAATTCCATGCCTGTGGAAAGTGGCATGTTGCCATAGGAATTCTTGTTTTCTACATATTTGTATATTCTGACTGAATGTACCAAAGAAATTTTCCGCTCATGCAAATTCCAGGAGAGGTTCTGAGAGCCTGGTTGATGGCAGTCAAGGTTTGATGTAAAAAAAGCTTAGAATAAGGGCAAGGGGTTACAATTAGCAGCTTTCCAGTTGCATATGAGATTTTTGCAGATGAATCTTCCCATTGCTCTTTGGTGGTGAAAGCTTGAATCGCTCCAACTGGTGACCTTCCAAGTCACACAGTCTCAGCAAAGCTGTATATGCTGATTCAGCGGAAAGCTTGCTGAACTTCAGCAGGAAGCCAAAATAAGCCCTTATTTGCACAAGGCAGTTCTGTTTGCACATTTACGTTAAGATCCATAGGCTGATTTCTGCCCTCAAAAACCCCACAACCTCCCACCATCCTTTTTTAAAATTTTTTTTCAAAGGGGAAGAAGTGAAGACATCCTGTTATCATCAAAGAGACAAGGAGTCAAGTCTGTACTAGTAGTAGTTCTCTGCTAAGTTTTGCACCAGGCATGGTGTAAGCAGGTCGCCGTCCTGTTCCTGAGTTCCAGTGCTGGTTTATGGCATGGCAGATGAAAGCAGTGTTAACTGTTAGCTTGGTGATCTCTTTCGTGGCTGGTGGGAACATGACTGTCAGAGCTGGGCATAGACACATAAACTGGAAGTGAACTCATTGAAAGTGTTTCCAAGTCCTGTGATATTTTGTCATAAATTTTTTTCCCAAATTAGTACTCCAGGAATGTGCTGTCCGAAATCTCTGCAACAGGGAATAATTTCTAAAGTAGCCCCTCTGTGTTTGTTTTGAATGGTGACTATTGAGCCTGATGTCAAACTGCTCATCTGGATTTGCCGTGCTGTCATATTCTTTTTTCAAGCATTATACTGCCTATCTTAAAGCCTTGGGTACAGTCAAATAAACTGTTAAAGGTGGTGTGTTAACACCTTTGGTGGTGTAGCTGTCCCTCTCACCACCAAGGCACTGCTGTTATATCATCAGAGGTGTTCTAATGGGTAGGTTCTTATTCACACTGAAGATTTTGCAGCAGCGGGTTACAAACTGGTAAAGCAAACAGTGGCACAAGCATTAGTGAGAGACTGCCCTGCATTGCCACAGCAGCAGTGAACACCTAGAAATGTGCACAGGCATGGTAATCTATTTATTTGGAACATCAGCTGCACAGTTTATCTAATTCTGCCCTCACCCAAATACAATAGTTATTAGAAAGTGTGCTACCTACTTAGTAAGAACATGTAAACTACTGAGTTTAATGTTTATATTTTATTCTGCATATGTGAAGCCGGGTACAAGAGTGATTTGCAGTTTATGCACTGACTTCTCCATTACAGTTCTGAAGTGAAATACTGGAGATAGAAACCTTATTACAGCAGGTTCTTAGATTTCTATCTTTTAACATTTTTGGTTGTATTTAAAAGATGTGAGGTTTTTTTTTTTTTTTAATGTGGTAGGGTTTTTTTCTACTTGCTAAATAGAGCCTTTTGAGATTTGGCCAAGAAGAGAAGATCTAATTAAATTCATGTAATGACTCTGGGAGTCACTGAAGCTTACAGTACTCCTACATATTTATTAATATACTGTTATGAGAGACAAATAATTTTAGCATTTGAGATGAAGATTACTTTATGTGTGATGCACACAAGCCCTCAGATGACTGAGCTGCATAATTCTTGCAATAGGTGACCCTTCCTGATGAAGAGGTCTCTCAGAAACAAATCTTTTCAATCAAATGCCAGTCCTTGTGCTCACGGATGTACTCATAAAAATACGGATGTGCCTACTCAGAGCCTTATCTGGCACCTATGCCCATGCTGAGAGGGCAGAAGTGCAGAGCATGCATGGCAGTTTTGTAAGCACTGCACTCAGAATAACAAACCTTATGTCACAGTTTTATTCATATAGTCAAGAATGGCTGTGCCATTCTACTGTTTAAAAGAAAGCTGCTCATGTCATTGTGCAGCTCCTGGTCATCTCCTACAGACAGACTGAAGTGGGTTTCTTCTGGTTCAGAGATCTGCAGTACAGTTTGGTGTGGGGTGTATATGAAATTAACTTGCTGCAGAGTTGCTGTATGCAGTTCTGTAGTGGTTATTCAGGAAGTCATGTATGAAAACTGCAGTCCCCTCTAGCTTAAATATCTGCAGCTACTCAGAAGTGCTGAGTCTTACAGAGGGTGGCAAGTCTCCTGAGGACAGGAGGTGTCCAAAAATGCCTTAAATTCCTTGCTGAAACATAGCACTTCAGTGCATCCGTTTTGTGGTATAATATAAATGTATCTGAATAGTTTGTAGCCAGTATGGTTTTCCAGAAGTTTTTGCTCTGTTTACAAAAACACAGAGTGCCAGTTCCTTCCTTGATGTACGTAAAGCACAGCAAGTTGAGCCTGCTTCTAGAGACTATCTAGCCCAACCTCCCACTCAGAGAAGTGCCTTCCACCCAGCAGAGCCATAGTTTTATGTTATGAGTGCTCAGATTTAGCACATTAAAGTGAGTACACCTTAAAGGCAACCAGAAGATGTACATCCAGTTCACTTTTGCTATGGACAAGCCCCACCAGTTTCCACTGAATTAACCAACAGTGCTGCTAGCTCCATCTGGTGCCAAATTTGGCTGCTTTTGCAACTGGGCAGGGAGCAGCACAACAATTATTTCTTCTCTTCTGTCTAAACATTACTGCCATTAACAGTTAGGGAAAGACCTAATGCAATTAATTTTTGCGAATGTTGCTTTAACAAAGACATGTTGCCTCAAGTTTGGGGCAAGATATGTTTACTTGATACTCTGAGGAAACCTCCAGAAACTGTCAGGAGACAGAAAAGGTGTGACTAAAAAGCGCTCTGAGCTCTTGGAAGTTCCATTGGTTGAATAACTCTTGAAATTCCCTGGTTATCAGAGAGGTTTTTTGGTTTGGTTTATTTTGGGGGATTTGGGGGTTTTTTTTGCATTTGCAGAGAAAAGTGAGGTATTTTTGCCAAAAGTGGGAGGACTAGAAAATGTAGTTCCAGTTAGGCAACTCTGTTTACTGACAAGTTCAAAGAGTTGTATCTACAACTATTCTTCCTTTTTTTTTTTTTTTTTTTTTTTTTTTAAATTTAGTGGGGCTACATCCATTGTCTACAGATGCAGGCAGAAAGGGACCCAGAAACCTTACGCCGTCAAAATGTTGAAGAAGACAGTAAGTCGTTTTGTTTTGCTTTGTTTTGCTTTGGAATATGTTTGGGATTTCCTCTGAGGTTTTTTGGGTTTGGGGTTTTATTGTTTCTGTTTTTGATTTCCTTTCCTTTTTGATACAGTTTCTTCATATGGGAAAAACATGCTAGATTTAGGACCCTGCTAAACTTTTATTTCTGGTGACTGAGTTCTTTGGCTCCTTATCATTGAAGCAGCTGTTAGAGGTAACAGTACTGTACTGGGAAGGCTTTATCCCCACAATTCTTGTTTGTATCTTCATATGGTGTTATCTATATAGACTTAGATTTGGGCAAAATATTTTAAACAAATATATCTTTTCCTTTCACTATAGAAAAAACCACATTCTGAATAATTTAAATGTTCAGTGGTTTCACTTTGATTTAATACATTTTTTTGCTCAAGAAATATCAGGACACAGTTTATCTTTTTCAGAAGATAAAAACACTGATTAAAACACCAATTCAAACCCAAGTAAAAAATACATATTTTGTGGAGGTTTTTTACCGCTGCAAAACTGCAAGAGAATCAGTTGAGATAAATTCTTTTTAGAGCTCCATATATGTCACACTTGTACTACAGCTGGTTTTGTGTGTGCTACAAAATAGATGGTAGAAAGCATGAAGAGAGACTAGAGGGGAAAGAGGAGTAATGGACTGAGAGACTTGAAGAAGAAAGAGAGTGTGAGGGTAGAGCTGCTCACATTCCTAAGAGGAGAAGAGGCGTTTGAGAGAAAGCAACCAAGCTGTGAGGCATGGACATGATATTTATTCATGAATCGTTTTGATTCAGTTTATTCTAGTGTTTAATCGTTCATTATTCCATGAAGTTCAGGAACATTCACATGTAGAAACATAATGATTGGTGTAAACATGTCTAAATGGTGAATTAACTGGTGGTCTCATTGCAAGACATAATGAGTGGGTTTCACATGAGTAAAATGTTGGTAATAATTTATCATCTTTGAAAGTAAGCCAAAGTTAAGACTGGCACAAAAATTCAGTTGTGTGTGCTGCTTTTGAATTTGCATCTGGTGCACTGGAAGAAGCAGAGCATGTGAGGAGCTTGCATTGCTGCAGGCTATGATCTTCCTTTCCTACAGAAAAGTACAGAACTTAATTTTCAAGCTTTTATCAGTTCATTATGCCAGTGATTCCCATAATGTTTTAGGAGTGTACTTTCCTATAATATTTGCTCTAAAATGCACAAGGAAAAACTGTATTACTTAAAATAGTTTCTTTGCCTTTTTATTTTTTCCTTTGTGGAAATTAATTCATGCTCACAATCACCACATTAATGCTAGATGTATCTATTTGTGTCTGAAACTAGTCAATTTAGACTTTTGGTAGACTTACTGTACCACAGATTTTTTTTGTTAAAATGTAGGAAATATGGCAAATGAAGAAGAAAAACTATTGTGTAAGTTGTTTTCACAGCAGCAGTAGGTTGGCTTAATGCAGCCATGGTTATAACAACAGTGTGGTTAAGCAGTTCACAGAGCTAAGTTGTTCCCACTGTAATTGATACACTTTGGGATGTTTTGTTATGAGAACAAGTAGTCCTTTCACACAACTGAGCTTTTTTTGAATGATTGAGAACATGGGAGACAATGTTTAAGGATGTGCCACTTCTTGTGTCTGTCCAATTTGGAGATGTGATTCTTTTTTCACAGAGACAGAACTATTTGTGTTACAGTGCTCCTACATCAGGAGATCTGATCTTTGCTCAGAGTATCTCAGTATAAAAATAACTACATGTGGGCCAAACCATCCACCAAAATGTTGATTGGCTTAAGTTTTCTGCTAGGTTTTTAAAAATAGAAAAATAAATGGCAGTCCAGTAACGGAGAATAAGGGATAGGAGGAGAAGAAGAAGAGCCTGTGATTGTCTCCTTTTGATAAGAGTCCCTATTCTTCAATTCCTTTCTTAAATGCACATAAGGGAGTACTGAAGAGCACATGAAATTAGAAGAAGACAAAGGAAAATTACAAAAGAGCAAATAGTCTGATTTTTCCATTCAAACTCGCTGACTTTAAACACTGCATTGAACAAGACTGAGGAGAAGGTCTGTGAAGGGTGAGGTTCAGGGATAGGGTGATCCTGCTGCTTCTGGAAGTGATAACAAGTGATGTGTGATTAGGAATCTGGTGGCTGATGAACACCTCCAGATTTGTGAGTGATGATCCCTACAGTGCTGTAATTTGAAGTAAAGCATTAGAAATTATTACTTTCATCTCACAGGAACGTTTAGATAAGAGCCAATGATTCTTTAGGATGGAAGTAGCATTATAGGAACAGACTACAAGAAACAGAAAATGCTATCAGCGTTCTTTTCCTTTAAATAGTAAGGGTAATTTTTTAATTTGCCTGATTCTGATTCAAGAGAGAACAAAACTTTGGGCAGGATATATCAGCTAGTTCTAACAATACATACTTATTGAGGGATGTGAGTTTTTAGGAGGTTTTGTAATTAATATTTCTTCCCTATCCAGCTTAATAAAATAGTGCTAGATTATTAGCTAAGTTCTAGGTTTTTTTTTTTTTTTTTTTTAATTTATGATTTGGGTTTTGTGGTTTTTTTTTTGCAGTTAAACTAAGGAAGAGAAACAGAAGAAAACATGTTTATACAAACCTTTTCATGTCAATAAAATAAAACAAAATATTGGTAATATTGTATTTCAGTTTAGAGGTTTAATCATTCTTCACTACTAGTGCAAATTGTATACAATTCTGATAGGAGGAGAAAAAAAGGTTTTTTGCTGGTCCAAAACTACTGAAGCAAAATGCTTCCATTCCCAGTTTGGTTTGGTTTTGTCAAATTCAGCCCAAGTTTAGTAGTAGTTTTGAATCCTCTGAGTTACACTTAAGGTGAATAAAATTTATTTCAAAGGACATCTCTGATTCTTACTCATAAAGCCTCTGAATGTCAAAGTTAGGAAATGAAGAGGCGAGGTAGAACCATAATTTCTAGAGCAGCTAAAACACAACTGTTAGAAGGGCTAACGAGGTCCAAAGAAAAATTGATTTTTTAATTAGTGGGAGAAACAGTCTCTGATAATGTATCAGAAATCAAATTTGTAATGATTCTTAGAAGATACAAAAAGAAATATGTTTAAAAACCAGTATCTATGGAACAGGTGAATAAGCATGCTAAATTATCGCCTTTAATTTGCTCTTCCAACCTTTGTCCTAGGTTCCTGAGCATAATTGAAATGTAGGATTATAATATATACTCATTATTTGATTTTTGCTATATTTAGACCTCCTAAATTCCCCACAGGTAGTAAAGGTAAAGACTTGAATCATGTAATTTCTTCATAGGGAAATCTATTTCATGAAACAAGAAAGAGGCAAAACCAGATCATATAGCACATCAGAAGAACTCAGCTAACAAGCAGACTACAGTGCTGAATTTTTACACTTGCAATTGCAAATGTGAGATGGGTTTGCTTTTCACTATGCATTTTACCTCTTCTTGATGACTCAGTGCTTAAGAAAAGTGAAATATCTTTAGGACACACTTTACAAACATGATTGTTACTGCTCTTCAACTAAGACTGAAAAATTATGTCGTTATTTACAACCAGTCTTTCTAGAATGGTTGTTGTTGCAAACAACTTACAGCACGTGGATCATAGTGGAAGAACACAGGTTTCTCTAAGGGAGGAAACATATATATGTACTATTCATTACATGAAGCCTCTCATCTGCAGACCTTTTCCTCCATGTAGTGTATTTTGAGAGATCTAGGCAGCCTGGAGGTTGTGTCAGAATCCAGGCAGGTGAATGCCTTCCAAGAAATTAGATCCGTTTCCACGTTAAATTTCTTACCCCAGTCTGGACAAGTTTCATTAAAAATAGTGAATAGAACAGATGGCCTCTCTTCCATGGTTTCTAAACTAAGACACCAAGTGCCTGCCTGCATTATAGGTCTACCAAGTGCTAACCACAGCAACTGAAGTAATTTGGGATCTGCCATGGCAATGAAGCAATATGCTCTGCTGAAAGGAGAGTAAGATACTGGGATGGGTTGTCTGGAGCCTGGGTCCTGGCATATTCCCAGTTCAGCCTGTACCATTGGTCAAGGTATTTCTTTTGGTTTCAACTTTTTCATCCATGAAAATGAGATGATAATATTTACTTGATTTGCTTCTCAGTAATGCTTTGAAGGATAGCTTGGTTAATATTTCTAGCTTTTAATTGATAGATACTGTCCCCTATCAGTAATTAAGTATATTAAATATTAGACCCTCTCTTTCTCTGTCAATGGAGCATGCAAGTACAGAGGCTGCTTTGGAGAATTCTCTTTTTGATTTCCTGCTTTTTTCCTGTGTGGGCATCCTCCCTCAGATGGTTTATGATGCTTAACTAATACTTCTTCAGTACTTCTGTCAAAATCAGTTTTAATGAAGCAGCACTCTTCTTGCAGACTGGTTGATGTTCAAAATCAGACAAATGTTCAGGTACATCAGTTTTTTTTTGAGAGCAACAGCTTTCAAGCAATGCCTACTCTGGAAACAGTTGTGCTGCAGTTAATCTGAATATACTAGGGAGTTGGAAAATTTGAGAGCAATAGGTAGTTTATGTCTATGAAGCAGAGAGGAGTGTGAGCAGATGTAAAGATAACAGGCTTCCCTTTTGGATAAGTGGGGTTGGATACCTAGAGTTAGAGTCTAGAGGAGGTTATAATGATATATATAAAAAGGTCCCAATTACATTAGTGTTTGCCTTTATACATATATGAACATATATATATACACACCTTGGGAAGAAGGGGTAGGCAACTCAGGAAGAATATAAAGATATTGTTAGGTTATGTAGAGAGAAAATCAGAAAGGCAAAGCTCAACTTAATCTGTCCAGTGCTGTGAAAGATAATAAAAGATGTTTTTATGAAAATGTCAACAACAAGAGGAGAGCCAAGGAAAATCTCCGTTCTTTATTGGACGCAGCGGGGGACATTGTCATAGAGGATGAGGAAAAGGCAGAGGTACTTTGCCTCAGTCTTTGGGAATAAGACTGGTTATGCTCAGAGCAGCCAGCCCCCTTCGCTGGCAGACAGAGAGGGGGGAGCAGAATAGACCCCCTGAAACCCAAGAGGAGGTAATTAGTGACCAGATGTGCCACTTACATGCTCGCAGGTCTATGACAGTCAATAGGATTCATCCAAGGGTGCTGAAGAAGCTGGTGGAAGAACTTGCCAAGTCAGTCTCCATCATTTGTCATCAGTTCTGTCTGGATGGTGGGGGGCTCCAGATGACTGGAGGTGCCAGTGTGATACCTACCTACAAGAAGGGCTGGAAGGAGGATCTGGGGAACTACAGGCCTGTCAGCCTGACCTCTGTGCCTGTGAAGCTCATGGAACAGATCATCTTAAGTGCCATCACGTGACACATCAGGGGATCAGTCTCAGCCAGCATGGGTTTAGGAAAGGCATCCTGCTTGACCAACCTGATCTCCTTGTATGACCAGATGACCTGCCTAGAGGACAAAAGGAAGATTGGAGTTCAGAAAACCTTTGATACTTTGTCCCACGGCATTCTCTTGGAAAAGCTGCAGCCCATGACTTGAATAAGTGCACTGTTTACTGGGTAAAAAAACTGTCTGGATGGCAGGGCCCAGAGAGTGGAGGTGAATGGTGCTGCATCCAGTTGGTGGCCAGTCACTAGTGGTGTCCATCGGGGATCCGTGTTGGGCCCAGTCCTGTTTCGTTATTGATGATCAGGATGAGGAGATAGAGCTGGATGAGGAGATCGAGTCTACCTTCAGAAGGATCATGGATTACAGTAAGTTAGGTCAGAGTTTTGATCTGCTGGATGGCAGAGGGATCTGGACAGCCTGGATCCATGGGCTGAAGCCAACTGTTTGAGGTTCAACAAGACCAAATGCTGCGTCACAACAAACCCATGCAGTACTACAGGCTTGAGGAAGAGTGGCTGGAAAGCTACCTGGAGGAAAAGGACCTGGAGGTGCTGCTCAACAACAGCTGAGCATGAGCCAGCAGTGTCCAGGTGGGCAAGAAGGCCAATGGCACCCTGGCTTGGATCAGTGGTGACCGCTGACCCTTGACCACCAGGACCAGGGAAGTGACTGTCCCCCTCTACTGGGCACTGGTGAGCTCACACCCCAAATTCAGTTTTCACTTCTGGGCCCTTCACTACAGGAAAGACACTGAGGTGATGGAGGGAGTCCAGAGAAGGGCAACAAAGTTGGAGAAGGGTCTGGAGCACAAGACTGATGAGGAGCAGCTGAGGGAGCTGGGGGTATTTAGCCTGGAGGTAAGGAGGCTCAAGGATGACCTTATCACACCATACAGTTACCTGAGAGGAGGCTGTAGACAGGTGAGAATTGGTCTCTTCTCCCAGGCAACCGGTGACAGGATGAAAGGAAATGGCCTCAAGCTGAGCAGGGGAGGTTCAGAAAGAATTTCTTCATTGAAAGTGTGGTTAGACATTAAAATGGACTGCCCAGGGAAGTGGTGGAGTCACCATCCTTGGAATTGTTCAAGAAACAATTCAATACGGCACTTAGTGCTATGGTCTAGTTGACAAGGTGGTAATTGGTCAGAGATTGGACACAATAATCTTGGAGGTATTTTCCAACCTAAGTGATTTTGTGATATAAAAACACATGTATATTTTATGCACACACAGATACAAACACATATATACACTGGCTATAACATATACATATGTAGTAAAAACTATATATTCCCATCTTTACAGGGAGTATAGTTGGCTGAGTTTTTCATTTTCTGTTGCAGTGAATTGCTAGCATTAAATGATAATCAGAGTGGTCATGCAAATATTTGATATTTTTCCTTAAAGGAGCACAGCTTTTGGTTGAATCATCACCACTGATGGAAAAGACAAGTGTCACAGTGAAGGGGCTGGGGGAGGAATGGCTGGAGACTTGTGCATCACAGTTGACATAATAAGAATTAGTAAATTGATCCTTTATTGTCTTTTGGAAAAAATGATGTGTCATTGTAGCTATAAAATTAAAAATTCCCTTTGTTGCCATGTGGCCCTACAGGATTTACACTTGAAGTTTCTCCTGCCTGCCTGTTTCTCCACAGACTTTATAATGAGTATATATTTATACATATCTATGTGCATATATCTATATCTAATCTAACTCCTGTTGTTTAGTAATTGTTAGTACCATATTGGTCAGATATCTGAGAGTGAACTGTGGAATGCCATTACATACATATGCATATTTATGGTAATTTTTTTCCTCACTTCATATTAATATGTAATGTTCTGATTTCTTCAAAAAGGAGAAAGAATTGTATCATATGTAAATCTACATGAAAACAGTCAACTGCACATCACTACTCATCATAAAAAAGGAATTATTTTGTCAGCAAACACATTATCTTCTGTTATTCATTCACACACACACACACACACACCTGCACACACCAGACAGGCCATTCATTTCTTGGTAATGAAATGGAAACAGTAATTTCTTACTTAGCAATCCATCTGCAGTACTACCTATTACATATGTAGATTATTTTTCCTGTCTTTCTCATTTTTCATCATCCATGTCATCATCTCATTCACATGCAGTTCACACTGTTAGGTTTTTACTGAAAGATGAAAAAAAATCAGTTTGAATAAAGAAATAAGGTGGTAAGGCTTTGAGTTTTCCACTGCTTCTATCCAATTTTCCTTCATTTATAATGGAGTCTGGATTCCACTGTCTGATTCACAACTTTCCAAAAGTGGCTTTTCAGTAGAAGTTAAGTCCATCAAATACATAGGGTCTAAAGAGGAACAAAGAAGTTAATTTTGCATAAATGCTGTACAAAGAAGAGAGAACTAAAAGTTTTTTTTCTGCACTAAGTTACCAATAGGTTTTTGCTTTAGAAGGTATGAAATCAGACACCTCTCAGTGAAAGTGGAAATTTTACTGAAAAGTAAAATTGTTAGCTGTTTCATTCATTGAAAAGAAACAAAAAATTTGTTTTTGTCAGGGCAACCTTCAGAAAAGAAAAAAAAAATCCCATTTTACATCTGTAAAATGCCTGTTCCACATATGTGAAGTTATTTAACATGTCATCTGCAATCCATTGTATTGTATTACATAACAGTATAGTACAGATGTTGTATAAAGTCACTTAATATATAAAAATATTTTTTACCTGTCATCATGTAGATTGAATTGCTGTATTATTCCTGAGTAAGTCATACCTTGGGTTAAGACTTTAAGAACAGACAATATGTATTATATCTCTTTTCTCCTTAATTTATAGGTAGTTAGCAAACACTCATTTCTGGTCTTCACAGCTTATTTTTCAGAAATACAAAGATCAGCAAATAAAAAGACAAAAATATAAAGCTCAACTTGTTATTCAGTTCAGGGAAGCTCAATCTACTGTACACATTGCACTGTTGAATAAGTTGTTCTGAGAAATAATATCCTTAGGTGATAAATTGAGTAAAAGAAACTAAACCCAATCAAATGACACGTGTTTAGCTTTGAATTACTTAGCAGGAACTCCTGTGAAATGATCTCAGCTGCAGATATTCTTCCACCAGCCTACCCATGCACATTTTGCTCCTTCCCTGTCTGCAGTGATTTGTCTTCTCCCTGGCTATAAACAAGCCTAGAGGAGCTGTATGTGTCCAGGGTGCACATAAATGTTGCGAGGAAGGGCAGGGAATAGGAACTGAATGTGTTCTTCTGTGATGCTACATTTAATGCCTAAAGCAAAGGTGCTACCCTACAGAGGGATGGCATTTCTGAGTGGTGGTGCAGCGGTGAATACTATCCCATGATTATAGTCTTCCTCTTTGGAAACCTTTATTTACAGACTATTAAAGAAATATGGAGATGTGCCCTGGTGGAGCTGTAGTGCAGAAAAGGCAGGGCCTCTGCATAAATTGATTGTCCATGAAAATTGCGCTGAGGGTCTCTGAAATGCTTCTCTCTCTGCATTTTAGGAAGTTGCTCTGTTCAGATACGTCTGCTTTCATCACAAGGGTGACAGCTATTCTTTTGGGGGGAGAGAGACTGAGTTTGTGCTATGCTGTAGAATAATGACTTAAAGAAAGCTGTCAGTATGCACTAAAATATAAAGAGGGCAAAAGATAAGGAACGACAGTGTTTTCTCCAATGCTGGCAATTCAGATGTTGGAATAAATCAGGAATAGTGTATAACTTAAAATGTGGCATCCTGACTTTATTCTTCTGAACCTGAGTTCTCTGTAGCCCCTCAGAGAGGCAAGTCCAAATGAGGTCTACAGGAGAGAGGACTTATTTTACCAAGAACTCTGTAATTAGCATGCACTACTTGACAAACTAGTTTATTTCCAGATAAAATATATTCTCTTTGGCTGAGATGATCCTAATATTTTTTATGTCCTTTAAGAGAAAGACTAACCACTAACTCCAGGTAGGGATAAATGGAATGGCAAAGATGGAAATTAACACAGCAGCTGTGTAAGCAGCATGATCTCAGGGTTCTGTTACTGAAATGTCTTTGAGAAATCATGAAGTCAGTGTCTGATCTCCTTGAGATAACTTCACCTGATCAAAGGATCTCTTAAGGCTAGAACTAAGGTTCAACCCAACTTTCTAAGCTGAAGTTGACAGCTGTGTGTGGGTCAGTGTCATGACAAGTGTTTGCCAAACTCAACTTGCTGTCTGCTCGAGTCACTTAAGAAGGGTTTTCTTAAGGAAAAAAACAGACAAAACAAACAAATTACAAACAAAACAAAACCATAAGTACTGCAAAACCTAACAACACACCACCTAAACCCAAAAAATGAAACCATAAAAATAAAAAATGACTAATGAAATGTTTTCCTACAAAAGTAAAAAATTCATCCCACTTTCATTGTTTTTCCTCCCCCTTCACTTTAAGCAGCCTTCAAATACAACAATTTGTTTCCACCAAGTTATTCCATTACACTTTGCATATATTGAATGATCAGATGTTTCAAACTCCAACTGGGCATATTTTCAGTAGATACAGTTGAAAACAGGTGGAAGCATTTCCAAAAAAAAAAAAAAAAAATCCTAAATAAGATGGTTTATTTTGCATTTCAGTCCTACGATATTCAAGTCACTTTCATTGTTGGAGAGAGTTCTGATTTCAATTTTTTTTTGAATTGCAAAGATTATGTGATAACTTGTGAGGGTTTCTAAGCAGGCCTCTAAAGATGATCAACCTCCAGAAATTTAGATTTTTTTTCTGCAAAATGCATAACACTCATATAGGTTTCAGCTCTTTATAAACCAATAAAAGAATAGTGCTACAAGAAGAAATAGCATGATAGTAATTGTAGGTTTCTGGACTGAGTGGCAAACACAGTAGATATAGGATTTAAATGTAAAAATATGAGAAAATGCAAAGTTAAAAGAACTTTTTATATGGCTTTCAAGAATTTGTGGGCAAAGTCATAATTCCTGGAGATGAAATACCTAATTTCTACAAATGAGAAGACAAAAATCTGTTAATCAGAACTCCAGGAGAATTATTCATTTCACCACTATAATTAATTTCAGTTATTATTTTTGGGGCATGTTTTATGGATGAGAAGCACATGAGGTCCCAAGGTTAGGAACTAGATCTGGAAAGTATTTGAATCCAGGCAGTTGGTACCACAGTTCGTAGCACATCAACAACTACATCCTGCATGCTTTACTTCACAGGTAAAATCTGCTATCTCATCTCCAGGCTATCTCCAATCCCTTCATCATCTTCTTGGCCCTTCACAGGACTCTCTGTGGCATGTCCTTGTCTCTCAGGGTGCACAGAAATGCGTTCAGTAGACCAGGTGTGGCCTCACCAGTGCTGAGGAGCAGGATCAGCTCCCCTGAGATGCTGGCAACACCTCTTGTAATGCAGCCCAGGAAACCACTGTGCCTTTGCCTCATCAGCATATCACTGACTGTTTAACCAGGACCCCCAGGGCCTTTTCTTCCAAGCTGTTTCGCAACTGGGCAGCCCCTAGCCTGTACTGGGGCCTGGGGATGTTCCTCTCCAGGTGTAGAACTTTGCTCTTCCCCTTGTTGAACTGCATAAGGTTCCTGTCAGCCCCTTTATCCAGCCTGTTCAGGTCCCTCTGAATGGCAACACTACCCTTTGGTGCATCAGCCCCTGCTCTCAGTTTGGCCTGTGCACCTGTCCCATCATCCAGATCATTTATGAAGATTTGACACAGGATTGGACCCCATATTGATGCTTGGGGTACACCTCTATTCAGTGGCCTCCGACTAGAATTCATGCTGCTCTGGGCCAGACTGTTCAGCCACCTCACAAACTACTTATTCATTCCATACTTCAACAGCTTGTCTAGGGTTGTGGTTTTGTATGAACATCAGGGAACACAGGATCAAATATGTAAGGCACCCTGTTGCTCCTGTGCACAGAATTCATGGATGGAGATGACCTGTTGGAGAAGGAAGTCACTGTGTGTTCCTACTGCTCTTAGCCTTTTCAGTCACTTGTCCTTTTCTTCCAGTACAACTCACAGATCGTGGCAGAAGAGGCAAGTTAATGTGCTGCCATTAATGTAGTTGAGACATCCTCCTTGGGGATTGGAGAGATGTAGAAACAAAAGCAGTCCTGTAAATTTGGATGTTATTTGTTGACACCCATGCTAACAAGAAAGTCTCGGCTCACAGTTTCTATTCTATGAAGTGAACACTCTGAATTAGTTATAAGGTCTTGCTTTCACATCTGCCTGCCTTTCTTAACCATCTCACCATCTATACATGCTTTTCTATATCATCCTCCAATTATGCAAAATATTTTTAATTTTCAGTCCCTGAAAATTTTCTACAAGGGATTCCTTCCCTGTTTTCCTTTGAGAATCCACTGTTTTTCTGTGTTATTCAAATTACGAAGTATATAACGTATACATTTGAAGCAGTTTTGAGGCATAGGGTCATGTGTATGGTTCCTGTAAATTTGGAATACTATCAAGCAACACACAAAAGATGTCAGGACCTCTTGTTATCAGTGTTTGGGGCTGACCTACCAGAAGCACTGTCTAGGACCAGGAGATTACAAGTCTCCTAGTACAGGTGTTATTAAAGCAGCAGGTCCAGGGTTTCAGGGTGATTCATAAAAGGAAACATGTAAGACAGAAGGGGAAGAAAGGAAGCATGCAAGCAGAAAGGACCCTGATGCTGCAAAAGCACTGCATAAGCACTGTTTAGCCATAGCTAAAAAATCCCTGTGTTATCAGCAGTATTTTAATCACAAATCTAAAACATAACCTCATTAAAGCTACTATGAAAAAAATTAACTCTGTACCAGACAAAACCAGTACACTGGTCACATGAAATTATTTGGTATCTGTAATGGAGATAACAATATTAATGCATCAAACCTTCACTGGGGAATAATAAAGGTTATGATGGTTCTCTACGTGTGAGTTGATTGAGAGAAGAATGGGTACACAAGCTATTTATGTGAAATTTCTTGAACTGCAACAAGCATTGCACTTGCCTAATATAAGGAAACATAATGTATCCCAGGTCTTTATCATACAGCCGAGGACTCCTGATAAATTTGAGTAAGTTAACAATAAAATATTATACAGTGTGACAGGAAATGTCCTATCCTCTTATAGCTCTCAATTTGTACTGTTATGTGGCATTGTATCTATCCAGAGGGGTGGTGTGAATATGAAACCTTTTAGAAAATGTCAGATGTCTAATACTGGTTGCATCACCTAGTATAAAAACTGAATTAATAAAATTTCAATGAGAAAAGAGAACAGTTCTGAATTTGTAACTGTATAAGTTTAAAGCAAGAATGTATAAGAAGATAGCAAATCTACAAATTTATAAATAGTCCTGTAAATGCATCTGTTTTGACAAAAACTAAGGGAGTGCTTACCTTTGATTTACACATTGTTCCTGCATCTTAAAAGTGTCCTCCTCCGCCAAGGTTTGGGAACAGTGACAATGGCAGGAACACAATATAAAAAGTGAATAGCTGAAATGAGCAATCCATGAATACGTAATAGGCTGCAGTTTGTTTGCATAAACTGCTCAATAATTATCTAACAGAATTTGCAGAAATACGTGTATAAACGAGTCAGGAAAAGAAGTAACAACCAAACTGTCAGATAGCTACACTGCAGCATATAATGAGACCTGTTCTATTGAACATATAACTTGTTTTGTATTCAGACATAAAACGTATTGTTGCAAATGTTGTGCAAACTCTAAGTAGCTCCAAACCCATCTATTCACCCTTTGGTGATGACATGAAATTGATGTGGGTGAACAACAGAACCCACTCACATAAGATTTTGTGTCTTTGGGGAATGTTAACTGCATCTGGTCATCTGTGCTATTAAAGATGAAAGTCCTCTTAATCAGATATGCAAGCGTGTGATTTACTGTGTCGAAGTTTTTTACAATCCCACAGATCACCTGTATCTATCTGATGGTTTGCCTGCAAATGTACTGTGCTTTTTCAGAAGCTGAAATGTTGCTTCTTTGATGGAGCAGTTTACTGCTGACAGATTAGTAGTCCTGTCATATGCAGACAGCTCAATACCCTTTCAGCTTGTACAAACCCAGCTATCTGCAGCCAGCAGATTTGCATGTACTACCAGACTTCTAGTCACTTCACAGGACAAATACAAGGACACTGATGTAACTGGCAATATTTCCATGCAAATGTGTTCAGTCTGAGGAATATGCATCACTTGAAGGATTACAGCCACAAACTGGGAGTGTGGACTTGTGTGCAGAAAATAGTTGCTCTAATAATGAATAGTCTACTTTTTGTTCTTAAATTAATAGTCCTTACTTATTTATGGAAGCTCAAAATGAAATTTCTCAATAACCTCCTGTTGTTTAAATCCAGCTAGTAACTTAAACCCCACACAGCCACTCACTCACTCATCCCCAGCAGGATGGGGAGAGAATCAGAAGAGTAAAAGTGAGAAAGTTCATGGGTTGAGATACAGGCAGTTTAATAGGGAAAGCAAAAGCTGCACACACATGTAAAGCAAAACAAGGAATTCATTTACTATGTCCCATGGGCAGGCAGGTGTTCAGCCATTCCCAGAAAGCAAAGCTCCATCATGTGTAACAGTGACTTGAGAGTACTCTGAATGGCCCCCCACTTCCTTCTTCTTCCCCCAGTTTTACGTACTGAGCATAGAGTCTTGTGGTCTGGAACATCCCTTTAGTCCATTAGGGTCAGCTGTCCTGGCTATGTCCACTCCCAACTTCCTGTACATCCACAGAGTATAGGTGGGTTGGAGTGAACACCAGAAAAGCCCTTGGCTTTGTGTAAGCCCTGCTCAGCAATCACAAATACATCCCTGAGTTATTTACACTGTTTCCAGCACAACTCCAAAACACAACGCTGTGTTAGGCCACTGTGAAGAAAATTAATTCTATCCCAGCCCAAACCAGCACATCTACATTATGAAAACTCCCTGTGGAGTTTATGGAGAATACTACAAGGCTCTGCAATTGCTGTTGTGCTTTATTGTATTGTTTATTGTGTTTTTCCAGTACCTCATGTTAAACTTGAATGAAGACAGAGCCAAAATAGTCTGACGAGCTTAAAATATGAAAAGATTACTTTGAACCTTTTTTTTTTTTTCAGGATAATATTTGTTCATTAGAAGTACGAAGGTTGTTCCCACACAAGAGAGAGCTGCACACCTTGCTGAGAAGGTCAAACAATGTCCCAGCAAGAATAGCCCCGAAAACATAGGAAGAGTTCTTTACTTGAGAAATTCTTATTTTCATTCAAAAAAAATTTCAGAAAATAAGTCAAATCCTCTGAAGCAACTGCTAAGTAAATGTCCTAGTTGGAGCAACAAAGCATCCTTTCATTCAGAAGGGTCAGCTTTTTTTAATTCTGCTTTTACCTACTGTCCATTGCCATGCTGGTTACTGAATTACACCAGAGTAACTCCGACTGAGTCACATATAAGCCTCTATTTTCATTTTTTCTGGGATTTTTATGTCACACCACTTTTTGTAGCCTCCATGATTCTTTATCACTTATGGTGAAGACTGCCTTCTGTATCTTCCACTGATACATAAACCAGCTCAGATGCTTTCAATATACTACCCAGCTTTATAAAGATGTAAAAGCACATTCAGAAGTCTTCTTTAGAGTGTTTTATCCTTGAAATCCTGAATGAAAGACTTTGTGAGAAGATATGCCATGTATAAACAGGGCAGAAACTGGAATACCTGTTGTTCAGGACATTCTGAAGTTAAAAATCAAGACTTTAAACTGTATTTTGAGTCTTCTCGTGAAGATTTATTTTAATTCAGTCTTTAAATTCAAGCCTATTTCTTTTTTTTCTTCAAACCTTTCAAGACTAACCAAGTAATCAGCAGTCCTGTTTGTAGTTGTAACAACTGGGAACAGACCTTTTAGACTACCAGGGAATCAACAGCTCTGCTTGTGTATAGTGTGTAAGTTTTAATATTTCAGCTTAACTGTGTGAAGGCAAAATAATGATGAAGTTATAAAGGGTAATTAACAATTGATGCCATAAAATACAGAAAGAGTTAGGCTTCAGAGCAGTTACTTTAGCTGAGATGAAAATAAAAGGTGTTTCTTGGAAGCACTTTTAATAGTGTGGTGGCAAGCCGATAATGATTTGCATCATGCCCCCTGTAAGTGCAAAGAAACATGTACTTAGAGCCTGACCTGCGGTTCAATAAAGAATTCATTGCTCATATTAGAGATGTTCATGTGAGTCAAGAGGCGGGATATTAATTAAGGAGCTGTGCAGAGCTAGGGTGAACAGGCTCCCTGGGGCGGACAGTCCTGTGAAGCTTCTTGAAAACTCTTTGCATTGGTTTCTTCACACTCCTTGCCTGGGCACTGTGTTGTCACTCAGCCTATATGGTGGTCACACCTGGGCAAAAGTAACCCTCCATGTCCACATTGCCTGTGGTGTGGGATGAGGAATGTAGTCTTCTTCTTGCTCTCTAGTAAATCTGAGGGTACCCAGTACATCTGCTGGCCACAGGTTTTAGGGGTGGTGTACCACATTGCAAGGCAGCAGCTGGAATAATCTATGTACAGTGGAAGTTCATTTCATCTTGTTTCATTTAATTCAGAGAAAAAAACCACTTTTACATCTCAGTGGTTTGTAGCATCACTCCATTTCACCAGTTTGGGGCATGGAAACATGAAAGAATCTCAGCTTTCATTAAGGATTTTTCCAGTCCTTTCCTTTGTCAAAATAATCTGAAATTCATAAATTAGAAATAGACTGATTATAAACCTAAGGTTACATCACTGAATGACCAATATCAAATTTCAAAGACTTGGTGTTTGCAGATACATACCTATGAAGGGGATAAATGCATAATTCTAGAGAAGTGAAATAACTTGAGACACAAAATACTATGAACAATCCTTAAAGTAAATACTTTATATATGAATTTAATATAAATTAGAAGAGTGGATGGGGTTTCTGGACTGCCACTTTCTCCCAGTGAAATCTTCATGCCTAGGGTCAGTGGTGAAGAGTTGATAAATGATTATTTCAGGGTTACCTGGCAAATGACTTCTTAAATTGACATGAATTTCCACAGTAATTGGTGCTCTACAGGGCTAAAGTAGCAAATGCCTCTTAATTGTTTGCAATTTACAGTTTGCAAACAAAAAATACGACTCTGTAAAACTGCGCCAGTGTTAAAATCACCAACCATTCATTTATACAACAGAATTAGCATTTTTCACACAGTGAAATGTAGTCTTTTAAATGGAAATCAAATTATACCGATGAAATGTCTGACCGAAAGCATACTCTAGTCCATTTAGCATAGATTAAAAGCAAAGAATAAAGTATAGAAAGGATAAATACTAAACTAGTGGAACTGTGAAACATTTGAAAGTTAACATTTGATGGATTTTTTCTTCACAAATAGGCACCAGTTCTACCCTATTATTCTTGACTGTAATATACTCACAAAGTTCTCACTGATACTTCTGTGAGTAATGTTAATATAAGGAAACAGGAGGAGACAAAATAAACAGTTTTGCAACCTCACTTTGATCAGTTATTACATCTAAACAGATTAGACCACTGTATTTGCTCTAGCCAAACACTTAATTTGCTCAAATATTTGTGGTAATAGCATATTTTGATTAAATTATCTAAGTTTTAAAATTTGTTACTATAGCAACTTACACTCTAGAGTGAGATTCATAACTCTTATCCTAGCAAATAATTTCTGTCAGGATATTATTTAATAGGATGATGATATGAAAATGCAATATAAGTAGTTGAATTGCTGATATTCCTGCCCAAACTAAAAATAGGAAAGTTTGGCCCTGATATAAGTAGGTACACTTTTTTGGAAGGAGCTGAAAGAAGGTAAGTGTTCATATAGCTCTATCTGTACTTAGTGTAGGAGAAGGTAAGAAAGTAGAATTAATAAAACAGGCTGTCTGTAATAAAATGCCATGACTAAATATGGTCCTGCTTTTACTCTGGAACAATTGATGTCACTTATACCTGCTCATTTCTTTTGTAAAATCTATCTAAATGGCCATTTTCCAGGATGCTTATAAGTTAGCAACCTGCTGAGCCACTTAGATCCTCACAAATTCATGGGACTAGATAGGATCCACCCAAGGCTGATGAGAGAACTGGCAGAAGAGCTTGCCAAGCCACTCTCCATCATTTACCAACATGCCCTGGCTCACTGGGGAGGTCCCAGATGATTGGAAGTTGGTGAATGTTACACCCATCTACAAAAAGGGCTGGAAGGAGGATCTGGGAAACTACAGACCTGTCAGCCTGACCTCAGTGCCTGGCAAGGTTATGGAGCAGATCATACTGAGTGCAATCACACAGCACCTACAGGATGGACAAGGGATCAGAGCCAGCCAGCACGGGTTTAGGAGGGGCAGGTCCTGTCGGACCAAGCTGATCTCCTTTTATGATCAGGTGACCCACCTGGTGGATGAGGGGAAGGCTGTGGATGTGTCTATCTGGACTTAGCAAAGCCTTTGACACCATTTCCCATAATATACTCCTGGAAAAGCTGGCAGCCCATGGCTTGGACAGGGGCACTCTGTGCTGGGTCAGGAACTGGCTGGAGGGCCGGGCCCAGAGAGTGCTGGTGAACGGGGCTGCATCCAGCTGGCGGCCGGTCACCACCAACATAAGTAGCAATAGGCAAGGGCAGAACTTGAGTACAAATAGGAATTTTACCACCTTTTCCAGATGTCTTTCTTATATTCTTCTTGCATGACTTACAGGTATATCTGAAATCTTTTTGCTAGATGCAGTTGTTTTTCTGTTATAGTATGTCTCGTATTAATGGAAAATTACTCTTATTTGACTTGTGTGTCTCACATCAAGTAGTTCTCCTGGGAGAACTAGAAATGCTATTCATACATATTTTCCTGTGATATAGGCTAGAAGTTTCTATGGTGAACATAGAAATAATTTTTTTCAATTTTTCCTTCCCCTATTTTAACCAGGTAGACAAGAAAATTGTCCGCACAGAAATTGGAGTTCTTCTCCGCCTTTCACATCCAAACATTGTAAGTTTAGCCTTCACTCCACATTTGTTTCTTTGTTTTTTAAAATTCTTTCTATTCTTGAGAGATGACTGTTCAGGTTCATCAATATAGATCTGGATTAAAGCTTTGGGTTCTCTTCATGAGCACGCCAGCAGCTTTTAATGAAAGCCTGTTGAGTTATACTTACACTTTAAAATAAAATATTGATGTTCTTATGGAGATGAGTGAGAAACTAGGTGAAAGAAGTTCTGCAAATGAAAGCAGAAGTTGATGTTGTCAGTCCTTGGAAGGTAGGAAAGGTTTTACTCTTCAGTTTCTTTGAAAGATTGGCAGATAGCCTCTTAAACTGCTGTATTTCACAGAGATTACTGAGGTATGAGTAAGAAAATAACCAAAAGAAAGAAAAAGAAAAAAAAACGCAAGGGAGATAAAACCAGCCAAACAAAAAAAGGTGGGAGAGAACAAGTTAGTTTTACCAGCTGTGGTCTGTGTCCTACTGCTGACCCCCAGAAAATGCTCAGCAAGAAGACAAATAAGCAAAATAAATACTTTCTGTTGTTTTTTATCAGATAAAACTGAAGGAGATATTTGAGACCCCTACAGAAATCAGTCTTGTTCTGGAATTGGTCACAGGTGGAGAACTATTTGACAGGTAAGTTACCTGTACACACTTTGCTCAGTATCTTCCCTAAGGTCCAGATTCTTCTCTATACGTAATCCATGTGTTAATAGTTACTGTTATTATTTCATCAGCATAATGGTTTATTCACATGGATAAATGTCTGCAGGAAATAGCTTAAAAATGTGTTTGGAAATGTAATTATCGGGAGACTTTTAGGAAATTACACAGAGAATTGAAAATGAAGAATAAAAAAATGGAAAAATATTGAAGAAAGGTGCTCAGCAGGCGCATAGCATTAAGTATGCTAGAGCAGGCAAAAGACAGGAGAAAATGGAGACAGATCATCATGAAACAGGTGGAAATCAGTCTGCCAGGAGGATAGTGTTATGTCAAATAAAAATTTGGTCAGCAGACTAACCAGACATTCCCTTTGGTATTCATTGCATTTATAAAATCTCTGGTTTTGCTACAAAGGTTCTGCAAGACAGGTCTTGAGTTCTGAAGGTTTTACATATGAGGCTGCACATGCTTGTGGAGTAGGTGCATATGCATAACATGAAATAATTCTGTAATAATATTGGAGTGATATTTTACTGGTAGGGATTTGGTATTTTAGAGCAAGAGACAATATGACAAACATTTGATACTGGCTTGAGGAAATTATTTAACTCATTGTCACTGATGATTTCCAACTTAAATAAGGAGGGATGATTTGATTTTCCTACTTCTGTAGTTAAAGTTTAGTATTTTAGAAGGTTATTATACAAAAACACATCAAAGATTCAGTCTAAAAGTATCTTTGACTGGAAAAAACAAAATCATACTTTTTTGTTTGTTTGTACAACAGGCTTAGCTTTGACCTTGAAAAGAACAATTTGTGAGTAATCACAACAAAAGCAACTGCTCCTGTGACATCTTTAGTTTATCAGAAGGCCCATATCCTCTCAATACTTAACCAAAACTATGAGGAGAGATGTGCTGCAACCTAAACCACCAGTGAAAGCTCAGTCCTGAGCTGGAGAGAATGCTGGTCAAGGACCAGAGCCCTATACATAGCCCATTATATATCCATGCAGCTTCAGATTAGGTCATTTTCAGGAAGGCTGGATACTGTACAGGAGTCCTTGATGAGAAGATTTTGCAAAGGGAAAACACAAATATGTCAGTGAAATTGTTGGTTTCTGAGCAAACATCTCTGTGGTATAATTGAAAAGAATTCATGGGATCCAGGATGGGGAACTGCATTATTTAACAGAACTAAGATTTAATATTATGACATTTTCAACATTCTATGCTATATACTGAGCAGTGATCATGGGATTTGAGCTGTCAGGTTGATCTTTTCAAAAAGATTGAATGCTGATCCAGTAGTTTGGACAGCCAGGATGAGCTGTCTGCCACTCTTACAAGAAGCAAAGTCATTTAGTTACTCAGTTGAATTGCAGTGTCCACCTGTGATGCTACTATTGATCACCAGTACTGTGGAGATCTGAACTCAGCATCCTCCTCTACTCCATTTACAACAGAACTGGAACTTTGTCAATACAGATCTCTCTGATTTGTGATTTGGAAAAAAATGAATAAACTAATGAAACAAGAAACCATAAAAAATTATTTTCAGCTCTTCATCTAGCAATAGGATTATTACTTTACTCTGAACTTAAATTAAAAATAATTAAATAGAAATATGCAGCCAAGATGTTTTGCACTAGTGACTCCATTTAAGCATCAAACCCTTTCTCAGCTGGGCTGAAGGATTGCTTTGTGCTATGGCAGCAATGGCTGCCCTCTGAGTTTTAGTGAGGGTAAATTTAGCTTTCTACCTTAGGTCAGATTCCCCTCTCATGTTTAATCTTTTGAGTCCTTACATCTTTTTATCATACTTGAAGAAACTGTTCTAACTGACAGAGAGGGCTTGTGTACTCTTTCCTCTGTGTTTGTATGACACAAACACTACTGTTCTCCTTGCTCCAAACACCCTCATTGCTGCCACTGCTAATTCCTGCAATGTGCTGGTACTTTTTATGTCAACTATTTTATTGCTTTATTTTTCTGCCATCCCAGAGGTTCATTCTTCTATTGAGTATGTTTGAGCTGCAGATAAGTAAGTTCTTTCATGAAAACATCCCCCTTATGATGAAGATGATTTTATAAGTACCCAAGATCCAACTAGTTTTCTAGAATCGTATTATCAATGTTGACTTGCTGTTGGTTTCAAGCCACTCTTAACCTGAAAGTTCTGGGTAATGAAATTATTCACTTCCTTCATCGTATTTAACATTACTGTAAAGTTACCTGTGTTATTGTGCGAAAATGAACTCTCATTCAGTTGGGTTATCCAAAAGGAGATAAATTCAAACAAACATGTCACTTATACAGCTGAGCTAATACAGCTGAAATCAGACTGGTTTTGGTTCTATTTGTGAAAAGAAAACTCTTTCCCAGACTCCATAAATCACATTGTAAGTCATACCTTGACATATCACCTCACTCAAAATAAATACAACTCTAAACCAAATTGGAGAAGTTTGTGTAAATTAAAATATTTATTGCCAGTTTACATGACAGTTTTTGACAACCCAGTAAATGAGGATGGACAAAAACCTAGCGACAAAGAAAGACAAAGAGAGTGACAGACTAGTAGTGGAATTTTTTACTTAACCTAATTTCTTAGTACTATTAACTTTGGCTTTCCTTGTGTATTTCATCAGATTTTTGGTCTCTTTGTTGATTTGGCTTTGCTTCTAGCAATTAACCTCTATATTATTACAGGCAATAATAGCTGTTGTAGCACAGTGAAGTCTGATCTTTATTTTTATGGGCTAATTTTAGTTGAAGTTGGTTTATTCCATTTAGGTTCTATTCCTATCTATTGCCTTTCACCTGAATCACTTTTACAAATATTAATTCCAGCAAAAAAAATCAACTCTACTTGAACTTCATTTTACTCAGAATATCTGCAGATTGCTAAGAATAGTTTGTGTTGGAGTCTTTCTTTTTTTCTGCTTCAAATAATAATGCCACTCCATAAATTGTCCTTGACTGTACTTTGGCATCTCGACCACAGACTCTTCTGTTTCTTCTTTCATCTTTTTATTAAGTGCACTAAACAGTGTCTAAAAATAGCACTTACAGCTGACACTCTCTTGAGTCACTTCCATTTCAAATTTCATGTAATTTCCACTGAAACGCAGGTTCAAGCTGATATTCTCTTCTTGGAATATATATTAACAAATGGAGTGTATATTAACAAAAATATTAATTGTTTTAAAGAACTTGCCTTTCTAAGAGAGGTGGGAATTGTTGCTCTTACAGACAAAAAATAGCGAAACCTTCACTCACCTTTTTGTTTGTGCTTTTGAAAATTAGAATTGCAGCAGCTCCCCAGAGCACAGTTGACACCTCAGGTTACAAGTTGAAGAAGAAACCCTGCGAGTCAGGGGAGTGTTCTTTGTTTTAACACAGTGACTCAGCTCCGGGCAGGCATTAACATCTTCACATCCAGCCTGAGGGATCATCTCTGCTAATGGGCCACAATGGACTGGCATAAGAGGCCGCTGCAACACCCAGACCATCAAAGATCTGAAAAATATCCCATGACTTAGAGAGGTAAATCACTCATTGTGAAACTCCCTGCCCTGGGGGAGATGCTGGGCATTCCCACTTGAACTTGAGCATATATAGACTTTGAGCTTTTGAAGTACTGGCACCACTTGTCATATCCAGAAAAGGACCAGAACTTCCACAGAACTGCAATCATCCAGACTAACAGGTTTCCTTTTCCTTTTACTTAACCCCCCCTGGGGCACCACGTGTTGCTCAGCATGGGGACCAGCAAACACTGTTCCATTCTTGTCCCAGGGTGCTGGGTTATATGTCTGCTCTTGTGAGTTAAAACCAGTTTTTCTCTGTATCATTGTGTTTATTGTAGTCTTTTTTAGTAAATTGTAAGTCTGATCTGTAATCTCTCTTGGATTCATTTCTCCAGCTCGTTTACTTTTAAACCAGCACAGACTCTCTGCTTCATATGACCGTGTTACTGTCCCCTTATTCAGGACTGGCAAAAATAAAAAGAGGTCGGTGACTTGACTACATCACCTATGCCTTATTCTCTGAAATGGGAAGACAAGACAAAAACAGATCTGGCGAAACTGCGCCTTGATGGCATATAGTTTCTCCAGAATTTAGCTTCAGTAATGATAAACCTCAGTATTTCCCTGTTGTAGAGTTGTAATAATGCCTTTACACTTTTTTTGTGTTCAGTTCCCAATTTTCTGTCACTCTGGTGATGGGAAAGCCTTTTGTAAGTTGCACGCATCAGTGCCTGTGAAGCTCTTCAGTTTGTTAGGTGTTGTTAATATTTAAAGTTCCTATGATTACAGCATTTCTGACATAAGTATTGTGTTTTCTGCCACAGCCTCATCACTGTAAATATAGATAAACATAGTCTGGATGCCAGACGAACTAGGAGGGATACACCTGTTAAATTAAATAGAAGTCAATTGAGGCTTAGCTGAATTCCCTAATTATTACCATGTTTAACTTCCATATTTGTTTGAAATGCAGAGAGGTTTTAACAGCTCTATGCAGGTGACAAGTTGAGGTATATAAACCTACAGCCTACATAGCTGTACCGTACATATACATACATACACACACACATACATACATATGCATATACATAAGGAATATATATATATGGAACGTATCACAGATCCAGGCACTGTGGAAGAGGCCAGGGCTGCCAAAGGAGGACTGGAAGGGTTGACCTTGAAATAATCCTGAATGGAGTAACTGCATGATGTGAATCCCCTTGTGAACCGGGACATAGAGGAATATAAGTACAATCTCTGTTGTACAAGCTGTGTCCAGTTTCAAAAGTTGATGGTCAGTTGTTTCACTCTTATTGGGAAGTAGGTGATGTGCCAGAGTGAGCCCCAGGGAAATGGGTTTAAAATGTTGTGGCAGCTACAACTGTGCTGGTTTGGCATGGAGGGGTGGAGCTGGTCACCCAGGCTCCAGCAGTATTTTTTAACCATATGTGGGCATCCAGGTTTTTAGGTTTTATTTCTTAAGCACCTCTGTAGTCTTCTTGTGTAGGCTATTCCAGTGACTCTCCAGATTAGGTTCAGTGTCAATATCAGGAAAAACTTTTTATCTGCAAATTTGACCATTATTTGTTTTTCATCAGCATGTAGAAAGAAGGTGATTATTTTCTTCTTTACATCAAATTTTATAGCAAATTGTCATGCAGTGGAAGACTGGGGTAGACTGTATTTTGTCAGCCCCTACAATCTTTTGTCCCCAGTTATGTTTTCTGTGTGTCTGTTACTATCTACTGAATTTCCTCCACATTTCCCCATCTTTCTCATGTTGTGGTGCCCTCAGCTAGATAAAGAAATCCAATTTAAGCCTCAGCAGTTGTTGGCAGGGCAGCTTCATCAGTCCCTTCAGTGCAATTCTCTTCCCTTCCCAAGCCACTGCCTCTTTTTCACGTTCTCAGTGGTCCTTCATTTTTCCCCCTCTCAGTTGCCCAGACGGGAGCTGTGACATGCTGCAGTTACTCAATTTGTTGCATTGCCTCACGCAGTTAACACAGAAACTTTTGTTTCAGGGAGGAGCTTGAGCAGCCACTTAATGAGCACTGCAGCTGCATGACCTCTAGAAACAAGGACTATTATTTTTTTAAAATGTCTTGTGAAATTAAGCTCTTGAAAGGTCAATTTGTCTAATTCAGTGGGTGCTATAGAAATGATGAGTTGAAAGTAGGAAGTTAGAGGGGAAAACAAACCCCAATACGAGATACAAGAAATACACAATCTTCCTCTAATTCTCCTGCATGCCACATTTATTAGAAAGTGCATCTTCCTTAATAAGAACATAAAGAAAGGAGTTTCTCTGAATGGCTGCACTCGTTTCTAAACAGAGTATTGAAGAATAACTTCTAGTTTGTTTGACTTGGAGTCAGATCCAAGCCCAGGTATGCATTTTCCATTATCCTTCAGATAGGGAATAGGCAGTTTGAGACATTAGAGACAGTAACAGCTAGTCTGCTTTGGAATATGAAAATGGTTGTACAACAAGGGAGAATCAGCAAACTGAAATAGAGCTACTTTTAAAAATATTTTATTGCTCTTCAATTCTGTAGGATGGAAAATACACAAACATTTATGAGGGAAACTTTATTTTTAACTAAACAAATGCATCAGAGCAACAAGGAATTGGAATCACCTCAGTGCAAACATAAGCCAATATATCTGTGAATCATCCATTGAGAAACTGTCCTGTGTGGAAATCATTTTGCTATTGAATAGAGTCATGTCATTTTCTTTTTCTATTTCTGCTACTTTTCAGTCTCACTTTAGCTTGTTGAAATCTTCTAATTTCATTTTAATTAAATACAAGAATTTACATAAGAATTAAGTGAAGAGGTCAGAAAAAATCTCTGTGACAACCAAAATATTTTAGATAAATTACCATTTATTATGTCAGATCAAATAATTTTTAACTGTTAGCATATACTGGTATTGGAACAGAACTTGTATATATATAGGCCAGTGTCTTGTCCGAGATGGTAGATGATGTAATGTGATGCAACACAGAGCTAAGAAGTGGTGCAAGGGTTTTGAGTAAAAGCCAGGTAGAGGCAGAATGAAAATGACCATAAAAACAGTGATGGCTTTTATTGATGTCAAGATGTTTATAAAGAATAGTCTAAAAAACAAATTGCTTAAAGAAAGAGAAACAATATTAGGGACTGAGGAAGTAATAATAAATTTAATTGTTTTCAATGGCTATATAGATTTAGCAGGATGTTTGCAAGTCACATTGCATGTTTCTAAATTCAGCTAATACTCAAGTGCTACTAACTGCACATTGTGGAGAAATAGTATTTATAGCAACAATATTAAATGATGGGTAAATATTGCAAGTTTTAGAGTAGCTGTTTAAATTAATTAGCATAAAACTAGGTACACTTACCAATCTGAGGTAAGGGTAGTAAGAAACAGACTTTACCTGCTCACATTTCAGGCAAAATTGGAGTATGGGTAGGGTGGTCCATGTGGGAGGGAAGCAGAGAAGAAAAGCTAAGAATAGGATAACTAGTACATGTACATGGGGGAGGAAAAAGTGAATTTGTTAAAGTGTTAAGGTTTCAAATGTTCTTGATCACTGGGATTTGTGAGAACAGCTTGTGTTTAAAATCTCAGGAATATTCATTGCACTTCATTCTAATACCCAAGAAAAACAAAAGAAAAAGAAGCCTTAGTTTCAGGATCAGGGAGCTGGTGAAAGTACCCATTTCTTGTGCTGTTTTGCTCCTCTTCTGTCTTGTTTCTTCCACCCCCCAGTGCCCTCAATTGCAGATTTCAGGAGTTGCTCCAGTGGAAGGCCTGGAGTGGCTCTGTGGGCTGTGCTGCCTGGGGAAGGATCAGTACTAGCTGAGAGGTCTCACTGTTATGGCAGCAGCAAGTGCTGACTGAGGATTTAAGGTATGGGCAATCTTGCACCATAAGGAGTGTGCCATCAGTGACTATCCTAGTCTAGCATCCTCTGGCACTGGATGAGTCCTCTCTTTGCTCAAGGCAGGTGGCTTTGATTTCTTTTTTTACTACTGCACTCTGCAAATGCTGTTTCTCTTGCTGGACTTGGAAAGAGCTGGCCCTCTATTTTGTTACTTACTGAAAAATCATACCCAAAACTTAGTCCTTTCTTTCTCTGAAATGTTCACTTGTTTGTTCATGTAAGAGATTGTTTCCACTTGCTTGACATGCTTGTCTTTAATACCCAGACACATATGTTCTAGTCAACTGTAAAATTGTATATCAATATAATTTTAATACTCCTCTGAAAATTGATTCTAAAATCACATGTTGGGTTCCCCGTCTCTTTCCTCAGTGATTTTCAGATCCCATTTGTTTAGTTTGGTTTAGCAGGACTGCAGTCTTTCCCCTTTTTTTTTTGTTTTATTTGGGTTTGGTTTGGTTTGGTTTTGTGTTTGTTGTTGTTATTGCTGTTCCTACCAGTAATAAAGTATCTGCAGAATAAGTGTGGCTACTACTTACCTCCCTTTACTGGGATATCCCACTGCTTTCAGTACATTTATATAGACACAGTGAATTAAAGCATAGTACCAAGTCCTAAGAAAAATGCCCCAAAAGGAGTAAAATCCATTACACGGTGTTCCCAAATCATACTGCTTGTTGCAGGGGTGTGGTGAACATTTATGCATATGCAGAAGAGCTTATGCATCTGCTGACGTGGATGGATGAAGGTACACATAATGGAAACATTATAAGCAACAAAGCAAGCTCTGAAGTTCTATGGTAGAGAGGCTACACTGAACACCATCTTCAAAATTGAAGAATTTATATTGCAGGAAATCTTGCAGGGCTCACAGGGAACAGAGGTGTTAGAAAGGCTGATTTAATGTTGGCAAGGATTACTGCAAATTATGAAACACTTGAACACATACATGTGTTTGATCATGTGGAAGCTGCCAAATTTCCAGTTACCCACTGTTTACAGGGTGTGATAGTTTTAGTCTAGGCCATCCTGGTGACCAGTTTGTAACCAAGGAAGTAGCCAAGTACCCGGTATTCCATACAATTTTTACGTAAACCAGAGTATAAATAGGTTGGAGATTAGAGACCTCGCTCACTGCTCTTCTGGCGAGGTTTGGGAAGAGTAGGTCCCTGCGTTGGTCTCGCTTATCTAAGGCTGAGGCCTGCAGAGTCCACTGTCCTACCTCGTGGAGGTTTGGAGAGTGCTGGCTGTGACTGCCGATCCTGCTGTTCTAAGGGACGTGGTGAAATCTGTTTTGTTAGTTATCAGTATAGTTTGATCTAGTATACCTGTTCGGTGTCCCTTTTGTTCCCTTTTGTCCCCTTTTTTCCCTTTCCCTATCCCTGCGGGGGGTGGACCCCCTTTTACTGTGTATATAGCATCTTAACTGTATATAACTGTAATTTACGTAAATATATTTTTACATAAGCAGCTTGACTTTGGGTTCTTTAATTTTTATAGTTTCTTTTCCTTTAACCAAAGGGAAGAAAGGAGGGGGGAAGGGGGCTACTGTCGTAACTTTTGGACATTTGGCAGGGAGCCAGGCCCAAACCGTCACACAGGGAGAGCATGCATCACAAGAGAGACATTATACCATTTCCACAGGCTTGCATGGCAGGGGGGTGCTAAGGGTGGTTTTGCCCTCCGCTGAATTTGTTACAGCTCCAGTACTTGACAAGGCTTTTCCACCTACGAGTGTCAGAAGCAGCTGAGAGCATTATAGTTTCTTTGGTGGAGCAGCTGAGAGTGGTTTCTGCTGGGTGGTCGAACCCTGCAGGGAGGCAGAGGTGCATCTCAGCACCCTGGGAACTGGGACTCTTCTGAAAGGGCATCTCCATCTTTGCAGGTAGCGGGAAGGGGCAGGGAAGAGGGACCCTTGGGAAGTACTTTGCTGCTTCTCTGTATAGAATGAGGAAGACTTGTCTCAATTTCCTTCATGTGAGCTTGGAAAGACAAGATTAAAGTAGGTGGTGTTTTAGGAGGCCTGTAGTTTGATGTCCATCAGTGGTTGCTCTGTTAAACGTGTGTCTTACCACATGCAAGTGTAAACAACTGAATCAGCATATTTCAATGTGTGTGCACATAAGTGTAAATGAAAAAGTGATTCTGCACACACCAGCACTTCATTTTTGCTTGCTCTAGAATATCTTCATTTTGAACTTTTGTCTTGAATTTCCTGGATCCTTGTGGCACAAAATTCAGTGTTTTTCAAAGCTTTTTTTTTTTTTGGTTTTGTTTGACTTCAAGCATTTCTGGATTCCCAGATGTTTTCCTTAGTTTTTCTCTCAACTACTCTTTTGGTCTGCCTGGCTCTTTCATTTGCATATCAAAAAGAATATTTAATTAGTTCCTTATTGTTGCTGTTCCTATCTTTCTGTCCTCTCAGGAAAGGTTTAATCTCCTTCCAACCATGGGTTTGCTTCAATAATAACAAAATAAGGCATTTTTGCAAGTTTCCTTCCCATTGTGTGGTAAAAAAGAGCAATGAGTCATTGTTAATCTGCAAGTTTAAATTGAAAAAGCCTTGCAAAGAAGCTTTGATCGTCCCAGGTAGGAGCGTTGTTATAAAAAAGCAAACTGGTGCACCTACCATTTGTCTTACGTAAACTATTACAGGGAGGATGCAAAAAATAGATATGCAAATGATCCCCCAGCATTACTACAAGACCCAAACTACATGATAATCTTTGTTCAGTACTCTTCCTTATTGTGTAATAACCAGCTTTTAGTTCTAAAGTAGAGTGCCCTTAGAAATAAATTTTCATCTTTAGAAAAGAATATGTCCTTTTTCATTTATTGCTGTTACAGAAGAGTAGGTTTTCTATTGGCTAGATTATTATTAAGAATTAGATGTCTATTCTCAATAACTCCTATTTCTAGACATCTGGAAAAATGGAAAGTTAACTGCATGTGACATAACCTGTAATTGGCCTGACAGTGTATATTATTCACATTAGAGGATGGGTCAAGTGCATTGCACAATAATTCTACACTTGGTTTTCATTACCCTCCTGAAATATGAACCCACACTTCATTACATTTATTTATTTTAAAGTGTAAATTTACAAAGGCTTTATCTACAGTGTCTGTGAGGCTCTTCTGCTGCATATTTAGTGTATATACGGTCTCAGTCAGGGTGGGCTCCTCTTGAGGTCAAACAGAGTGTAGTCTTGAGCATCTCTTTGATCTCTCATTTGCAGTGGTCAGGTAATAGGTGGTTTTCATTTCTGCATTGGTTGGGCATTGGAAAAAAGCTCAGAGCCTCATCTTTTCTTTGGTTTTGTTGAATGCAGAAAAATACAAAGAAGTAGACTGCATTTGAAATATGGCTGGGGTTTTTTTTCCTTCACCTGGTTTACCTGTTTGAAGAAGATAGAAAAAAAATTATGTTACCATACTGTAAAATAAGAAATTTGTTGGATTAGGGGGGAAATGTAAATTGAATTGTAACTGCATTGCTTCAAGTTTGTCTGATCTTAGTCATATATGTGAGTCAGAGAACTGGAAATCCTGTTGAAACCTTAAAATGTGCCTCATATGTCACTGAAGTCAGTTGTACAATTGGACTCAATGCATGGGCAGGGGGGATACTACAGACAGGTACGTCTGGCTGACACTACGTACTTTACTTGAGTTTAAAAGGAGGAGGAAGCAAAACCAGTATATTTGGGGTGGGAGGTGGGGGGGGGGGGCAAAGAACTAAGCATCACTGGGGCTCAGGTCTCACCATGTAATCTAATAGAGGATAATTCAGCCTGAAATAGCTAAGGAGGAATATTACCTTCAAGTATAATGTAGCATTTTATTGTGTAATTTATGGCTTTTTGTAACCTCTTTCCTATACTTCAGGCTAAAAACCTAACATAATGTCTCAATGAGATAAGCTTTGCTTTGTTTTAACCTTGTGGTGATAACTTCCAGTGAAGCTCTCCCTAAGGGTTCAAACAGATGACCAGAGCAGAGAGGCACAACAAAAAAAGCAAAGGTGTTAAAGCAGCGCATATGTGATGATAGCTAAAGGGCTGCCAAAAAAAAAAAAAAAAAAGGCAAAAAAAAGGCAAAAAAAAGAAAGCTAGAAATAAGGCCAAGGAATTATGCATCTGAGAAATGATGGTGAAATAGAAGACCTGCTCGAAAGGAATTACTTGCTGCTACTGATGCCACATCAATACACTTACCTGTGAACATAATGAATGTTAAGATAAAGCAATTGCAGCCATTGAGGAATATCCCTGAATAGACTATTTTCCACAATGGCACGCTTGTTGCATCGGTTTCTGTTGGAGTTACTATGTTTGTGTTGTTTCTTATTGCACCTGATCTTCTAATGAGTATGTAGTAGTGCTTTTCATATGTACATTAGTCAACACCCTTCCCATCAGCCTTTGTGAAGTCCTGAGGAGATGCACTAATGGCAACTCAGTAGAACCTGTTGTTTCAGAGAAAGTAAGTGATAAAAAGTTACTGCAAAACAGGAGCAGTGGGGAGAAAGAAGTATAGGCTTCTTGCTACCAGAGAGACTTTTTATGGACCCTTAGGCAGAAGGTCTTTCCAGTGACTTTTGACTTCAGATATTACAAGTTTCTTGCTGTATTGCTTCATGGGGGTTTTAGGACATTGTTTTATAAAACTGGCTTGTCTTCTTGAAGGACATAATTTCAAAAAATGTCTCATAGGCACCACTGGTTCTGTTTCTAGACAAGGCCTGGCTATTCTTTCTCTTTAAAGTAACTCTCTGGGGGAGAATTATTGTAGTTCACAAATATTGTGCACAGTTAAAAACAATAGTAAAAAGACCATTGGGTGTCATAACCATAATATTGTACATCTTAATGATAGATCCTTTTTTTATTAACTTCTCGTGTGTAATTGTGCAAGTTTGTATCTTCTGCTGGCTCTGTTTAACTGCACTTTACATTTATAATGTTTCATTCTCTAATGGCAGTTCTTGGAGAACTTAGTGTTTTCATCGTAGTAAGGTTCCAGGGAGATAATACTGAAGAAGAAAGTTGAACGTTTTTTATTTTGCAAGACTGAACTGATGTAAAAGCAAAGGGAGAAGAGAATACTGGATTTGCAGGACCTTCAGAACTCACAAATATTGTTGAACTCCCCCTAAGCAGCACATGGTCAGCATTACAAAACCAGGCTATCACATTTCATCTGTATAAAGTAGGCATAGCATACTGGCTGTTTATGTTAAGAAGAAAGATAAAGGAAGTTTTAGTTGTAATGTAACCATCTTTCTTTGACTACAGCATCCCCAGTTTTGTAGTGGAGGGGGTAGGGGGAAAGGCAATTGTTCAGCTCATTTCACTTGAGGGATAACTCGAAGCTAGTGAATTTTTGCACCAACCCTTTCTCTTGAATAATTCAGATCTATGTGTATTTCTGTGTGTATTTTGTTTCATAAAGAGCTAGCTAAATTCAGGGGGGGGGCTAAGTTAAATAAAAGTGAAAAAGCAGTTCCTAAAGGATGTTTAGTTTTGTCTGAGAGTAATTCAAATCAGAACCTTTGAACTAAATATGTACACATTATGAGCATCTTAGTTTATATTTTGCCTCCTGTTCTTTCTTTAGCCGGGTAACTTAAATTGCAAAAAGGTTGTTTTTAAGTCTTTTGGGGGCATTCTAGAGTCCTGGTCATATTGATATTTGATTACTTGCTATATCATTTTTTAAAAGAAGTCTTTGCCTGCCCTGTTTCTTTACCTTAATGCTTAATCCTGTTTTTTCTGTAGGATTGTGGAGAAAGGTTACTACAGTGAACGAGATGCTGCTGATGCTGTTAAACAAATCCTGGAGGCTGTTGCTGTGAGTATTGTCATCATAGGCTCAGCAACTGATCTTTCACCTTTAGTGGTTCAATAAATACTTATGTGAAAGAGGCAGAGTTTACTGGAGACAATCTACACAAGTTCCCTCCTATAATTAATTTTGTATTGAATTTTTTTAAGGTAGTGGCACTTTGAAGGGCAAGAAGTGACTTTGAATGGCAATACACTTAATGCTCTAAGTCATCTGTTACGATGGAGTGTGTGCTCTGTCCAGTCTCTGCTGTGGAATTCAGCACTGTTTTAGCTGCCGAAGTAATTTGAAGTCACTGACACTTGCATAGCCTTTCACTCATTTTGATGAGTATGTCACAGTAATTTATTTGGAGCCTTAAACAAAAGAGAATGCATTACTTTTCATCCTAACCTAAAAGGATAATAGATCAGCTGAATATGTTAGCTGGTGGGAAGAGTCACAAAAATTTGAGTCAGAGACTCCTGCACAATATTGACATGAAAATAGTTATGCTTCATTTGCAGTTGTTTGCCTTAAGGTGACCCGTCACAAGTTTTGCCACCATGGAGAAGCATTTATACGAAAAAGGCTCTTTGGAAGCAAGTGGCCACAGCATCAAGCCTGTCAGAGTTCAAGACATGTTTGGGCAATGCTCTCAGTACATGGTATGATTCTTGGGGCTGCCCTGAGTAGTACTGGGAGCTGGACTTTGATGATCCTTGTGGGTCCCTTCCAACTCAGGATGTTCTATGATTCTATGATGCAAAGTTTGGACTACTGTGAAAAGTGCATAGTGTAGATTGGAACATATCTAATAAAAAAAGAACTCTTTTTGCTCTTCATATTGCATATACATGTTCAGAATGAAAGTAATATTTAGAGAGAGCAGAATAAAAATTGGTGCCAGTAGTTTATGCAGTTTCTAATATACCCTCTTCCTCTAAAATTTTTGTGATTTTCAAGCAATTTTTGTACAACTATTTCACAACTTGTCACTTTCAGAAAGGTATAAAGATTCTTGAGGCAAGAAGATGTAGGCTTCTAGTGTCTACATAAAATGTTTCTGTACATTATCTGTTCTTCTTAGTCACTTATAGCTCTTCCATCTAATTTTACACCAAACATTCTCCAAAACAGCAATCATATGCTGGGAAAGTACTTAAGAAATTAATTTGTCAAATATCTAGTCTGTATACTAGCACTAATCACTTCCAGTACAGAAGAGAAGGAACATGTTGGACAAGGAAAAAGTATTCCTGTTGGGATACTCGAAGGCTTTCAGACAAGTAACAATATAGAAGCAATTTTACTTTGTGAGACTACAATGTTATCAAGGCCTCAGGAGAGATAGATACTAAAGGTTTTGCCTTCTGCTGTGCCTGACAGTCTGACTTCAGAGTCAGCAGGTGATATTTTGGATTTTATCCAGTGGCACTGGTTGGTTGTCAGCAGCAGATGAAGATGCTTTGCGGTGAAGCAGCCAGGTAGCAAAAAGACTTCAGTGATCTTAGAGTCAGAGGTGTGTAAGTAGTGCAGATGGAACTTGCCTGACTTTTGGTGTGTTTCCAGGCTGTCAGCCTTTCCAAATAAAGTACAGCTGTTGATCATATGGGGAAAAGAGAGGTTAGCCTGAAGGGCTCATTTGAAAGATCTGTACAGATCATCCGAGGAGATAGTGCCGGAGGAGCTGTTCCAGAGAATGGGTTGGTGGTCATGACTGACCTCCGTGTCATGAAGGTGTCTAGAGATGAGATTACTGGTCACATCAGTAATTCAGTTAATCAGAAGGAACATGCCAATTTGGGCATATTTACCTGGATGGTAACAAAATACCTCAATGTAAAAAGCTGCTATAAGTTGTGGTTTGGTATTATTTGTAAGCCTGTTCACACCAAATAAATGTGAGAACTGGTGTTTACTATACTAACTATGCATACTGCAAGACCATGCATGTTCACTTCATGCTTCTTTCTGAATGATCTGATGTTTACTGAGTCACTCTTATCCAAAGAAATTTAAATTATGTATTTTAGTTTACAGCATAATGCATTTGTATAAACTTTAAAAATTGGTTGAGATTATTATTTTATGACCAACTTTTTTTTTTCAGCCGAAGTGCCACAGTTAAGATAGTTCTACATTATTTAACATTCCTCTCCAAAAAGAAAGAAAGATGATGATCAAGTTTCGCTGAAAGATATTTCAGAAGATGTTTCAGCTCTTCATTTTAAAAGCCAAAAAGCAGATGAAAATTTTCAGTTTCTATGAGTTGTAATAGCTTGGCTGAAATCAGTGGAACAGTGATGTGTGAAAACTAAAAAGCTGACCTTTAAATGTATGCAATAATCTGAATTTCTGTGGATCCTTGTACTGGATCCCTAGTTAGGATGAACTACATCCACTTCTACTCTTATGGCTGAAACTGAACATATAAGACAAAGCTGGAAAGTGTGGAAGTGGCAATTCCCAGCTTGGGATCTTTGCAGTCGAGCTGAAGTACTGTGGTAGGTTGGGGCAGTAAACTTGACAGAATGGTGTTTGTGAGCAGAATTGGCTTATTGTTAGAAACTGGAAAATGTTGCTGCAGCAGAATAATATATCCAAAATAAAGGGAAATATGTCCATAGATCATTCTTAAAACCAAATATTGTACAATTTGCACAATAAATAATGCCAACAAACATCTTCCTGGCACCACCATAGGCATTTTGACATACGCAATTTTTATAAAGTGCTCTTAGAAAAAACAGCATTCGGCCTTCCTTTTGCTGAGCTCTCTTGGACTAATTATTTTATCAATCCCTTTTTAGGGGCTGTTACTCTAGTTATGGATCTGTCCTCCCAGTGGATCACTGACATGAGGAAGTGTAACATCTTTATACAGCAAAGGTCTTTTGAAACAAGTCTAAAGGATTTAATCAAAAGTGTAGAGTGAGATTTTAAAAGCACATAAGCATTTTTTGTTCAATTCCTTTTGAAATTGTTAAACCAAATGGACTAACATTCTTAAAAAGAAAATCCATAAAGTTTCTAGGTGTGTGTGTTTTTTGTGATAGCTGGGTACCTGTAAGCCTGCCTCTAATGGGCTTATCAAGAATTAATCAAGCAGCCAGAGTAGAATATAGAAAACTAATCCTAATCTTCATGTTACAAACCATCATAAATATATCCTACATCTGTCCTCCCAAGATCAGAGAAAATAACTAACCCAGTACTGTTTTGTAGACCTCTGCATTCATTTTGCCCTTTTTAGTAATTTTTCTTTTTTCTGCTTACAGCTGATCTGGTGTTCCCAATCTATGGGGGAACAAATTATCTTTTTTTCTTCTCTCTCTTCTGCACTTTTGCCTTTTCCGTTATTCTTCCACTGCTTTTCAAGCTGGGAGATAGCTTCATTCATAAGATGAAAGGTTTGTGCAAAACTAGGTCAAACCAGTGTTCATCTTTATCGCTCTTTTACTGTGCTGTTCAGAACAGGTTTTGTTGCTACTTGACATCTCAGAACAGGGTGAATTTCATTCCTAAAAGAGGATGCATTTGAAGGCAGTCTATCTTAGCACATCATTTCTCTCCTCTCTGAGGATGAGTTGTATAGATTGTGGTCTTCTTGCATGCCTATCCTGGTAGCAGGGGTTTTTTTGTTGGTTTGGTTTGGTTTTATAATAAGGAATTTCTGCATGCAGATGTCCTGAGCCATTTTTGGAGAACGAGTGATTGATGTGGTGGTATTCAAATAATCCTTGAAATGTGGCTCTCAAAAAGTCTATTGCACACTTCTTGAAAAGATATCTATTTTTTGGCTGGTCAAACTCAAGAAAATTACTCTGATTTTTAAGTATAGTTTCAACTGTGTCACTAAATATAAACCCTGTTTCTTCTTACCTATTCTGCATTAGTGTCAAAGTCATAGTTTCTGCTTGAGGATTAAATTACTCTTTTCATTTTATTTAATTGTTAATTTTTAAATTAGGGTAGTTACTAACATATCTACCATATGTAGTTTTGAACACATCCAACAGTCTCTAAGTTAATTTCCAATCATATTTTGCAATGGTTTGTTTTCTTATGACTGACCATTATCTTGTCTAGATAGGAACATTTTTTGAAGTTATATGTGGGATCCCCTCTGTTTCTACTATCTTATTTAAATGTTCTACCATTTCAATCTTCACTGTATGGTTGCACTTCTGTTCACTTCCTTGTCATCTCAAATTCGCAGGGAGCACACTGAATTCTCAGCTGTGGTCTCAGAGCCTAAGGGCAGTTAAGCAACTTGCAGGTTTGAGAGAGAAGACCTAGATTAAAGGTTTCTGTTCATTTCTGTGAGTTTTGATCTGTCTGATAATGAGCTGTATGTTAGTAGGTAAGAACCTACTCTGAATGTGCAGCTTGCATGTATATTTTACAATTCCTGAGGCACTGGTGTGTCTGACAATTACAGCTTAGGCCAAATGAGGTAGGCAGACTTCTAAAGACAGACTGCGACACAAGAGAATTCATTTAGGTGTTTGGTGGTTTTGGCATTCAGAGAAAAGTATACAATGTATAAAGATTACAAAGAGGTTTCGTATTTTCTATACAGCCATTGAGTTAGTGCTTGCTGGAGATAGAGGCGACCAATGGATTTAGGTGATCTTAATCAGGGTGTGTCACAGATTCTGACATTTTGAACAAGGCAAATATTATGTTACTAATGTATACTTAGCAATACACACTGTTAAGAATAAGTAGGCAAATTGAAAAGAAACCTAGAGCTCAGTTCTGTAGAAAATGAAGAGAATAGCAAGGATGCCTAGGTACAGCAGCATAGGACTGTTTAAAATTCAGTATGGTTTTTTGGTTGTTGAGGAACAATGCTTGATACTGTAAGACAAGAAGGAATTTGCTATTCCAGCTGCAATTCTATGCTAAGGATTATGATGTTGTATTGTATTCCCTGACAGCATGGGAATACACTTTTGCCATTCCTCTTCTGACACACTTATAGAAACAGGAGGAAAAACACAGAGATTTTTGATTTCAAAGTTCACATTTCATCTGTGCTCTGGCACACTCTTCACTTTGGCAAATTTGCATGGCAACATTTTGGAGTAAGAGGCAGTTAAACACTGAGTTCAAAAGAGGAACAGCAGCTCTCTGCAGCTAAAACACCATTTGAAATGTAATAGGAGAAATTAATTTTGAGGACACTTACTACTTGTCTTTCTTAGAAGAAAGGTTGCCAATATGCAGGAGAAATTATGTATTGCTTTTATGGCAATCCACATGGAGAAAAACACAGCATAGAAAACCCAGACACGGAACCAGCTTGCTTTCTTTGTGCTAATTCTTCAGGTATCTCCCATCACTGAGGTGGTGAGGAGCACTGATAAGCTTGCCTGGGAGGTAAAGATTACTCGCAGAAACCGAATCTTCTTGAAAATTTGGTGTGGATACCTGTGTCCCTGAGCTGGGAGTTTTTCAGAGCAGTTAGTGCCAGCGACTCGAAACATTCAAAAGCTGTCATGGTCATTCTGAATTTTGTAATAAAGCAGCTCTTGGGGTGTTTGGTGCCCTTTATAGGTGGTTGAAACACAAAGTCTTTAGTATACCTTTTCCTTACAAGATTATAATTTAAAATATCCTGGAAAAATTACTCTGTAGATATATTATATTGCCTGCCATAGTCCTCCCTATATTTTTGTTGTTGGGTTTTGTTTGTTTTATACTTTTCCATATAATGTGTTGGGCAGTTCTGCACTTCAGTCATTTCAAATGGGTTTCAGTTGGAGGACATGCAAAATGTGATTATTACATTACAATTTTATGTGATTATTATTACAACCTCTTTACTGAGGCTGTAATGGACACCCTCTCTCCTGACCAGTTTTTTATCTTCATTGTTTTCAGTTAGTTTCCTCTCAGAAAACTCCTGATAGCATAACTTTACCCAGCAGCAGTCTTTGGTCTCCAATGTCCTTCTGTTATGAAACCTTGATCAGTGTGCTCCCTAGCTGTCTACCTAGTTACCTAAAACTGTGATTTTCAAAGGAAAACCAGAGGAATAAGTATGAAACTACATGTTTCTTATCAGAGCAGCTGTTAGTGCTAGCTGCTGGTATTTCAGATAATCCTCCTATTGTCAGGAGAAGAACTGGAAGATAAATTTTGATCTTCCCTGGACCACATGAAAAGGACAAGAACCTTTTCCAAGTGCAGCCATCTTCAAGGTGTCGTGTCACCTTGAAGAGTAAGACATAACCAAGCCAAAACAAAACACCTTTTCTACCCTTTTTGACTAGGCAATATATTGGCTTGTTGATAAGGATAAAGAGAAAACCCTACTCTTCTGTGTGACCAGCCACATGCTCAGCCTGATCTGCAGGCGTGCCTTTCTGCAGCTCTGGTGTTGACACTACCAAGTGCTCTCCATTCAAGAAGCAATAGTAATTTCATAGCACTGTTGGTTCCTGTACTATCCTGCTCCTGATAAACACAAGGGGAAAGGCTTTTTCGAATTGCATTAATTGTAATAATTAGGTTAGATACCAAGTGTTTTGAAGATATTTAGATCAAAAGTTGAAGATCTACCACCTGAATATTAATGCAGTGGTGTTTGTGCACTCGTTTGTCACATTTCATTACTTCCTCTAGTCTCTTCAGCTATGATCACTCCTAGCAGTATACCTAAGCAACTAGGTTCCTGTGAAATACTGTCTTTGCTTACAAATTGCTAATGTAAAAAATTTCATGTTAAAGACATCTGCATGGCTTATGGCAGTAGGCCTTGCACAAGTTGTGCATATGAAGGTCTGTATGGTTCAGAAATCAGATATGTTATTTCATCAATTTCCAGTTAAAGGCCTATCTGGAATTAAGCTTAAGCGAATAAGATATTTGCATATGTACCTGATATGCAAGCATGCTGCACATAAATCTGAGCATTTTAAAATAACACTGAGAACATCTGATTTTTATACAAACAAGTTTACTAAAATACATGTGAAGCTCAAATTAAAAAATGGTCTCTGTCATCTGTTATGGCATTGACATTATTACTATTATCTGAAATTTTCTTTTCCTTTACTGAAAAATATTTTGTTTTCTGAAAGACATAAGAATATATTCTGATATGTATGCCTCCATATTGTCAGTTTTATCTGCTTTTATTAAGGTGATTTTTGTGGATGTGGCAAGATTATATATACTTAATATAGTATATTCAACATGACAGTATTCATAATAATTACTAACTACATATACAATAGCTGCATTTCATGAGTTATAAAGAAATGCCTGGCCTGAAGATGGATATGTAAGTGAAATGACTTTCAAAAAGCCTCAAAGCAACATATCTGTGATACACAAAATAACACAAGGAATGTCATAGCAGATACATTGCTTCTACGAACTGATTTAACAAAGTTTGGATAACTGACAGGTATTCTGAATTCCCTGTGAAGTCTTATTCTAAAGGAAGTTAAGAGACAGTGACTAAAAGGGATACTATAATAGGGACAGATTATTGCAGAGTTTTACAGTATGCTTGAATTCACAGTAAGGGAAGAGAACATATTCAATTGTATTTTTACTATTTATAATAATTTATGCTTTTAAAATTATAATTATTTTTGTGTAGGCAAATCATAGCATGATGAAAAACAGGGAGATGAGTCTCCATAATGAAGACATATACTATCTGCTGTGATCTTGCTTGTAGCCTCTTGAAGGAGTATAAATAACCACTCTGATACAGGTTGTATTAGACTGCAGAATAAAGAGGTTCTAACAATATTTCTAAAAAGGACCTCCATAATAAATCATGTCTCATATGTATAATACACTCTATATATCAAGGCAGAGTGTCAGACAGAGAGGAGGAATGAAATAAGGTGAGAGTTTTTGCTTGCTTGCATTGCACCTTGCATAGCAGTCAGTGAAGGCAGGGAGGACTGACTGATATCAAGATGTGTTTTGCAGGTGAATTTTGTACATTGTTCCCTGAACTGGAAGTATTGCCATGGACATGGCATACAACTTATTGATTTGTAGGAAAAAATAACGATATCCATCCTAAGACATCGTTGTTGTTTTTGTTTTGTTTTGTTTTGTTTTTAATTAAAAAAACAATAGCCATTTGATGTAGTCCACACTCAAGATATTTATTTCTTCCAAATTTATTTGTGAGGCCTGAAGGTGAATCCTCTGGGACGTGGGTGGTTTAACACATCATGTACAAAGATGACTCTATGGGAAATTGTCTTGGCCTTCTCTTCTATTTGATGACAACATTTTAACAAGGGTTTCGTGATTACCCTGGGAGACCTTTCTATCACACTGCTGTCAAGAACAAATAAGTAGGTAAACTGTTGTGTAAGAAACCTATAGAAGTGCTGCTGCTGCCTGGGAGAGAAACACATTTCAAATATGCTGTTTCTGAAGAAGTATTCAGTAATTGTTTCATACCTGAGATAATCTGTTTAGAAAGTGAAGGCATTTTGAATGAATAGCTTCACAATTTTGCTAGTTTGATTGTTTTTCTTGGGTTTTTGGTAAAGAGATATTAAACTAGTTTTTCCTGTTATCACTTGTGCTTAATTTGTTGTTAGGGAAACAGAATAGGACTTATTATCACACTAACCTGATTTATCAGTAGCTTGATTCAGAATTATTTTGCCAAAAATATTTTTTTAAGATCTGTTTTAGCTGAGTACAAAGCTCCTTTTGCAACACACGTATTCAAGAAGAGTTACAGTCAAAAGAATCAGCAATGCTGCCATCAGCAGTGAGGAAATGAGGGTATTGTATTTGGTATTATCTCTATTAGAGGAAATGGAGCAAGCTCTAATAATAATGCTGCAGATTTACTGTATTACAGTTAATATCCAGGGCAGCAAAAAGTCAGGGTTGTGTTTGCCTAGTTGTTACTGTTCTAAATTATGTTTTCATCTAGTAAGCTGTCCTTATTTTGGAAACAAGCCACTACAGTATTAATTTGGGGAAATATTTGGAAATAGCAATGAAAGTGATTAATTAGCACTTGTTTCAGCTCTCAGGACACCACAAATAAAAGCCAGATGCTGTTGTGTTTGAGCCAGTACCTGATTCTTCTTCCAAGACACTGACATTTATAGGGAAGTTGCTGTCTAAGAACTGATTGAGGACTCAAGGATTCAACCTCTTCCCAGTTCACCTTGGGGACATGGGCAATTTTCTTGCACCTTCATTTATAATACGGATTGTTGAAACCCAGTCCAAAGGCTGGGTCTATCTGCCTGATTCACCAATGCTTGGGTTGTTGTTGGTGGTGGCCTGGACATCCCCTTCAGAGAGGGAATAACCTAGCACAGGCACAACACCAGGTGTGAGCCTGAATCTTGGCTTTAGATAGACACATATCTTACTTCTGTATGTTACCTTGCACACTATTAGCAATTACTAAAGCACAAGTAAAGCAAACAGACTACATTTATCTCAGACTTTAAACTGCTAATATTCTTTTTTTTTTATTATTTTATTTTTTTAATGTATTGTGCATGTATTGTGCAAACTATCATGCAGGGACATAACATCATAGTATTTGTTCCTGTGGGACAATACTGTACAGTCTGGATTTCTAAAATATATAGAGGAACCCTGGCAGGGCTCTGAAGACTTTTGAGCTGGAGAAACTCTAAAGCATCCTAAGAACCTCACATACTGTGTAGAAACAGTCAAAAGCTAGCAACTGGATGCCACAGAAAGGGTTGAGAGAAATTAATGAAGACTGAGGAGGTCTAGCCTCAGAAGGAGGCTCTATTTCCTCTAGCCCTAGAGGAAATACTAAAGTGGAAAATCATGAATAGATAGAGGAGAAATGCAAACTGGCACTTCAGGACTGTTGCCAATAACTACAGCCCTTCATGCAGACTGTGCATCCTTGATAAAGTGATAACTGTGAGGACAGATATTACATTATTTCTCTGAGGACTTAAAGGCGTCTACTTTAATGTTACATGAAATTCCTCCAAACCTTTCAGAGGTTTGAGAAAACATATAGAGGTTTAATAACTTTTGGAGTGTGACATGTAGTGAGAAGGACCTGAATAAATCTGTGTACAAAAAGCCTCCCTCCCCCTCCACCCTCACTGTGCAGACACCAGGCAGAGGACAGGAGCAGTTCTGGTCCCTGCAGGATGCCACTAGGCAGAAAATTTCTTACCCAAGAAACTGTCACAAAATAGAGGCAATTTTGCAGGAGCCGCTGCTGCTGTATCCCCCAAAAGACTGGCTGAAGCCTAAGGAGACTCCTTAGGCTCAGCTGTCCCCATGCACAGGGCTGGTTTTTTTCTGTCTCCTAAACCTGCCATGCCTGTAGGCCTAGGCTAGGGCAGGCTTGTCTTCCTGTGTCTTGCCGTTCCTGACTCAGTGATGATGGTAAGGAATAAAGAGGTATGGATTATTCAGGAGTAAATTATACGGGAAACTGTGAAACTAAAGATACATGCCAAAAAGATGCTCAGAAGTACTGTCATAGCCTTATGCAATTTTTCATCTCCAATTTCATAGTAATACATGGAGTAGATAGCAGGCTCTCAGCAAAATGACCGATTGCAAAATTGCATTTTTTCATTAGGTAGTAGGAAAACTTACTAGAACCACCAAGCCTGTGATTTGAAGAAATGCTAAGAGCATTTATTCCATCTTTGGGGGAGATTCCTGGCATGCCAAGGAGGTGGCATGAACTAAGATTGACTGACATTGATCACATTTGAACAAGCTATGTAAAAATTTTTCATTCATTGTTTCAGTTCAGTGGTTCCATTTTTGTGGCCCAGATAGCATTGAGTGAATCAAGATTCCTTACTTAATCCCTCAAGATCCTTACTGATCCTCTGAATTGCCAGCAGCTGTGGATGTTTGTAAACCTGTAATAAATCTGGCTTTGTCCTTTTTCATTCGCTCTTTCCTGAGGCTTTTTGTCTCTGAGTGACTGTTTTACATGATGTTGTCATACTAGTTTGCTGGTATGTGCAGGTTGCTCTCTGAAGTCTTTCTGAAACCTATTTTTTTATTGTTCCTCAGTCATCATCATCATGACTAGGCTTCACAAACGAAGATTTGAGACTTAACAAAACTGGAGAGTGTCTTGACTTTAAACTGCACACACTCCTTTTCAGTTCAGCTTTTCACAGACTTGTTTGGGTCTGAAAATCCAAACTCTAGCAGAGGTGAATATTGAAGCTGATGTTTTCAGGAATCAATGCCACTCCACACTTATCACTTCATTAGATGTGAGTCTATGATGGTGCAAACCACTTCATGAGCTAGAAATAACTAGAAATAAGCTAGAGATCAGATATATGTAAGAATCAGGGCGTCTCCTTGGCTCAGATGGTGGGTAATCAGGTTTTTTGCCGGAGAATAGACCCTCCAGATTTATTAGATGGTGTCTGAATGTAGGGCATAGTCAGTGGTTGCTCTGTTTCTGGGCATTGAGAAATTTGATTGTTTGATGAACAGTGCTGGTTGTGAGGATTTTGGTGTATTTTCTGACAAAAGTCCCTGTACAATAGTAATGATGGGCAGTAGCTGGATTGTAAACAGTGTATCTCACTATTGAAATGTGCTTTTCCAGATACCCTGATCAGCTGAGTCTATCTGATAAGCTGCAATATTCAGTATGCTGTCAGTCAGGGAGTAAACCTATGCATCTTTTACTTCTCTAGTTTTAAAATTAGTTAGTTTTACCATTGTGGTTTCCTATCTATAAAATATTATCAAACTTTGTACTGTCATTCTTCATGGTAATAAAGTGTGATGATTCTGAATTTTATTTGTGCAAAATTTAGCAACTGTAGAGCTAGTTTCAAACAAAATCCTCTTAACAAATAAGAGGTTATCTCATTAATTTGAAGGATTTATCTAATTTTCTGTGCAAACATAACTCCTCACAGTAATTTTAAGTGTGTGGTTGTCTAGAAGGGTAAACCAGTAAAAAAAAAAAATGCACAAATAAAATTGAGAACTTCAATCTCTAGCAAGCTTTGAATTCTGTAATTATATAAGGAGAAGAAAAATCTGGTAACATGGAGAAACTAGCTGAAAGATAAAATTTGATACATTTTGCCTTTAAATACCCATGTTGCACTGAAACTTGCAGCAAGGTTAAGCTTCAATACATCATTTTTGAATATAAAATAACAATTTCCAGTCCCTAATGTTTTTGCAATTGTTTCCATGTAAGACTGTAGCTGTCTTGTGCTGAGTTTTTGGAAGTGTTGTAGGTGGAGGTGTTCAAGCTGCCACTTTCCTAAGCTAAATTTCAATGCAAGGGTTTGCAAAAGATGCGCTGTTTAGACAGATACATACCTGTTTCCACTTCAGACTTGCTGCCTTATCTCCATTTCTGCTAATGCTGTAGAGGAAGGAGCAGACTGAAGCAGTTTATGTGTCTGAGCAGATCTTGAAGTGTGTGCTTCAGGAACATGCAAAAGGTCTTTATAGTTTTGTTTTAGTGTTATGAAGAAATGTGCAAACAACATGATAAGAGTACTTTCCAAACTATCAGATAAAGTAAGCAGAAGAGTAATGCAGTTGGACTAACACCATTGCAAGAGCACTTGTTGAGAAATAGGTATTTAAATAGCCAGTAGAGCATGTCTCTTTTGCAGGTGTTTCAAGATCTGTTGCAGGTAACTCAGTAACCCAAATTAAGGACCACATGTTGCAGCTGGTTTATGGTGCACAAGTCAAGCAGGACAGTGCTCTAAGCATGTTCTGTGGTTTACATCACACATCAGGCTTTGGAGGTGATAGCAATGTGGCATTGGCAGGGTGGTCTCTGCTCCTGTGTCCCCAACAAAATATGGATGTGTAAGAAAACCCCCCTTGGCTGCACAGCTCCTCATGCTCCAGCCTGCCTCCAGCAACACCAGGGCCAGCTGGTTTTAGATAGGTTTAGATCTATAACTCAGATAACTCCATCTTCCCCATAACACCTTTAATATACAAAAGCAAAGGTTCATGAAATGCTGTTCGATGTACTTGATATGATGATACACAGAATGGGCATATGGCTCTTTGGAAGTAAATTATTCATCTTTTACTACATTACCTTTTACTTACTGTTCTTCCTGCTCTTTATCTTCCATGACCTCTTCTTTTTATTGCTTCTAAGAATTCTTTTTTTCCAGACAAAATACAGACCAATGTATCTAAATAATGAAAAATTATGGACCAGTTCATCACTGTCAGCCAGTTCATCACTGGCGTTCTTTTTTTGTGTTTCTCATTCTCCTACAGTAAAAGGATGTTGCTTTGTTAACATTGCAGCACTCATAGGGAGTGTTTATATTGTGTCAATATTCTGAGCTCCAAATTGCACACAGGGAAGGAGGTTATCTTCCAGGACAGGGAGATAGAATCCTTCAGCGCTGTTCTTGGGCAAATCAGAGTCCATGTGCACCTTCTCTGTCATTTCTCCGGTAATCCTGTCGAGTGACAGCTGCATTCATGCTTTTGGATTGATCAGTAAATGCAAAAAACAATGAAGGATGGGAGGCCATAAATACTCTCCAGTTCTTAAATGTCTAGTCCCTTCCTCACAGAGTCCAGCACGCCAGAAGAGAACTGCAAAGAAATGTGTCTGAAATGCTGGGATATCAAGGATCTGGTTGTAATTCCCCCTCTGGGTGCAGTGTTTTCTTCTGAAACAAAGTTTTAATGTAGCTTTATACATATTTTCCTTCCCTTGCAGGCATAAGCCCTTAGAGTTATTTAAATTTGTACTATCTCAAAGGAGATTTAAGAATAAGCTGTAGCACCTGGCATAGTGTAGTTTCTTCAGCTACTAGTAATTTTGATTTCCTCTAAATTTTATATCTAAATGTGTAAAATTTATTTGAAACATAAAAGAGTTCCAGAAATATTCCAGTCAGATTTGTGCTTTTGAGAAGCTGTTAAGATACTCTTCTTTCTGTGATGTTTGGCAGTGCGGGCAATTTTACATAACATTTCATAATAATTAGGTTCAGGGACTGCTGTATCTGTAACGGCACAGACATATGGGACCTTATAGTCAGAATGAACAGCTTATTTTCCTTGTGTGGTTTCACTAAATAATTATTTACTAATGTAAAGTGACCAGAGAATGGTAAAGAGCATGTGGTGAGATAGCTCTGAAATTCTCTGTGCTTTTCTTCATATCTATCTCAGGATAATATCATTTACATAATTTTCAACTTACGGAGAAGGTAACATTTCTCAAAGTGAAAGATTTACGCCTTTGTTTACTGGTTTGTATGGGTTTTGTTCAGTGTCAGGAGGTTCTAACTCTAGTTGACTTCTAGCCCTGGTAATGTTTGGTTTGAATTAAGAGCTGGTATCCCTGTTGCTGTGGATGGGAGAGAAGCACCAGGAAGTCAAGTGTTAGAAGAACTGAAACTCCAGTCTCTGCTTGGTTATCAGCCACAATAAAAAGCTCTGTTTTTTCTACTGTAGAATCATGGAATGGGCTTGCGTTGGAAGGAACTGTGAAGACCATTTAATTCCAACCCTCATCCTCAATACTGAGGATCATTTCGTTGTCAAGTTCAAATCTCAGAAGCTTTAAAGAGCCTATTTCTTTAAAAAAGGTAGTAAATAATATGGATATGAAATGTACATCTCTACAAAAAGGATACGCACTCCTGGCACCTTGTTGCAAAAATGAGGTGTCAGCAAGCAGCTGCCCTGCAGCAGCATCTCACAGCCCTCCCTTGGATCTCTCTGGGGTGGGTTTGCCCCCTCCAGAAAGAGGGTCCATGGCTACTGGAAGCAGCAACCATGCTTGGGGTACTGATGGTTGCTTGGAGCCTCAGTAGTGCCCTGTTGGTTGGTAGAAAAGGAGAAGAGAAATCTTCATATTTTCATCTTCCCAGCTTTAAAATAAAATAAAACAGTAAAAAACTCAACAAGACTGATAATTACCTCTAAATTCTTAGTGGAGATAACTCTCATTTTGATCTTGCATGATAGAATTAAGGATGTTTGTCAACCACAGTCTGTGTGTGCTTTTGCCTTCTCTCCATGTAGCAATGGTAAGGAGAGAAGTGTTTTAGAAGGCCCCGCAATAGAGAGCAGTACAGTAAGACTGAATGTTAATTTGAATTCTTATGTATTTCTGTCTTCAGCCACCATTTTTTTCCCCAGTATTGGCCTTAAGAAGATAATGTTTTTAGAGCAAAGAAAATGGTGCTTTCAGATGTGGCTGGGAAAAGATAAATAATGGCCTTCAGCCCTTTCAAAAAAAAAAAAAAGAAAAAAGCTCTCTTTGTTGCTGAAATGAAAGCCTCCTTTTTAGTATTCATGTTTTTTTAGTATTTTGGTTTTGGCATTTTTCTTGAAAAGAAGTAGCTTGTCTTGAGGAAAGGACTGAGATGTCACAGATTCACATATTCTAATGTTCACTATAGAGAAGTATATTCAGACTTTAACGTATAACATGTATAACCTCAGGTGTCATATACTGATAGGCTTTGGTTGAAGCAAGTAGAACTATCTCAAAGACCAAAGTCCTGTAGGCTACAGATTGCAGATCCTGTCCTGAATTTTATAGTACTTTGGTTTTGGCAAGTATTTTCCTTAAAAAATACACACTTTCATAGGCATTTGATTAATTGGTTGTGATATACTTAGTTCACAGTCAGTAATCATACCTCCAGAACAATCCTTCTCAGTTTCATACAGGGTTATGCAAAGGGAAGGAAGATGCTCTGAATAGGGAACTACAAACCTATATGTCATTTCACCAGCCCCTGAAAGCAAATAAAGCCTCATCTGAAATAATTTTACATCTCTTTTTCAGTTTTTTTTGTAAAAGAGGCATTACAGCAAAGCAGCTGTAATATTAGCCAAAAGCAGCTATAGTGGTTTAAGCAGCTATAGTGATTTTAATCTAGGCCTTCCCTGGTTACCAGTTTGTAACCAAGGAAGGGGCAGTGTTCCCAGTATTCCATACAATTTTGACGTAAATCGTGGTATAAATAAGAGGGGAGGAGTGGCCGTCGTTCTTCTTCTCTTCCGCCGGAGTTCAGGAACAGTGGGTCCCTGCGTTGGTCTCGCTTATCTAAGACTGAGACATGCAACATCCACTAACCTGTCACGTGGAAGCTTGGAGAGTGCTGGCAGTGTCTGCCAATCCTGCTTTCTAAGGGACGTGGTGAGATTTGTTTTACTAGTTATTTTACTAGTTCTCGGGTTTGATTGCGCATATCTATTCGGTGTCCCTTTTTGTTTCCTTTTGTCCCTTTTTCCCCTTTCCCTATCCCTTTGGGGAGTGTTTGGATTCCTGTTTGCTGTGTACATAACATCCTAACTATAATATACATAAAATAAATTTTTTAAATAACTAGCTTGATTTTTGAGTTCTTCATTTTGCATAATTTTTTTCCTTTACCCTGGGAGAAGTAGAAAGGGGGAAAGAGAGGGACTGCTACTGGGAGTTTGGGCATTTGGCAGGGAGCCAAATCAGAACCATCACAGTGTAATATTTTCCTGGCAGACACAGTTATTACATGACCTCTCCCTTTGCTTTTATAACTCTGCCTACATGAGCCATGTGGTAGGCAGCCAGCTGCCTGGTGTCTCTCAAAAATAGTCACAGCTTACCAAACTGGGCCTTAAGATACTGGTGAAGGATGTTGTCCCCCCAGCAGTAGCAGGGGCTGATGTACCACATCAAGTACAAAGGTACAGCTCCACGTGGAAGTGATGCCAGTGTGATGCAGACTCTTAATTTTTCACTGAAGTATAACGTGTTAAACGCACTTGCTTTCTTTTAAAGAAAATGTGTCTGCTTAAGTTCGGTTTGTGTACCATGTGCTGCTATATATTTATATGCATACAGTCATCCATGTAATGTGACAGTCTGTAACTTAAGACTGCCTGCTCTCAGTAGACTCTTTAGTAAATTTTTTTGTGTGGAAAATAATCAGCTTTGGCTCCCAATTCATATGTTCTATGATAATTCTCTGGTAAAAGCTTCCAGAACCTGGGATAAGACAGCTTCAGCACAGTGGCAGTTAAGATAATTAAGCTTGTCACAGAGGTAACAACAGTAAATTCATTTTAATAGTGGAAAATGTGGCCATTTTCATCAGTTTTCATATTTTTGAGCTATTCCTGCTAAGTCTTATGTTTGATGGAGTGCCTTTTTCCTTCTGTGGAAACCACATCGGTTTATATGAAACTGTTGTGATTTTGTTTAATAATATTTGTCTAAATACAGTTAACTCATCTCTGCAATTTCACAAAAGTTGAATGACGACTGCATCCGTCTACCAGCTGAAGCTGGTTTTGTTCACTGATTTAGCAGAGTTAAAAAATTCTAATACTCGGGCACACCTTACATAAAAGTACAGATTTTACTGTGAATCAATCCCCATCCATGGGGATCATCGATGCTGCACTGGGATCAATGGAGCAAACACAGCCATTAAGTTTGGCCTTGCTTGGAAAAAGAATTCCTGACTTCATAGGGGTGCTTGCTTTTGGATCCTTGGAAGGATGCTCAAATCTGAAATCCTGTTGAAATCTTGTGCTCATCTAAGAGATCAGTTAACAGCTGTGGGCTGTCATTCCTCCTTCCATCTTGTCTTTTCTAGGTGTTTGTCTGTTGTCTTGACAAACAGTAGTTTTCTTCCCTCCAAGTATACAACTGTTGCTATGGCTAAATAAGCCCATATGTTTAATCTCTGCTCATAAGAACATGGACTTCAAGGTTAATAGATTTGTTACTGGGAGATCTGAACCTGATTTCAACTTTTCTGGGAGAACTCCATTCCCAGACACCATTTCAAGCACCCATGTTTGAGGTGAATAACTCTCTCGATCAATCAGATAATCTTTACACTTATCACTTTACACTTATCTCCTTATAAATTTAAAATATTGCATCTCATTTATTATTTTTCCTTGACAAAATGAGAATTCTCATGTTCTCCAAAAATCTCTGCTTGGCTTTCAGTCCAGAAAAGACTCACTGTGTAAATTAAATGTTACAGCATGTAAATATAGCACCATCAGCCTGTTTTGGCATCTGGTCTAAACAAGAATCTTGTGCGGTAGCACCTCTCTCCACGAGAATACCTTCCCTGCTGCATCCGAGGATGCAATTTGTCTATTGCAAAAATGGCATCACACTAGGAGTTCATCTTGTACATCTGGGACATCTTGTGGTTTATAAATACACTTAAGTATCCCTCCTCCTTTTGCATTTCCAGCTGATAACTCCTCATCTGTGAGCTCAAAACTCAATAGATATCCAGTAACAGGAATTATTACTGTCCTTGAGAAATATCCTTGTTATTTTACAAATATTTTACAGATTGCAGTGGACCCACCAATACTGAATGGGACCTGAGCAGAAGGAAGTTGAAAGGCTGAAACAAAGAGTCAGTATGATAGTAGAGAAGAGGGACAGGTCCCCAAAGGAGCAAGAAGATGCCAGTGCTTTAACTGTTTAGTCCTATGAAATGAAGAACAGGAGAGAGAAGGGAAAAAAGGTACCTTGAAACTAGATGGGTTGTTTTTTTTTTTAAGACCAGCAAGAGAAGCAGAGATATTTATAAGCAATCTATTAGCAGAATTATGAGAGTGAAGTTGAAGAAGTTAATTATCCAAACTCAAAAACATAAGGAAAAGTATGTACATAAACTGGAGACTTTGTTATAGACAAGACCATGCAGAAGCTTAGCCTCATAGTCTGCAGTGCTATCTTTGGTGTTTGACAAAAGTCTCAGTGAAACATATGTTTGCCAATTTTATCTGGGCCTCACAGGTCGAAAGATGTAGTTTTCAGCAGTACCTTTCCTTTTTGTGACTTCCTCAGAGCTACAAGGTCTCTCTGCACTGCATTCCCTCTTGAACTAAGCAGTCCATTCAATCATTCCCCTTTGACGGTGTTAGCAGCTTGAGTTGTTCTTACCTGACAAAAGACGTTCTTCATCTGAACTTCTTCCAGTGCAGCACTGAGCAGACGGAAAAGTCATTTTCTCTTGCTTATTTTCAACATTTTGTTTACTGGAGCTTTGCTGAGCAGAGATCATCTCTCAGTGTGATGCTCACCCTTGCAAGCACTGAATTGAGATCAATACTTAAGGGTGTAGTTGTCATATCCAGCTGTTAGTGCAACAAAGTCCTCCTCTATCATTCTTTTGGCCTTCCTACTTCCAGCCTGAATGTCCTGCTTCAGTCAGCTGCTCAAGTGCTTGCAGTCTGGTCTTAGTTGAGAAATAGGATTTGATACATGGGGTGAGATTTCCTATGCATTAAATCCTCTTTCTGCAGTACAATCCACAGAGGCCACTAGAAACTGCAACTAAAATCCATTCCAACAGGCTATATGTGCTGGGTTAACCCTGATTGGAGGCTGGATTCTGCCGACCCAAGCCACTCTATCCCTTCCCTCCTCAGATGGACAGGGGAGGAAAAATAAAATGCTCATGGGTTGAGACAAGGGCAGGGAGAGATCACTCAGCAACTGCCATCACAAGCATAACAGACTCAACTTGGGGAAATTAGTTTAATTAATTACCAATTAAATCACAATGGGATAAGAAGAAAATTGAAACTGAATCTTAAAGTCCTCTCTGTAGGATCATAAAGCCAGACAACACATATTTGTTGTTATCTCTCTGCTGCAGTTGCCCCCTAGGAGCCGTATCTTATAGTCTTCTTTATAGCTGTACTGAGCGTCACCTTAGGAACAGTTCATGATTTGAGCCCCCAAAAACTTCCTGGAAGGTTGCCCTGAATACTTGCGACTTTCACAGTGAGGAGCTTTTTTCTCATTTCTAGCTAAAAATATTCATAGATAGTTTCTGGTTGGTTTGGTTTGGGTTGGGGGTTTTTTTGTGTTTTTTTTTTGTTTGTTTGTTTGTTTGGTTTTTTTGGTGCCAAGAATCCCTTAGTATAAGCCCTTTCCTTCCTTCCTATCTGTTATTTACCACTATGTACATACAGAGAGTGGTTACATTCTCCTTCAACCTTTACTTTGCATTGCTGAACAAGGCAAATTTGGCATTGTCTCACCACACAGCAGCATCTTCATTCCTCAGTTGATTCCAGGTTCTCCATAAGAGATTTCCTCACATCAAGCACTTTAACTCCTGGAAATACTTTCCCTGCTTTTCTGTCCTGTTTGTTTTGCATTTCTCCTACTAATTTCCTCCAGTGCAATCATCAGCTAAACCTGTAAGAGACCTGAGGTAATATCAGATACCTTCCTGAAATCCAGACATATTCATGTCTGCAATTGTTGCATGAAGTTGGCATTGAAATGGGCTGCCCAGGGAGGTGGTGGATTCTCCGTTCCTGGAGGTGTTTAAAAGACTGGATGTGGCACTGAGTGCCGTAATCTAGTAACTGGTGGTAGTGGATCAGGCGTTGGACTTGATGATCTCAGAGGTCCTTTCCAACCTATCTGATTCTAAGTATACTGATCAAGACTTCTGAACACAAGGACTTTTTCTCTGTGAACAGTCCACAGACAGAGCATTGCTTTCTCCTTCAGCATCAGTGTTTACATTTACATTTGCTATTGAGCCCAGTGCATCTGTGGTTCTTCTGAGGTTCATCTGAGATAGAAGTGGCACCCCATGTTCTGAAATATGATAAAATTAACATTGATTTATCTTCTGTTGGTGCTTTTTAGTCTAGCAAAATTGTTCAATCATAGCCTGCAAAGCCTAAAGGGGGCTTAGGTTCCTCTTTCATATTTATACTATGCACAAAAAGAGAAAGGCTTTGAAGTTTTAATTTATTTTTTTTTTCATAATATTTCACATTCATAATACAGGTCTTAACAAGCCAGAAACCTCTATGATTAAAAAACCCAGAAATGAATGCATTATGAAGATTGAGATGATGAAAGAAAGGGTGTTAAGAGGGGGTATAATTTTCAATCAGCCTCTTCATAGTTCTTCAGTCAGATTGTTTTCTCTTTCTGTTCAATAGGAATTTAGCTGCTTACTTGAATGAGGCCAAAATAGCTTGTTTCTGTTAAGACTGATTTAAGTTTAGATTCAGAGATGTTAGACAAAAAGCTTTCTATGTCAGTTGACACTCTTGTTTTCATTACATATTTTAGTTTTATTTACTGATGCTTTGAATAAAAGAATTCTTATAAACAAGGTTTTAATATCATCATTCCCTCAATTTGGAAGTTATTAAAAACCAAGAAATACATTTTATATCTCATACTGATGGCTAGACTAATTGATAAAAATCAAACTGTGGACTAGATTCCTAATGATCCTATTGCTTTTTTTATAGTATAGGAATAAAGTTAAGCCCATCCCTATTATTTAGGTCTCTTGTACATGACATAAAAAGCACAATCCTATATTAAAATGCAAAAAGAAAAATACATTGCCACCCTATCTCCATCTCTCAGAGCACAGTGATAACCTGTGACTGAATGATGGTCATTATATTTAATTCTACAGCTTTAAAACAGAAGACCTCAATTCTCTTTGAGAGTTACAGTGATGACTGTAGGCTTATCAAGGCTACAGAGGTATTTAAATTTTTAGGGTAGTGCAGTACAAAACCAAAAACCAGCCCCCACACTTTGCTCTCTTTGAAAATAACAGAAACATTTCCACAAATTTCGTAGGATTATTTGCCATTTGTCACATGCAGCTGATGGTTTTTCTAGCTCTAAGTCCTAATTTAAAATTGCTATTTACCAGTGGCACGTAAGACAGACACCTGTCTATTTGCACCCCTTCTGCTTCTCTGCTGTCAGCAGCTTCTCTGACCACAGAACCTGAGGCAGATGCTGGAGGTGGCAACATCTTCATAGAATATTTCATCACTATTCACTGCAGAAAACACTTTTATTAAATGAGCTAGTTGCAAATTATTGTCACTTTCTTACAGAAACAGCTCTGAACCACGCAATTTGGAAAAGGTTGTCTTATTTGCATGGGAATTGCAATCTGTCCGCCAGGTAAAATCAAAATACTGAGATTTTCTTCTCAGTTCATGGCTGTGAGTTGTGGAAGAATATGTGACCTAGTATAGCAGTGCTGTTCAGATTAAATATTTTTACAAGGATTTTCTGAACCCTTGGAAGAGTATGGCACTGAGAAACAGAAATTTAATTTTTGTAGGTTTTTATGTTATTCATTATAACAGCAAACTTTGGAATCAAGATAGATGCATGTAGAAACTAGGAAAAATGTGTGGAAACAAGATTCTGGAATTTTTTCACTGACAAAAATAAAATTCTAAATGAAATGTCTTACTGTGTCTTACAGCATTAGCAGATCTCATTTGTAGCCTTCTGTGCATTAAACAACAATCATATAGTGTGTTTTAAAAATTGGCAGTGTTGCTTGAAGCTCTGGACTAGAGCAGGAAATCCGCAGGGAGATTTCTTTGTTAGACAGAAATTAAACATCCAGTTTTGACTGTTGCTTACCTTTCTAAAAAGAGGAGCTGATAGCAAATTCAGGTTTGCGGTTCATCATTTCACTGGATGGCACGTGGTGTTTCAGAATTCCAGTTGTCAAAACAGTGAACACTGAATGCCTTGATAAAAAGTTGTCACAATTCCCAGCAGAATGTGAATTTTTGTTTTGCATTTAAGAGTCTGCACAAACCATTTAATATTCCTTTCCAGAAAACTCATAATTATACTAGTGTGCAATCTGAGATAGTTTTTCAAAGGAAGCAGTCACCTACACAATAGAGATGTCCACAGGTTAATCATCCTGACTTCCTAGTAGATGAAAAATTTTTAACTTCTTCCAGTTATGTTCTTACAGGCATAGCTAATTTTTATGGTTTTTATTTTTCAAAACATATGATTTCTTCACAAATTCTGCTGGCACCTTGTCAAGTACAACAAAAGTGTATGTTCTTAATGTTATCACCTGGAGAAAAATTCAGGCTTGGAAACCTATAATGGAAGTGAATCTTATGAATTCAACTTTTTGGGGATCCTAAGTAGCTGTCCATGAAATTGTTTGGGTTTTTCAGCTGAAAAGGGCACTGAGCGGCCATGATGGAGCACAACAGACCTCTTCTGGGGTTGTGAGCATAAATTTTGTGTTGTAAAAGCAAGAAAGTTGGGTATAGTTGGCAGATCTAGCCTGCAAGGTGCACCTCAATCAAGGTCTGAGGTATGGTGTTGCTGACAGAAATGATATATTGCTTTTCCTACCTCATTTCAGAATAGCTGAGTGAATGTGTCACAGTTTCATGAGGTTGAAATCAGTCTAAGGTTGCCACACCACCACTATGGTTTAATGGCACCTGGAAGACTTAAGTGGGCCTTTGTATTGAATGGGGTGAGGATTCACCTCTGGCAAATGAATAAATGGAGACATTGAGGCCTATGCTATCTGCAAGTACATTCCCTAAAAAGTCTCTAACAAAGGTAAAAGAATATTAAAAAAAAAAAGTATGGTTTAAGCAGTTCTTTCTTAAATGTGTTGTCAATAACATGTAGGCCAAACTTCACAATTCAAGGAAAGCAGTATAAGTAACCCAGAACAACATCTCTGTTATTTATGCATAAAGAAAAATTAAAAGATTATAAGTATTCCTCAGATACTATGATGCATTAAGAGTGATAGACTTTTTTTATATACATAATTTTGAATGAGAATTTCATAGATGGACAAGAGAGATGTCATCCTCCTCCATTGCTTTGTTACCTGAAATCTCACCTTTGAAACAATTTTAAATCTGACCCTCCCGAAACAGGTCACCAATGCCAATATCCATACCATTAAATTGTGCCAGCCTTCAGAGAAGTGGCTAGTTTCAAGGTGCCTTGTGGGAACAATCTTTTGCATGACTAATAGGGTGTTGCTTTAGTCAGTACTAATATAATTTCTTTTTCAAGAAAACTAAAATGTGTAGGTGCAGAATGAACAGATGTGCACCTGTGGCTAATTAGGGAATTCCATTATGGCCCTATCACAGGTATCCTAGAGCTATGGCTGGTGAATCTCTGTGGTTGGTGAAACCTGATGCCACCAGAAATAGTTTTCCATTAGCTAGATCACTCTCTGATAGTGAAGCTCACTGGGGCCTGAGCTAGCACCGGGTATCATTGGCAACAACTTTAGATGTAGTCTAGATTGGTTTTCATTTATATATTTTTAATTTCTTAATGGCAAAACCAAAGAACATTTCTGGCTTGCAAAAACCTTACTTGCTTTTCAGTAACCTGCTCAAAATAGAGAATCTACTTTTTTTTTATTATTATTTACTAGAATTATAGTGATGACATGTGTATTCTATACATATATAGGGATGGCAAATTGATAAAAAACTTCCTATAGATTTATTCCATTGACTAAAAAGAAGAAGCCTGATTTCAGAAAATTCCTCCCTGCTTCCTTTTAAATTTGCTTCAATAGCATTAATTTACAAAGGCACATGTATTTATGAAGCTTTTGAGAATTTTTTTTTCAGGTTGGCCTGAAAATAATTGTACCTCCAATGCTATTTAAATAGTTTCCATATTTTGAAGGTAATAAAGATTTTTGCTTATTATCAATTTTTTCTATTTGCTTATGACATGGCTGTGGTCAATAAAGTAAAAAAATGCTGAGGACAGGGAACAAGTAGAACAAAGTGGTAGCAATTTAATGTCCATATACTGCTTTTTGTCTTCTGATCTCTGTACAAACAATAAAACCTCTCAGGTTTTATTTATTATCACAAAGGACACTTTGGAGAGTTTTAAGAGCTGTGCTAAGTGAAGTAAGCTGAGCAGAGAGGTTCTGTGAGTTGTATAAAGCTACAAAAGAAATGGGTGCCAAGGGCAGAACAGGTTTTGGCTCTTGTTTTAGGAAGGGGGCTGAAAGAAATCCTTCGCATTTTCATTATGGAACTGGAGAGAGGGCAGGTAGGTCGGGAGGCTGCAGAGGGAAGGTATCCCTGCATAAGGGATATGGTTAATGGCAGGAAGAAATGCATCATCTTTGTCACCTGTATCTCTGACAGGCGGGGGAAAAAAAATCAGGTAGAATGGCTGCATGAGGAACATGGAACATTAATGTACGTTAATTCTTCACTGAATTCAGATACTCTGCAAGTGGGCGGCTCTTCTGGATGGATTTAAGAAGAAGACACTATAGCTAAGCTCTTCTAGCTGCTCTGATGCTGTGGCCTACTTACAGTTTTAGAGGAGAATTTCATGCCACTGCAGACAGTTAGCTCTGCACAAAGCCTGCTTGTTTGGGATTTGTGTGGGAAGGTGTGTGTTATCGTCTCCTACATATGTCAGATTGTACAGACATTATTGTACATGATTTGCTGTCATCACACCTGGTATAGTGTCGTCATCTTTAATGCTGTTTCACTCTTCTAAAAGCTAGAACATTCAAAAGATAAAAATGCTTCCAATTGTAAAATAAAATTAATTGTGGAGAATGCAGTTAAAACTTTATATAACCTAATTGCTTAATGTAGAACTTCTCTTCTGACCTGTCTCATAACTTTGAATATAGTAGATCAGCAAAGAAAATAACCAGATTTGGATTTATTCATCTGTGCTGATACACTTCTTCATTACTTTTTATAATATACAGATTTATTATCTGAAATCATAAATCAGTTGTGTTAGTGCATACTTACAAAAAGCACAAAGGCAAATATTCTTTGTTCCAGTAAAACAATATTCTGTTAAATGAATTTAGCTAAGCTAATTGTCAATTTATGAAAATGTTTGGAAGTCAGTTTATGATAGAGCAAACATAATGGCGTACTCCCATTTCCCTGAGCAACCAGTAAAAGCAGAACAAGTGCAAAGAATTGGCTTTCTGCCAGATGTTTGGAGAAGCTTTCACTGTATGGAGCCTTTCTAAGACTCCATTTTGTTGTTATCCAGTTACAGAAATCCAAAAGTGAAATACATCAGGAAAATAAATCAATGCTGCTTTTGTCTTCTGCAGTGATAAAATGGTCCCAAAGCCAGAGTGACTGCAGGAAAGGAATGGTGGCAAAGGGAAGATGCTGATGTGTATACAACTTGATTTCACGCTTTCATTACTGAAACCTTGTTGATGGCTATGAAGCTGGGTTCTGACATTACCACTGATGACATCTTTTATTTGGTGTCTTTTTTTTTAAAGTTCCTTAGGCAAGAATTATCAGATACGCTTCTGCAGCACTTCTTAAAACAATCCCTGCATTTTCAAAATTATTTCAATTCTTGTTTTCTATCCTGTGAAGACAAATTTAACCCTGTATAATGTTTTTATCCTGTAAGCAATCAACACAGATAAGTGCACTTTTCCATTATCAGCACAAATAAAGATATCAAACTCCCAAAGCTGAAGCATACAGGATTTCAGATCCTGTTCTACATTCCAAGTTGTGTGCTGCCTGAGAGATAAATGGAAGCACAGAAACAGGCTGCTCATGGCAGCCATATTACTGTGGCTGTATGTATTTTACATACATATTTCATTGTACATATCTTAAATAAAGTTTAAAAAAGTTGCAGTAGTGAAATTTTACACGGATTTTAGTGGGGATGGCACCATTTCAAAAACGTTCCTCTTTCACTTGTCATTTAGGCATCTATACAGCTCATGTGCCAAAACAGTTTTAAAAATGTGCAGAGAAACTGCATCATTTGCTCTGTAACTTTTGTGCAATTATTGGATGTGTGAAATACAAATCAGCTGATACACACACATGTTATAGGGTCCTCACTAACTATAAAACTTTATGGATTCCTTGATCCCCTCAAGCCACATATGTCTTCTTTTCCAAAGCCTACATTGATGTGGAATGTATGACTCCAAGTACATTTTTGCTGATGCATTTTGAATGTTTCTCTGTACTTTGTAAGAATGATGATTTTTAGACATAAACGGTATGGAGACTGGCTTTGCATTCTACTTATATAAGGTGAGTTCACTCACCTTTCTAGGAGCAGAAAATAGGAAAGTTTGGGTTTGGGTTTTTTTTTCAATATCCTGCTAGATAATTAAAAGTTTGTTTCAACTTCCTCTTAACTGCTTCCAAATCTTTATCAATTAACCACATCTTATTCAAACCATATATAACTGTAATCAAACCAAATTACTGTGCAGGAGCTTTCATTATGCAATGACACTCTTTTGTAAAGGCTTCTGTAAGGGCTACAGAGAGAGCTTAATTATAAGTCTAGACATTCCTGAAAAGGGAGCAAAAATCATCCTCTTTTCAGTTTCTTACACATGTAATGATTGCATTTATAGCAGAGGATGTGCAGTACTGGCTTTGGTTCTCCCTTCCGAACCCTACAGTCCTGATTTTGTAATAAATTCAACCAGCAACAGCAGCAGAATTGGTAGAAGTTTTCTTTTTGAAAACATGATTGAATCTGGTATTCATGAACATGGCTGTCATATTATTGGCATGGTGGACAGAAATTCCTGTAATGAAACAACCGTACCAGCCACACCAGAACACAGGTTTCTCCCCAGCACTAAACCAATGAACCCAGAAAACAGTTGTGTCTGAGGAGCAGACGCAGTTGTGTCTGAGGAGCAACAGGGGCACTAGGTCCTTGATCCAGAGCATTTCCACAGCAGTGGATGTTCAGCAGTAGCTGGAGAGGTAGTGTGTGCTACCCAGGAGGGTAGCTGTGAGCCAGGTGGTAGCAAGAGGTGCAGGTGGGGGTCCCTTAACCATGTCTTTGATTGTCTAATGCAACTTGACAAGGGAGCTGAGCTCACATGTATCAGGCAGGAATCCAGTTGACATCAAAACCCCCTGGTTAATGAGGAGACATCATGAAACCCAAAGGCTGTGCATCTTACAATTACTCTCACAAATGGAAAGAAAGGTATTTTAGGATTTTTCCTTTACTTGCTGGCAGAAGGGAACTTCAGTACTGCTAGGAGTGGCCCTGTGCCTATCAGAGAGAGTGCAAGACTCTGGGAGCATAGAATGTGGTCAGGGGTCAGTTGGTTTCTTCTCAGTCCTGGAATGAAGGTTCAACGCTCAGGAACGTGCCATACTGGAATTAACCACAGGCATGAATTATTCAAAAGCAGAGAACAGGTCAACTTGTTCATTTCTGAGTTGGAGTAGCAGCAGGAGTTTGAAAGCTTGTCATTGTTCAGCTAGTTTCTTGGGGGCCTTGCGAGAATTTTTTCCCTTCCCCCCTGCCCTGTATGCCAGGGCCATTAAGAGCTATCAGGTGAACAAAAGAAATGGCTCCCTCACTAATAATAATAATGGCCAGTCTTTGCGGAACGAAGAACCGGGGAAGGTCTTTACACCTTCCAGCCTGCACATTGGATTTTTTAGGTGAGACACAGTGTGCGCGGAACTGAGCCCACCCTTTAATCCTGAGGTTCATCTGCCGGGGCCAAGCGAGCTTGGATGGTGGCAGCGAGGTCCTCAGGACGTAGATGGATTGCCTTACAGGGCTAACGAGCTCCATCTGCCCGGGGAGGGGCTCCGGGGAGGGGCCCCGACCAGGAATCGAACCCGGGTCTCTGCAGTGACAGTGCAGCGCCTTTACCCCCTAGACCACCAGGGGCTCCCTCACTAATGGCTGAGAGATTAGTCTCCTAGGAAACAGGGCAGACGAAAGGATAACGTTTTACCTTTTTCTCTTGTCTCCTGGGCAAAGCGGGAGGAGGATTTCTTTTGGTGGGCTGGGCTGTGGCTAGAACACAGGTCGGGTGTGAGGTTGGTATTCCTGTGGCTCCACGACCTGGTTGCAGATTCTGCTCAGATTTCTTTTTCATCAGAGAGGAGCTGTAGTGGGGGTTTTTTTGCCTGGAGGTTTGTTGTTTGTTTTGGTTTTTTTCCCCCCCTTTTTCCCTTTCACCATTCCCATTTGTTTTTTTCTCCCTGGCACTGATCCAGGCACAACAGC
>NW_020955230.1:1711603-1719208 GCF_003031625.1 Empidonax traillii | reverse complement strand
CCCCCGCACCCCCCCCATGTGGCAGCCACCAGGGATCCAACAGCGCCACCTGGTGGCAGGCACAGGACATTACAAGTTCTGCACCTCCAGTGATCCAACAGCACCACCTGGTGACTGCTATGGGACATTACAAGTACTGAGTCTCCTGTGACCTGACAGCGCCCTCTGCTGACTGTGGTTGGAATTGCACCAAAGGGCTCAAAATTGAACTGTTTACTTTTCTATTTGCTTGTTTATCGGTTTGTTTTTGAAGGGGATTCTTTGTGGGTATAGGAGTATTACTTGGTTGTTTTACTTGGGTTTTTTTTTCATGTTTCTGTTAATACACACATACCTTTTAATAAAGGGCTGTTGTTTTTCCTTTTCCATATTTTGTTTTCCTTCAATCGGAACCTCTTAATTTTGGATTTAAAATTGCTTAGAGGGAGGATTATTTTCTCATAATTCATCCTCAGCAAAAGACCCTTGTCTCATTTAAACTGGGACAAAGCTGAAATCAGGAAGGTCAAGGCAGAAAATAAGAATGCATCTAGCATGAGAGAAGAAGGATAGCAAACTCAACCATCCTCATAAGAAGAAATGCAGGTGAAAGAGACCTATTGCAAGATGTCTGAGAGAAAGCAGGAGTGGTTTTGTCTTCTTTTTTTTCCCTCTCCCCCGCTAGTTTTCAGTATAAGTTCAGCTTTAACTAGAAACCTAGCACAATGAATAGCAGTGACTGAGCTGTAGAATGGGAGCCTAAAATTAGAAAAAATTAAGTCAGAGAGCATTGAAATAATTTAGATATTTTTTTAAATTGTTTACACCTGTTGACTTTCATAGCACAATCTTTAAAGAGCAAATTTTTAATGTTAAAATAATTTAACAGATAACACTCACTTCTGATGGAGGCTGGGCAGAGAAATTGATATATGTAATAATCACTTCAGGAGGAAGAAAGGAGGAATTAACTGCCTGGAAAAACCTGAAGTAAATAATGAAGCAAAAGAATATGAGGCACCTGGGAGATAACAATGTATGGAGGTCACCAGCAAGGCAGGTTTTTGTCTGGATCAAATAACGCCAAATTAGTCTGATTTTTTCTCAAGCAGGGTAAGAGACATTGTTGGTAAGGGAGGAACAGAAGGTATCATATCTACTTGACATGAGAAAAGCTTTTGATTCTTGTCTCATCTGACCATCTCACAATAAGTTAGGGAAATGTGATCAAGATTATGTGATTTTAAGCTGAATGGAGTCTTGTTTTCTGTACTGAGAGAATGTTTATCAGTGTGTCTTAAGATCCAAAGAGAAGTTCAGGAAATGTCTTCCCTGGTCTGCTTTCTTAGTCTCTTGCTGACAACCTCAGGTGATGGAATAGAAATTACACTTCTAGAAAATTTTAGACACCATAACATTGTGAAAAGGTGCAGAATAAGATTAGAAATAAAATAACTTTGGTAAAATTCAATGGCCTTTTTGTGCTGTCAAGGACAGAGGGAACAAAAGAGAAAGGACTTGAAGGTTACACTGGACCAAGAGGCAAACAGGAGTGGTATGTGTTGCAAAAAATTGCCAAATAGATTTGTGAATGCATTACACATACATTTTGCATTTTCAACACATTAGTGCAAGCTGACTCTTGCCTGGGGGAGAGCAACAAGAATGACCACAGGTCTAGAAAAGATGAAGCAAACTAAGGTCCTCCAGTCTTCAGTAGAAGATGGATTGTGTACATGGTAACAAGTACTCAAAAGAAAAAAGGTGGATAATCTGTTTTCTGCCTCTGAGGCATACAGGAAATAAAGTAATGGGCTTCATCTTCTCCTGTCACGATCCTAGTAAGTCACAGGGAAGTACTTTGTAGCAGTCAAGAAAGCCTAGCCTTGTAATAAATTGCCAGGGGAAATTGTGGATTCTCTAGTAGCAAATGTCTGTAAGCATAAATTGAATAAACAACTGCCATAGATGTAATTGATGCTGCCAAGGAGAATACAGAGGAGTAGGTGATACAGGGTCATTTCAGCCCTACTTTTCTACAGTTCTGTGTAATGGGTGCCATAAATAAAATTAAGGGAAAAGGCCAGAGTTTTAAGCATTCTCCATTTGTCCTTTTGTCATAAAATCTTTCAAGTTAGATATGTACCTGAATTATTAAGGAACAAAACAAAGAACAAAAGAAACTCACAGCAATAGGAAAAAAGCTTGGGGGGGGGGAAAAAAAAGGAAAAAAGTCTTTCTGCTGCAGTCATAATTAGTCGTGGCAATTGTTCATTCATGAGTTGCTGCCTTTATTCCAAAGGCCAACATGAAGGCTGCCTTCATTTTAACAAGTAGAATATACAAGATAATGTAATTACCAAATAGCCTTCAATGCCAGGAGCTACATGGGGAGTGTACTGGGACTCGTGAAAATTTGCAAAGTCCCAGAGTATCTACCAAGCAAGGAAGCAGTGCTGAAAATGGACACAGTCTCACAAGGTCCCTTTCAAAGAGGGTTGTGGAGCAGGGAACACTTTCAGTGAATGACAGGTGGCTCAGGCTGAAGGACAGGAGGTCACTGCATCTGCTGGAAACCTTTAATACAAGGCTGTCTATATATAAATATATATATATATATATACACCTTTTCCAGAAGTCCAGCCAACTGTGTCTCCACTCAGAGGGCTGGAAATCCACAGTTCCAGCTGGTATTTTTGTGTGGTTGAAGAATGGGATATCTGCATCAATAAAAATGCTGGGTTATTTCTGGGTTGGGTTTGGGTTTTGGTAATTTTTTTTTCTTTTCATTTTGCCCTTGAGCATGTTAATTCACAACAGAACTGTTGATCCAAATAGCCAATCACAACAAAATTTGACATGGTCTGGAGGATACAAGATGCCAACACTAGGTTTGTTAAACCTATGGGCTGGTAGCTTGAGGCAGCCCCCCACGCCTTGTCCAAGAACCACGAGTATCTTTGTGCCCAAATATGAAGCCAAGATGGAGAAACAGTGTGTGGGGAGAGAGAGGACAGAGCAGTGGGGACTTATTTTAGGGTGTGTAAGAACTGTGCCAGGATCTGTGTGGAATGCAGAGACAGTGGGAACACACTTGCTTGAAGGTCACATTGGATCAAAAAGCAAACAGGAGTGGTATTGTGTTACAAAGAAACGACAAACAGATTTATGAATGTGTTATTTATAAGATTTTTCAGGCCACAACTGGAATGCATGCCAGAAGGAATTCTGGACAAGGATGCTGGAGAGATAAGGGAAGGTGTGGTGAAGAGGTGTGCAGTAGCTGCAAGTATCGTGAAGAGGGTAAATGAGAGAGAGAGCACTCAGATTATTGCAGTGGCAGTCTGAAAGGCATGGGCTAGGTTATTGAGGCAATTCTCATTTGTTGGCACCCTCATCCTGAGAGTTCTGTGCAAATGGTGAGCTGCACAGAGAAGGGAAATTTTTCTACCTGCAGTGTTATGAGTCTGTAATAAATAAACAGTTCATACTCCAAGTTCAAAACAAATCAGTTAAAGTCATGAGTTTCAAGTGAGGTTAGCAGATGTTATCAGTTATGGTTCTTGCCATGTCTGAGAAGGAGTCCTTGTGAGCCAGTCTCACTTTACAACTTAAAAGGGAGGATATTCAACAAAGCCAAGTGCCGGGTCCTGCACTTTGGCCACAACAACCCCCTGCAGCGCTACAGGCTGGGCACAGAGTGGCTGGAGAGCAGCCAGGCGGAAAGGGACCTGGGAGTGCTGATCGACAGGAGGCTGAACATGAGCCAGCAGTGTGCCCAGGTGGCCAAAAAGGCCAGTGGCATCCTGCCTGCATCAAGAACAGTGTGGCCAGCAGGAGCAGGGAAGTGATCCTTCCCCTATACTCAGTGATGATGAGGCCACACCTTGAGTATTGTGTTCAATTCTGGGCCCCTCAGTTCAGGAAAGACATTGAGGTGCTGGAGCGGGTCCAGAGAAGAGCAGCGAGGCTGGTGAAGGGACTTGAGCACAAGTGCTGTGAGGAGAGGCTGAGGGAACTAGGGTTGTTTAGTCTGGAGAAGAGAAAGCTCAGGGGTGACCTCATCACTCTCTACAACTCCCTGAAAGGAGGTTGTAGCCAGGTGGGGGTTGTCTCTTCTCCCAGGCAATCAGCAATAGGACAAGAGGGCACAGTCTTGAGCTCTGCCAGGGGAGGTTTAGGTTGGATATTAGAAAGAAGTTCTTTACAGAGAGAGTGATCAGGCATTGGAATGGCCTGCCCAGAGAGGTGGTGGATTCCCTGTCCCTGGAGGTTTTTAAGATGAGGTTGGATGTGGCACTGAGTGCCATGATCTAGTAATTGCAGTGGGGTTGGATCAAGGGTTGGACTTGATGATCTTGAAGGTCTCTTCCAACTCAGTTAATTCCATGATTCTATGATAAAAGTTGAACAGCTTCTCACAAAGCTTTTCCCAAATTTACATCCCACAAAATTGATTTTCTGGGAAGACATGAAAATTTTGATGTTTTCAGCCTCACACCATAAAATGTTTTTAAGATTATGGGCATCTGTGAAAAAGGAGCTGCTAAAAGACTTCAGACTTGACTGGAAAAATTCTCTGCACATATTTGGTCAAAGATTTTTTTTATAGGAATGAATGGGAAGTATGTGCTTTCTACCACCTGATTGTGGAATGTCTGATCTTTCTCACTCCTACAAAGGCAGCTAAACTGACTTGCAGAGTATGAACACAGATCAGTTCAGACTTCTTTTTTTCTGTCCATTGCAGACTGATGGCTTTTGCTGCACTCCCTTTGTGCCACTGTTACCTCTTCATGTCAAACACATTACTACTGTGCTGTGGAAGCATCTTTTTAAATTCTGTCTTCACTGCCAAATGAAGATATATTTTTTATCTAGGGAGGACATGGTTGTGTGCAGTCATGCATATGTGGCTGCATGAAATGATGTAGCAGTGTGCAATCTATCAGTTTCCATATTGTTGCCTGGTTTTACCTTGGATAACTGGTTGGTTTTGTCACTGTAGAAAACATAGCTGGAACAAGCACTGTGAAGCAAGGTAGCTGAGAGGCTTTGGCTGATCTCCAAAAGTCATACCATGACAAATACTGTGACTTCAGGATTTGAGAGAAAGTCAACAAAAAAACTTTTATTACATATTGAGAAACACACACATAAAAAGCCGACACTATTACTAAAACAATGCCCAAGGACAGAGCAATGTATACTTCTTTAGTGTAATTTAATCACTGAAAATTCATACAAACTACAATTCCAATGAGATAGACAGAAGAGTTCATCTCAGGTGCTAACTCAAGTGCACCCTATAGCTGTGTTGTCTTAAGTGAATATTTAACCATTTGTCATTTGCTGCATAACTATGCACATGGAATTTTTTTCCTTTTATAGTATAGAATTACTACTAAAATGTAGACCATGAGACTTTCAAACAAGATAATGTGACCCTTGCCTTAAGCATCTCTCCTCTAAGACTTCAGAGGTTTGTATGAATGTCTTATCAACAAGAAATACAGAATTTGTTTCACTAGTTTATCCTTTTTTTCTCTGTCAGGTATTATATATTTTTTTATTTCTGTTCATAGCAGTGTAAGTATCAGCCATAAGTTCTAGAAATTTTTCCTTCCATTGGTGCAAGGAAGGAATTCAGTGGTGATTGAATTCACATGCACTTCATGTGCTTTGTCCAGACATGGATTTTTGAGACTCTGCGATTGGGTGATTTTAAAACTCTTGAGAAGTCTGTGCCAAGGGACCCCAAGTATTTTGTAGTTGTCCCAGGATGTATAGTGCATCCTTTCTACTCAAATATGTTTGTTTAATAGTTAATAGTTATGTGACCATTTTCTTATCTCCCAGAATGTTATAATGTGAAGAAACTACTTTTTTTCTGAGCCAGACTTTGTTATCTTAACATCTATTAGACTGCTTCCTAGAAGCTAGTAACATTTAAAGTTCAGCAATACATTCTGGGATGATTTTGTTCCTAAATGGACATAATGCTATCTTTACCTTCCCAAATTTTAGTTTCCTATTTAGATTACAATATGCATCCATGGATCCTACACTGAGCAAGTTTGCAGAAAAAAAGCTTCTGAACATTAGTTAAGTAACCTTGTGTCACACATATATCAAAATACTAATCTGCTGCTAAAGATTATTAGAAAGATGTCAACCTGTGCTTGACCATAGCATCTTATTCTCACTTCAATGTTTTGTCTTTCTCTTTTTTTTCAGTACCTGCATGCAAATGGGATTGTGCATAGGGACTTGAAGCCAGAAAATCTACTCTATGCAACACCAGCTCCAGATGCACCACTAAAAATTGGTGAGCAGCATTAAATATACACTTCTCTAATTCTTTTGTGTCAGTAATATGTGCTAGCTGATGTTTAGAGTACATGCATCTCACAATCCCTTTATTTCAAGCTAATGTTTGTACTCGAACAGCATGTTACTTCCTCAGCAGCACAACTGTGTATGGTGGTTTTTACATCAATAAAAAACTAACTGCTTACAGAATTTATAGCCAAAATCATGTAGAAAATGCCAGTGAATAAAGTAGTATTTATAAAAGTAAACACTATTTCTTGTTAGATAAATAATAATACATAAACAATAGCCATTTAGAGACAAGTGACCTATTTTTATGCTGATATTTAAGTCAAAACATTTCCTTTCATATTCAGTTTAACAAAGCATATATAATTTTATTTTTATTTTTTAAGGCAAAGATGATTGTCATCATCCCTACTGAAATTTAAATAAAATCAGTTTATTCTCAGTTAAAATTAAGAGTTGTGAAGACTTAAATTTATATGAATGAGTCACGCAAGTACAGCATGTGATGTTATGAAGGCCCTTGCTGTTTGAGTAGTAATTCAGGGGGGAAACACTGCAGAAAGTCTGCTCAGTACTTCTGTCACCATTTTCATGCTCCCAGGCTTCTATCAAAATACTACTGGGATTTTGTCCTGCAGGGTCTGCATACTCTGACCCTTACCCAAGAAATCACTAATGCATAATTTTTTAACTCACAATTGTTCTGATAATTTTATTTGATTTCTTACACAGTGGAAACTGAATATATACCTAAAATGCATTTCTGGATCTCTGCTTGTATGCCCTTAGGTGTCCCACTGTACTGGCTTTGGGCAGTCTTCAGAATAAAATACAAGCTATGTTTCTGCCACAGAAAAGACAGGAATGCTCACTGTATAGCAAATTTTGCTTCTGGATTGCAGTCTGAGCATATTCTTTAAATCAGTGTTTATCTCTGTAAATGACAATACTGTTCACTTAATGCATAAATGTTCACTTAATTGCACATACAATGGAAAAAACACCCCACCTTATTTTACAAGGAAGTAAGAACATTAATATTCCTAATTATCTAAACAGCTGACTTTGGACTTTCTAAGATTGTGGAAGATCAGGTGACCATGAAGACAGTTTGTGGAACTCCGGGATACTGTGGTATGTTGTTTCATTACTTACATTTGCTTTTATAACAGTAGAGGCAAAGGAAAGAGGACACTGGAGAAGACCATAAGATCATTCTGTTACCTCATAGCATAGCTGATTATGCAATTCAGGTGATGCATTCATTTATCTTGTATATCATTC
>NW_020955230.1:1667321-1711585 GCF_003031625.1 Empidonax traillii | reverse complement strand
GAAAATTCACTGCACTGTCACTGCAGAGACCCGGGTTCGATTCCCGGTCGGGGCCACTCCCCGGGCAGATGGAGCTCGTTAGCCCTGTAAGGCAATCCATCTACGTCCTGAGGACCTCGCTGCCACCGTCCAAGCGTGCTTGGCCCCGGCAGATGAACCTCAGGATTAAAGGGTGGGCTCAGTTCCGCGCACACTGTGTCTCACCTAAAAAATCCAATGCGCAGGCTGGAAGGTGGAAAGACCTTCCCCGGTTCTTCGTTCGCGAAGAGACTGGCCATTAATATCATTCTCTGCCAAGCACACATGGGTGCCAGTCATGCTTTAGAGCAGCACCTAATTCCAGTTCACTTAGTTTCATAAAACTGTACTTCACATATTAGCATTTAATGTTCTGGTTGTCTTCTCTTGAGAGAGTTATACTACAAATGCCATACACCTGTGTTAGTATTTAGTCCTTTTTACGCCTGTCTTAGTATATGATAAAAATAGGATATAAGGCTTATTCCCATAGAAGAGCCCTCAGAATCAGGATGACTTGGTGGGGAGGGTTGAGGCTAAATATCTCTGTGGAGAAGAGAAGAAAGGAGCTTTATGTCTCTAGTAATGGACCTGCAACCCTTGGTTTACAACCCAAGTTAGCTGCTCATGCAGAATTCCTGGTGCCCAGAACATATTCAAGCATTGCTTTCCAAAATTGGAGGAAAGCCAGGAGAAATACTGGTGAAAAGCCAAATTAAACTATGAATAATTGACAGTCTCAGGCTGCCAACTCCCACATCCTGCTCACCCAGCTATCAGCAGCTTTTCCAGAAAGGACATTGCAACAAAAACACATACTGGAGTCTGGATACTCTGGCATCAAAACTTGTCAGTCTACAGTCCCTGGAATGTGCAGATTGATGCAGAGGACCAAAAGCAAAAGGATGATCATGAAAAACTTGGTTTACTGCAACATTGTGCATTCAGTGAACTTAACAAGAGGAGCATAAGTGATTTCTGACAGTAGCACATAAAATTAAGCCAGTGCAGAGCAGTGATTCATGATCAGTCTGTTACAGGAAACATCTAAACTCACAGCAATGTGTCAGACAAATCCATTCACCAAAAGCAAAATTCTGGAAATACAAAAAAATATTAAAAGCCCTGCTCTTCATGGCTGTGCAAGAGTAATGCAGGAAGGGGAAGAAATTGCATACGTGCTGCAGCACTGGTGCACGTAGGTACAACAAATCCACTGTGCTCCAGAAACATGACAGCTATCCCATGTGCATCATAGATCTGGTGGGAACAGGGTTTCAAGGTGTTTCTGTCAGGCTACTTGGGCAGACATTCACTCCTCTTTACCATTGCAGAGCTGGACTTCCCCAAAACTGCCTGGCCTTTCTGTCTGCTCCTCAATGCAGCAAAAGAAATTGCCTGAAATGGTCTGTCTTTCCTTCCAATTAAAATAGAATATCAAAAATAAAGCCTAAGTAAAGTGCCAAGTAAATGGAATCATTGAATCATTAAGGTTGGAAAACACCTCCAAGATCATCAAGCCCAGCCTCTGACTGAATACCACTATGTCCACTAAACCACAGCACTAAGTGCCATGTCCAGTCATTTCTTGAAGCCTTGCAGGGATGGCAACTCCACTATCTCCTTAGTCAGCCCACTTCAATGCTTAACCACCCTTTCAGTGAGAGAATTCTTCCTAATCATTAACCTGAACCTCCCTGGCACCACTTTGAGGCCATTTCGTCTAGTCCTATCTCTTGTTCCCTGGGAGAAGAGACCAACTTCCACTTTGTTACAACCTCTTCTCAGGTAGGTGAAAGAGTGTCCCCTGAGCTTCCTCTTCTTCAAACTGAATACTCCCACCTCCCTCAGCCGTTCCTCATCAAACTTGTGTTCCAGACCCTTCACCAGCTCTATTGTCCTCGTCTGGACTTGCTCCAGCACCTCAATGGCTTTCTTGTAGTGAGGGGCCCAGAACAAGATTCAAGATGTGGTCTCACCAGTGCCCAGTACAGTCACTTCCCTGGTCCTGCTGCCCATACTATTGCTGATCCAAGCCAGAATGCCATTGGCCTTCTTGCCCACCTGAGCACTGCTGGCTCACATTCAGCTGCTGTTGACCAGCACACGCAGGTCCTTCTCCACCAGGTAGCTTTCCAGCTACTCTTCCCTCAGCCTGCAGTGCTGCTGGGGGTTGTTGGGACCCAAGGACAGGACCTGACCCTGGATTTTGTTGAAGCTCATAAAATTGGCCTTGTGCTACGAATCCAGCCTGTCCCAATCCCTCTGCAGACCTTTTCTAATCCTCATCCAACTTGGTGCTTTCTTCAAACTAAGTGTAGGTGCACTCAACTCCCTTGTCCAGATCATGATATAAAACAGGATATATCAAGATATAAAACAGGACTGGCCCCAAAACTCAGCCTTGGGGAACCCCACTACCGACCAGCCACCAGCTGGTCACTCCATACACCACAGCCAGTTTTTGGTGCTTTGTCAAGTATAGAGCACCCACTAAAAGCCACTCTATCACCCTCCTTCTGCAACTGGACAGAGAGAGAGAAAAACAAAACAAAACAAAACAGCTAAGAATTCATGAATAGGATAAGAACTAAAGAGAGAAATAAAACAGTCTTAAAAACACCTTGCCCCCTGCATCCCTCCTTTCTTCCATGTTCTACCTTCTCGCCCCCAGCGGTACAGGGAGATGGGGAAGGGGGGTTGTAGTCAGTTGTTGTTTCCCATGGAATGCAGTCGGGTCTGCACTGATGGGCTGCAAGAGGACAACTTGCTTCACCATGGTTTTCACCAGGAAGCTACAAGGGGGCCACAGCTCTGAGTCCTTTCTCTGCTTCTGTGGATTGTCTTCTGATGGGAGACAGTCCTTGATGGACCTCTCAAAAGTGAGTCCATCCCTTGGACAGCAGTTTTTCCCAAACTGCTATCCCGTGGGTCACTCCTCCATGGGGTGCAGTCCTTCACAAATGAGCTGTACCAATGTGGGTCCCCCACAGGGCCATGAACCCTACCTGGGAAAAACCTGCCCCAGCACGGGTTTCCCTCTCCACAGGCCACAGATCTCCACAAGGACCCCACTCCATCTTGGCCTCCCACGAGGTCACAGCCTCCTTCATCCACCTGCTCCAACATGGGCTCCTCCATGGGCTGCAGGGGATTTCTGCACCCTAATGGTCTTCTACAGGCTGTAGAGGCCTCAGCTCTGAGGGGAGGCAGGGTGGCGAGGGGGGCCCCCTTCCCCTCCTGCTGCACTGACCTCGGTGTCTGTGTTGTTATCCCATGTTCTCACTCCGTTCTTTCTGGGCTGGAATTGCTTCTGCGCAACACTTCTCTGTTCTTAAATGTGTTATCACAGAGGCATTATCTGCTTGCTAGTTGGCTTGGCCTTGGCCAGCAGCAGGAAGTCCATCCTGGAGCCAGCTGTCATTGGCTCCATATGAGCTCCATCTAGCAGCTTCTAACAGAAGCCACCCTTGTAGCCCCCCCACTACCAACACCCAGCCACTTAAACCCACGACACCCAGCAAGCAGTGCACCCATCCAAGCTATGAACAGCCAGTTTCCTCAGAAGATTGCTGTGAGAATCAGTCTTGAAGACTTTACTGAAGTTGAGATTTACAGAGGAGACACAGCTTTTCCTAATCCACCTGGCAGGTCTACTGGTTATAAGAGAATATCAGGTTGGTCAAGTAGGACCTGCCTTTCCTAAACCCATGCTGGCTGGGCCTGATCCCCTGATTGTTCTGTATTGGTCCCCTGGTGTGATCACTCTCAAGACAATCTGTTCCATGACCTTCCCCAGCATCAAAATCAGGCTGACAGGCCTGTAGTTCCCTGGATCCTCCTTCCAGCCCTTCTAGTAGGCAGAAATCACACTGGCTAGCCTCCAGTCATCTGGGAACCTCCACAGTTATCCAGAGCTGATGATAAATGATGAAGAGTGGCTTGGTGAGTTCCTCTGACAGCACTTTTAGTACCCTTGGGTGAATCCATTCACTTGTGAGCATCTAACTACCTCCTCCTGCGTCTGTTCTGCTCCCTGTCCCTGTCAGCCAGCTCAGGGGGCTGGTTGCCTTGAGGATAATACGTCTTCCTATTAAGTCTGAAGCAAAGAGGGTATGAAGTATCTTAGTCTTTCTCTCATCCTTGGTTAAAATGTTTTCTTCTTCATCCCAAAGGAGAGATTTTCGTTGGCCCTCTTTTTGTTGTTGATGTATTTATAAAAGTACTAAGTAAAACACTGAAGTAAAAATACCGCCGTCTTAATCACGCTGTAGCTCCAGCGTTGCTGTAGCTTTCAGTGGTTCTTTTCACAAATCTAAAATACAATTTGAAACCAAAGTCCACTTTACATTTTATTCTGGCTCTACTTGGACATAACTTCTTCTGTTTTATATTTAGTGAAGGGCATCATTTGCCTAATTGAGGGCTTAAAGGAGCCCATGTCTCTTTTTAAGAGACTTTGTGACTGTTAACTTCTTCATTCAGCTTTCATCTTACTGACAAGTGTTTTGTCATCTGCAGCACCAGAGATACTGCGGGGATGTGCCTATGGCCCTGAGGTGGACATGTGGTCCCTGGGAATTATCACCTACATCCTGTAAGTTGCTACAGAGCGGTTAATTTGTTAATACCCTCAAGATTTTATAACATTATGAGCTGTGCCATTGAAAAAGACAAGAACTTTAATTATGATATTCCTAATCTTACTGAAGTAAGTTAAACCCTAGAGGAACATGGAAAAAACACTCAGGTTATATATTTGATAGATAAAATACTTCTTCCTGAACAACAGGAAGATCTGCACAGAATCGTGCTCTTAAAGTAAATGAGTGGCAGTGAAGTTGCTGAAAGCAAAAATACAGGCATGCAAGTGTCAGAAGTCATTGAGGGCTTCTTCTCATTCACAAAAACTGTTAGAGATGCTAAGCTGCTTCTTAACTACAGTTAAGACAAGAAAAAGTTAAGGCGCTTGCAGTAGTTTCACAGTGCCTGTGAATATTCTCAAATGCAGTTGCCCCATCTGTGTCAGCCACAGACACTGCCAAAGCTTCAACTGCAGCATCAGTGTTGCTGTCCCACAGCATCTCAGCCAGAAGGCAGGGAACAGCCCTGGACTCTCTGTCTGCAAATCAGTCTGGTGGGTTAATGTCGAAGTGCTCCTTTTCTTACAAGATAACAAAAGACCCTGTTAAAAAAGGGTTATGAGCAATGCTGGCCATACATACTTTAAACAGTTGAAGTTGCAACTATAGACCAAAATTTTCAAACAGTTGTGTTTAAAGGTAGGCATTTGCATCTACATCTTAGTATGGCTCGTCATGATACAATTGGTAAGCACTGGAATTACTTTACTGTATTACTGAAACTTTCACGGGAAATCATTGAGGAGGGAAAATCGTATATGATATATTGATGCTTTCCTTTATGGGAGAATAAATAACTTAATGAGTCCCTTGACAATGACAATGCTAAGATGGCTTGTGTTGTTATATGCAATACTTGCAGGATTCCTTTTAGGAGAAGAAAATTAGATTTTACATATGTACATTAAAGATATGAAGGATTTTATACATCTGGGTCATTATGTTTCCCTTATTAGGATTCATTAACTGTGTCCAGCAAGTACAGTGTGTAATAATAGAATTGTTTTCTTTCAGTCTTTTGCAAAGAAATAATTGCATTCTCTAGGATTTATACTAAAAGTTCATGTAAGGATATGTAAACACTCTGATGGAAATATCAGAAAACATCTTCTGTATGTAAGCTTTGTGTATTTGTAAATAATAGGCTACAATATTTTCATTTGCCATTTTTTTATCTTCTCCATTTTAAATGTGATCCTTTATCTCAAGGTCTGGTTTAAGATCCAGACCTTGTGCAGAAGATCACATCTCAGAAATTGCCTGCAAGGTGCTCACTTCTTGTCATTTCTGGGGTTTCCACAGATAGCAGAGAGATGTGAATGTTGTCAGCAAGTCTGTCCCTAAGATTGGAGAAATTAGTTTTGTTGACCCTTTATAAAGCCACTTAAATTAAGCTATAGTCTCTTCTAGTTATTCAAGCCTTAAGGAAGTTGTTGTACTTGAAACTGAGCTCCTTTCTTAAGCAGAACTTGGTTTCAAGTGTAGGCAAGCTTCAAGCAAGAACAGAAATCAAACTGCTATTTGCGTATATGGAGTGGCATTTGCTATATGCAGCCTTTGAAAACCTTCCAGCTGTTCAGGAGATGCTCCCAAAACACATTAAACCTCTGCACTGGTGTGAAAACAAGCGTGTGAGTTGCTGCTCTGGAACACCACCAGAATGGATACTCTTCCACTTTTTCCTCCTTATGACCCTTCCTACTCCCAACTTGAAATTCAATCTGATCCACAGGAACAAGCCAGGCAAAAATCCACTTGGCTATATTTTCCTTTTAGCTTTATCAGTATTCCACATTTAAAGCTCTTCTATTGCATGTAAAGCTCTGTGGATCAATATGGTCTGTTACATGTGTAATAACTAATTCACTAATCCTGCAGCCCAAAGGACAGTGTTGTGTGTCTCAGTTGCATAGTTTAGTAGAAGGAATGCACTTCAGTACAGTCAAAAAAATACCTTGCTGTATGTGCCTCCAAAGTGGAATGGATGTAAGAGTGACAACCATGTTACAGAAGATCTGCATAAAACTTCTCATTAATCCTCTCATTAATCAAGGTGGACTTAGCATTTGATTAAGAAAAACTTTGACACGTATTTTGACAGAACAGTTTTTCCTGAGGCAGATTATATTAAGATCCAGATGAGAACTGTCATAATTCCAGGGAATCCACATGTTTTAAAAGTTTTAAAAGTCAAGAAGAACAGTCCTTGTGTATTCTTAGAGCAGGTTAGAAATCCATCAGTTAGTTTGAGATGCAGATAGAGGTCAACAAATACAGAGGCTTTGCCTGTAGTCGAAATTGCATGGATTTAGTTAAAGGTGATTTTTCACCAACTTAAAAGGAGATAAAACACCATCTGGTAATTTTTAAATTTTTTTTTTTTTTTTTTTTAGCTGTTTGCATTGTTTTTTCTCTATTTGTATGTAATTGATTTAAAATGTCATCATAATAAAATGATATTTCAAACTAAAATTAAATTAAGAGCAGCCACATTGACTCTTACCCTGATTTAATTAATCTAATTTGAAATCACATCTCTAGTTTTATTCATCTAATTTGGCATGTAGCAAAAAAAAAAAATCTGTCTGCTGAAATAGATTTTTATTTTAAATAGAAGCATATCTATAGAAATTGTTAAAAAGACAAAAGGTGATAGTAGTAAGTATAAAGTAGAGAAGATTTAGGAGATTTTCCATGCAGTCAGATCAAGTCTTAAATGCAGTCTTCCTGTGTGTCACCCAGTATCCAAAATCCAGTTTAGGCTGACCCAACAACCCTTTTCAGTGAAGGTGTTCCATGGGCATAGAAGCCCATTAATGGTGGCGGGACAGGAGGCAAAGAAGAAGGGAACAGCTGGAGTACATGGCCAGCTCTCGCCTACTGAAGAACATGGTATTTGGAGGCTGGATCCTGGTGTCTTAATCCATCTCTGCCAGACCTGGAAATTAATACTGTGCCCAGAATGTGCTTACAATCGAGTGTTTCTCCTCTTCAGCAGAGGAATGTGATGCAACTGTTCCACCCACAGCTATGCACCACTCCCAAAGCCACATTTCTTCTTTGATTCTTCCTTGAGCATCAGTCTCCTTTTTCAAGACAGTAAGCACATTGATTGGGTTTAGAAATATAAAAACAGTAGGAAATTAAAATATAAAGTTACATTTTCTAGACTTGTTGCTGTCTTGATCATTATGTCTGCTATTATTTTCCTATCATCATCTCATTGCTTGTCATTGCTTGTTGCATTTTCTGGAGGCCGAGTAGCAGATAGATTTTCTGCTTAGCTCAGATCACATACTGGTTGAATAGGAAATTTACTTAAAAATACCTGATTATGTGTACAAGCGTGATTAAAGTGAAATGAAGCAATAAAAGAGAACATTGTATAAGCGGAAACCACTTCTGTGAGTTTGCTTTCCCTGAGGCCAGCAATGTGGATCTGTGCTGGAATCTGTATTATTCAATATATTCATAAATGCAGTCGTTAGTAAGATCACAAAATTTCTTGTTTGTATGTAGGTTATCTAAGTATAGATGTGGGGTGATTAATAAAACCTGACAGAGGTTTTACCATTTTGTGGATGATAGGATTAAAAAGTGTACAGGGGTCAACATAATCAAAATCAGTCCTAACTGGACATATAAAACCTTCTAACTTCACAGGTAAAATGGGGTTCCTCAGATAATTCCCATTTCTCTGTCAAGAGTTACAGGAATTCTGATAAGTGCTCTGTGATCATGTTAACTCTGTGCTTGTAAACAGTCTAAAAAAGTAAGGTCAGAAAGTTCCAGCAAAAAAACTAAGATTAAAATAGGAAACATCATTACACTAATTTGTAACTTAGCCATGTGCCCGTTTGCACCCACTTCAAAAAGACACACAGCTGGAGAAGCCTCACAGAGACAGCAGTGATGAACAAAGGTTTCAGACTGAGGAATAACTAGGTAGTTTGAGGGACTTCAGGGTGAGACCAGCAGAGCAAAGGGCTGCTAGAAAATATTTATTAGCATGTAGAAGTTATACAGATATCAACTGGTGCATGACTACTCTTACAATAAGTCTCTGTACTAATAGTTCCAATTAAAGACATGTGAAAATGGAAAATTTAGAATTTAACCAGACTTTCACAGTGCTTATGAATACTTATGACCACATTTTTCTCTGCTCTGTAGAATAAGGAGTTCATGAGTACAGCCAGGTCTGGTTTTCCAAAAGGGTCTCTGCAGAATACAAAGCAGGGAAAAATAATACCATGAACTGTTCCTAGCAACCCAAAGACTAATTAATCTTTGATAAATTTATTTCTTTTTTATCCTTGCAGACTTTGTGGCTTTGAACCATTTTATGATGAAAGGGGAGATCAGTACATGTTTAAGAGAATCCTGAACTGTGAATATGACTTTGTGTCCCCCTGGTGGGATGATGTGTCTCTGAATGCCAAGGATTTAGTAAGTAAAGCAAAAATCAGACCAGAGTATCTAGTATCACTTCCACTGAGTCAATTTTTGGGGTGGGGGAAGAATAATTGGTTAATTAATTGTTCATACAGCCTCTTACTTTTCTTCTTGTCTTTGAAATATTAGGGTGCAGTTAAATATCCGTGTTAGTCCAGCACTGTAATTTTGCACTCAGACCCATGGATGTTTAGGTCCTTCTCTGAATAAGCACAGATTGTTGGCAGCTGTCACAGTGTTCATGTATTCCTTCCTTTTTTTCTAGCTCTGAAGTGTTTCACCATTCCTCTTTTCTGGGCAACCACCTTCAGGGGAAAGTAGAAAAAAGCTCTTTATTTTTTGTCAATTTTCATGCCTGAACTTTAGGGAAAGAGTACTAAAGGGAATGAAACTTTTTCCCCCCTGCCTTTTCTGACAGATTTTTCTGTCCATTTAAGCTTTTTCTCAGTAGATAAGGGAAGACCGATTACTTTTTAATAGGTCCATTACCAAAATGCAAGAGCTGGCATGCTATCTGCACAGTATTCTTTCATTAGTGGATAAAGTAATTTGGACTCAGAAGATACTGATCTGCAGTGATAGGAATGCTTGAGTCTGACTTTTAGTCAATAATAGCTTGCATAATTCAGTTATTTCATTAACACTGAAAATATAAATGGTCTGTTCCATGTTACTTATACAAACTGTGTCATAAAATACTATGTAATTGGTGTTTGTGAAGTACTTCAGGACATTTCAAGAGGAAGGACTGTAGAAGTTCAAAGTACTTTTTTTGTTGTTTTATTAGATGTGAAGTTTTTCTAAAGTCATAAAAATATAATTTAATGACAGATAAATAGCAGCCTGAAAGTAAAACTGCTTCTTTATTGTGTATACAGAGCTTTTGCCCAAACTGCTCCATACTGCTCTGGTACAATAAAGCTCAAAGTTTCAGATTTGAGCACTGTATAGGAAGTTGTAGATAAGAATGAAGACCATGACTCTTAAAACCTTCTGCTGTGGGCAGTTCTGGATGTCTAGTTGAAGGGATTTGTTTACCTTGACTTCTTCCACAGAGATAAACCAGGTTGGATTTATCACAATGCCTGGCACCATCTTTCTTTAATAGTTCTTTGTAGAGAAATTTCAGAGAACCCTAAAGCGAGTCTTCCCTCTCACTTGGGTACAAAGCAGCAGTGGAGCCCTGTACCATCACTTGCACTCTGCTCCAGCAGGGTGTGCAGGCAGAAAAGCTGGTTAAGTGTGGATCTGCAAAGTATCATCTCTGTACTTAGTTACTCCATCCCCACCTTTTTCTTTTTTTCAAAACTCTACTAGTCCAGACATAACAGCGAAACCCATGAAACACGGCTTGACTGGACACACTTTGCATCCAACACTTTGTACCACCTCCACTCCCAGGGGTATGTTTGCAGTGCCTTGTTCCCAAAAATGTCCTACTCTCATGTTTGGAAAGGTGCAGCTTCACTGGCCTTAGTGACAGAAAGACTGGTGTGAATAGCATTAGTTTCAGGGTGGGCTAAGAGAGAAATATTTGTACAATGCTTTTTAGTTCATGTGTGCATGAGGTTTTACACAGACTGAAAGAAACATTTCCTTTGTTATGGACCTGTCAGTGACTCCATGGTACAATCTGCATGAGCTGCACACACTGTAGTTTAAACCTTCTAATTTTTAAAACGTGTCCAAATCCAAAACTGAAGACACTGCTCAGAGAAACTACCTGGTTGGGGTTATTTTGAAAATCTCTTAGGGTTTATGTGGCAATTCAGACATGCAACACCCTATGGCAGATACAGATCAACAGCATTGGTACATATTCTTAATATGTTGGTAACCAGTTGATTTTTTTTTCCTTCTCTCTTCCCCCTTAATGGCTGCCTTATTCAGATGGTATTTATGGAGAACCAAGAAATGCCAGAAGCAAAATTCTTGCAAAGACTCAGATGCTAATTCTTGTTGGTCTCCTAACATGCTTCCCAAAACCGGGACCAGAGGCCCAAAATGCAAAGCTAGGTAAATGTAAATGAAGAATAAGGTTGACAGTCTTTTGTGTTTCTTGCTTGCTATGCAGGTTAAAAAGTTGATTGTTTTAGACCCCAAGAAACGCCTCACCACTCTACAGGCTTTGCAGCATCCATGGGTTACAGGGAAGGCAGCAAACTTTGCACATATGGACAACGCACAAAAGAAACTTCAAGAATTCAATGCCCGGCGTAAACTTAAGGCAAGTCTCTGCACACAGTCTCTGTTTTGGCTATGAAAGCATGCAATTAAATTAGTAACCTTGCAGAAACCTTGCATATCTTTTGAGGACAACATTCCATAGTGGTATGGAAGATTTTTATTTAAGGTGACTGATGAAGATTGAAGAAGTGAAAGCTGATTTAGTTGATAACTGAAGTCATATAAATAAAACTTGGTGAAGCTGATTGATAACTGTCTACACAGATAGAACTGCTGAAAATGCACACAACTTTCAAAATTTTCTTACCTTCCTTTCTTCCTTCCCTTCTTCCTTCCTTCCTTTTGTCTATCTGTCTGTCCTGTACTGCTTATACAGCAGGCAGCTAGGCATCTAAGGGACATAACATCAGGAAACTGTGATAGAGAATCTCTACAGTGAAAAGAAAAATATTTTGTCATTTATAAAATTCTCAGACTCTAGACATAATTCACATTAATGTTTTAATTTTGTTTTTCTTTATGTTTTTACACCTTTGATCACCAACAAGATTTTTTTGAAGCCCAGTTTATTTAGATCCCTGTAGTCAACCAGTTTATTCTTTTGTGACTAAAAGCTAATGCTTTTTATAAGTTTGCTTCTTCATTGCTTTTCCATTAAAGATTAAATGATCAGATCTTCAATTATTAAGATAATTGATTGAAGTTAGCATTTATTGTAGAGTTATATATGTGTAAAATAAACGATAAAATTTTAGACAATTAATTCCTAGACAAAAAAAAAAAAAAAAAAAAAAAAAAAAAAAAAAAAAAAAAAAAAAAAAAAAAAAAAAAAAAAAAAAAAAAAAAAAAAAAGACCAAAGCAGAAACACAAGTAATACATGCTTTAGTTGTTGTTTTGTTAGTAAGAATAATATGAAATTATACTCTCTTTCCCAACATACAAATCCATAGACAGGCCTTCTTTATGTAAAGACTTATTTTTATTACATAACAATAAAGGTCTTGGTCATGATTTTGTTTTTCATAACCTGTGTTGAATTTGTTTCATAAACACCCACATGGCTTGTGAGAGATACACTAAAAGCACCTTTGGACATTATAATATCATTGGGTGGCCTGTTCTTGTAATCAGTTGTCCAAAGTCCTCTCATCACTAAGTGGATGTCTGTGATTTTTCTTTTAAGAGGTCTAGACTCTCACTCTTGCCACTTTTATTCGGTTATGCCTTGTAATTTTTCTTCATATTCGGTATTAGTTGATTCTTTTTTATTGACAATGTCTATGCATTCTGTTTTTTATTATCTTTTCCTCACCTCTGTATGTTTGTTTTTTAAGGCAACAAAACTCTTGAGGCAAGGGCTAATATAACTGTCTTCATGAGTGTCTTCATTTTGTGATATGTTGACATGAAAGCCTACAAAAAAGGAGTGGCTTTATATGTATATTCTTAGGACTTTGCCCATATGCTCTGCACCATTGCGCTTGGCATATGCAATATTTCAATAGTAATAAATATTGTTTTCCTTTGTGAAATTTTCATGGAATAATCAGTGGTGATACTGTTATTATTATGGCAGAAGATGGCTTTCTCTTTAACTTCAACATGGGAAACTTGAAGTAGTTTCTAAAAAAAATATGCAGCACTTACAGCTGAAAAAAGAAGTCATATTCATGTTGTCCAACTTGTAACCTTGTGACAGCATCAATTTTAAACCTCAGTCTAGAATTTCAGATGGTCTTCTAAATCTGACCAAGCTCAGGCAGGTATGTGACGTTACCACAAAGACTAAAGGTGGTTACATTCCCTAAGGGGACGATGCTGAGGCTGCATTGCTGACATTTCATGCCCTGTAAGGAATATTTACTTGGTTTTCTCTCTCCCAGGCTGCAGTAAAAGCTGTTGTTGCATCGACACGCCTTGGCAGCGCCAGCAGTCACAGTGCACAGGACAGCAGCAACAAGCCCAGCCACAACCCATCTCCTGTCCTCGGCGGCAAACCCGATGAGAAACCCACTCAGGAAGCAGAAGCAGCCCCAGAGGAAATGTCTTAGGTCGATGTGCTTCCTTGTTTCAACAGAGATCTGTCATTTCACACACCAGCTAATTTGTCATTCAGCAAGGGAGATTCGTAAGCTTGGCCTCTCTGGTTCTGCTTTAGGGTGCCAAATGCTCTGGCTGGTGATCCTACCTTCAATGCATGTGACTGCTTATGAAAATAGTAAACTGTTCCATAAGGCATGTCATGGAAACAGTGTAATTTGCAGTAATACCGGCAGGTGAAAATATGGGGATGAATAACTACCTACCATAATGTGTATACTTCATATATATCTATCTATTGTTTCTAGATGGCATTTGAAACAAAATGCTGTTTCATTTAATTTTATGCAAGTAGTTGTCTTATCTGTGTTGTGAGTTTATTTGGACTGTTTCTTTCCAGATCCATAGTCCTTGCGCAGACAAAATGGAAGGAAATACCAAACCAATGCTTTTAAAACTGATGTATGAAATAATGCTTTTTATCTGTAAAATTGAAAAAGTATTTGGGGATTTACATGCAAAAAACCACATTCCACTACTTCTGGGAAGAAATTGAAATGTTAGTTCCACTGGGTGTGAAAATGTATATTGCTCCAGCTTGCACTGAGAATGCCTTATTCAGATTTTTCGTGTTTATATATAATATTTTAATAACAACCAAAATTACTCAGATTTCTGCCATTTAATTCTGTAGTAAAGTATTAGTGAAACAAAACAATAGACTAAACAAGGATTAGAGTAAATGCAAATTTTTGACATACCATTATATTTATTAATTAATTTCTAAACTGTGCAGCTAGAAGACTTTTTATAGAGCCTGAGGGAGTAATCTGCAATTAAATAAGTTGTAAATGGTTAAAGGAAGCTATTGTACAGCTTATTGATTTTACTTTAGGGAAATACTCTTTATACAAGATCTTGGAGCAAGTAGTATAATCTAATTGGTTCCTGGGTAGTTTAACCTCATGAGTAACCAGTTTCCATTTGTCAACATAATCAGTCTGTGTTTTCCTTACAAAGGACCCCTGCTCCATGTAAAGTGATCCTCCAGCACAGAACTTGCATCCCCCCCGAGCTCCTGTGTCTTAAGTTATCAGCTATGTGCTTCGATCAGCTTGCAAAAGTAGGGTCAGGCTCTTGAGCTGTCTTGATGTTTTTTGTTGAATGCCATTGAAAGGAACGGAAAAATTAACATGCATCAGGATGTGTGACCATTTATACTTGTTATCAATTTAACACCGCGGACTGTCATCAGCTTATGTTACAGAAACAGCAAAAAGAATCTGATGTACAACAATATCATTTGTGCTCGCTAAACTCTTTAATACCAATAGTTACCTAAAATCCTAATACATTTCTCCTTTGCTTTCATGGTTTTTATGTCGATGTTAGGCCTTGCACAACTTGCTTTGGAAAAATATATCAGCTACTGAAAAACCAACGATTTAATAAAACAGTCAGAGGCTATATTTCCTGATTAGGTTAAAAGGTAGTGCAGTGTTATTCAGATGGTAGGTTTGATAAATAAAATGTGCTCTAGATTAATAGATAAAGGAAGATTAAAGATACTGTCATTACTAGGTGAGAACGCATGCTAATGAATGTATTATACTTGAGATTTTTTATCCACTTCTTAGAACTCTTAGTAGTTGTACAAAAAGGTTTGCTAACTAAGCAGCATTGCAATTTAAAGTACATGTATTCATTCTTTTTTCAAGTGGCACACTTTGAGGTCAGCTGAAACAGCTGATGGGTTCATGACAGCTGTGTAAGGCCAACAAGACACTTTCACAGATTTTTTCCAGTAAGTAAGAGTAATTACTCTGGAGAAGATGATAGGTACATTCAATTGTCTCACTTTTCACTGTCTTACTTCCTGTGAGGTGACTGCAGGACAAATGCATTTCTCACCCACTTTACTCATCTCTCTGGTACTGTGGTTAAGCCATCAAAGTTTGGTCACTAGGGAGGTTTGATGGGAGATGCTGGATTTCTGTGACATTTCCTCCTTCATTTCATATAGTTGCATCTAATCTGCAGGAGTGTAGCTTGCCGCACAGTCATTGTGCAACTACGAGAGCAGAAATATCTTCATCTGATGATTTGTTAAGTTGAAAAGTAGTCCCAGCTGATTCTTAAAGTTACTGTTTTGCTAAATTATACCATATCATATAGTAACTGTGAACTGAGGTCATGCAACAGGAGACCTCTCTGTGATAGCATGATCTCAGAGGCAGCTCTGAGGCACTGCATAAAGGCTCTGGGCCTTCGGTTGTTTTTACTTCATTTTCTTCTGTTATGCTCTACATGAAACAGGGAGGATGCCTGTGCTGAACGGATTACCAGTTTCTGACTCAGTAAAGCAGTGTGGCTTGCTGATGTTTGACAGCACCACACACAAGGAAGAGGAGGACTAGGGTGTATGCATGCAGTGGAAGAGAGGAGTGTCACCTGCATTCATTTTGTCTGAAAAATCACCTCCCAGCAGCATCTGCCATAATTCAGACTGGGGAGTACAACACCAGTGTCTTACTGTGGCTGAAAAATATGAACACACTTGAAAACTACTGAAGATGGAACCAGTTTCACCTCTGTGGTTATAAACTAGGTAGAAAGTCACTGATGCTCTTTTCTGTTTAAATCCTAAACTTCAGTTTTTAAAAATATTTAACAGATTAACCAAGTCCTTTAACTACAAAAAGGGAAATCTTTCTACTTTTTTGAAGTATTTGAATTGAGCAAAACTTTCCTTTTAATAACAGATTGTAGCACTGGCCAATTAAAGTCTAATATCTGAGAGCTTGGCTGAGGATCTTATGGCTGTTAAATAGCCAACAAAGTCCTGCCTTTGCAGCACAAGAAGATTTTTCACAACTTCAGAAAGATTCATCCCAAAATAGAACAGAGCTCCAGTAATCCTGAACACTCTTGCTTGCAACTTTGTGGATGATAAAGTAGATCACGCTGCATGAGCCTGGTGCTGGTTTGTTAGCTTAAGTTTGTACTTTACATTGTGCAAGTGTGCTGTCAAGAGGCAAGCACACCATAATCAAACTTTTGAATGCAAAAGAACACCAAGGCAAAAGTTTTTGTTAGAGCGTGTGGTTCAGAAGAAGGGTACTAAGGACTCTGTCTCCAGAAGCAAAAAGCTGCCCAGAGTCCCCTTTGCCTCAGTGAATAATGCAAAGAGTTCTGAAAAGCTGTGTAATACTAGAGCAGGGCAAAAGTGGCAACCAAAAAGTATTTTGAAGAGACCCAGGCCAGCAGGGAGCCCCAGGCTGGGAGAATTGCTCTGGCATACTAGCAGCCAGGCTCAATACTTGAGAAATAAAGTGTCTTCTACAACTCTCACACAAAAGCACAGACACAAAAGGCAGCCATGGGGGAATGAGGACAACACTACATTTTCTTCAGCCCAGCAGCAGGGAAAGGGAAGATGGTGCTGGGAGTAGTTAATATCCAGCTTAGCAGAAGGACAGCACTGTCTGCTAAGCAGCAAATGCAGTTGGACCCTGGAAGATAAAGACTCATTTCCATGTAACAAAGTCCTTCCCCTCCTGCACACCTGCTGGAGCACACTGATATGCATAGCATTGCAGTGCAGGTCTCTGGGGTTTTAGGAGCGGCATATGACGGTGTAGGGTGATCTTTCCATGGTGTTCTGCACTTTGCCTCCTTCCAGAATGACAGGCACAAGCCTCAGCACAGTGCCTTGACTCCAGGCTTGTGCAGGGGCTGGCTGTTCCTCCCAGTAAAGAGCTCAGTTTTGTGTGACTGAATCTGCCTTCTTGTTGCTGAGGTTATGAATGCATAGCTCACGTAGGCATGGCATTCATGTAACAAAAAATATCAGGCTGACCAAGCAAGATGCACAGATAGACCTAGAGCACAGTGGCAGGGATACATGCAAGTCCTGGAGATACAAAAGGTTTACAAAGAGATAGGGCAGAACATCCTTAAAATTACTTTATAAAACAACAACAAAAACGCAAAGAATGTCCATTCTTCCATTTCAGAATAACTTCAGGTAGAACATAAAACCACAATAGTGAGAGCTTATTCTGCTTTTGTATAAAGAATCTAAGTTCTCTGGTAAGCCCCTGCATAATACCATGTTTCATTGAACAAAAAAGATCAGATGTGTTGCAAAATGAGAAGAAAACAGTAAGGAATGAAAAGGAAGAAAATAGGAATAAAATATTTACCTATAGGTATAAAATATTTACCTAGGCACAGAGCTCCTGGAGCAGGGCCAGCAGAGGGCTAAGAAGATGATGAGAAGACAGAAGCATCTTATTTATGAGAAAAAGCTGAGAGAGCTTGGGCCTGCTCAGCCTTGAGAACAGACAGTTGAGAGGGGACTTCATGAATGTATTCAAGTATCTGAAGGGAGGGTGTCAAGAAGCTGGATCCAGACTCTTCTCATTGGTGCCAAGCAATAGGACAAGAGATAACAGGCAGAAACTGATACACAAGAAAATCCTGAATATGAGAACTTTACTGTGCTGGTGACTAAGCACTGGAAGAGATTGGAGCGTCCCTTTCTCAAATTACTTTTGAACCATATGGATGCAATCCTGTGCAATGTGCTTTAGGAAACTTGGCTTGAGCAGGGAGGTTGGACCAGAAGACCACACCAATGGTCCCTTCCAACCTCACCCATTTTGTGATTCTGTGATTCTGTGATTCTATGATCTTAGTTTCAGAATATGTATAAGCTTTTACTGGCAAGACTCTAGATTCTCCACATAAGCAAATTTTTCCTTATATCATAGAGGTTAAACTTCTGGCCGGAGTACTTCACTGAAGATTGCTGATGGGTCAGTGAAGAGCATCCTTTGGAGTATGAATCTTCTAAACAATATAAGGGTAGAACAATGTACATACATATAACTAGAAGTCCAACAAACACACACAAGTAAAATCTGCATTACATCTTCTTCTACCCTCCCGAGTGAAACAGAGAACATAAATGCAGTCACAAACTTAGTCATTATTGGAAGGCATTCGAATATTGTGGGAATAGGCATAGTACGGAAGCTGAAATACAATGGAATAGTCAAAGTGGCTCAATTCTGAATTTATCAGATTAAAATATGAATATGTACCTGCACATACAAATATATAAATTCACTAAAGGAGATTGCTGAACAATCTGTAAAAGCCATGTCTCTATTAACAGTTTTTGTCCTTTGCCAGCATTACTCAACTGGAACTGAAACTATAATGATTAAAAGTCTTGTATACATGGATCACTGCTGAACGAAATTCAGAGTAACAGATATCAGGGTATGAAAGACAATGGTAGAGAGTTTTGCCAAGCTCTGGCTTCTGCCAAGGCACGGTTGAGAGAAAGATTACTTCAGTGCCCTTGTCCTTTTGTATGGTCAGTACATGGGTTGAAGTGTGGCAACAATACAAGCACAACATTTTGTGATGAGTTGCCCTAAACTGCACCACAGGCTCCTGACCAGTAATGATCCATCCACAGCATGTGTGACAGAAATGACAATCTGGCCCTTCATTGTTGTCAGGAAGACATTTACTGGCTAAGGTATATTAAACAGCATGTGTTTGCCCCATGAAGTGGCACAGAGCTTCTCCCATAGATACTTCTTTCTGTCCATCTGAGAAATTGCAGCATTCCAGAGAGTTGTATGACAATACACGAAGAGCAAAGCTTAAAAGAAAGGGATCTTATTTTTTCCATTTGAAACTCTGCCTTCAAGAACAAATATTAACATGCATTCATGGCCAAATGGCTTCCTGTTATTCTTCCCTTTTGTGCTTCCTCTTTTTTTCCTGGCCCTGGACCCCATGGGGCACTCAGAAAGAGCTGTCAGCTGCCAGTCAAAGGGTAAAGAGCCATCTGACACTTGCAGATTTCAGCTTTTCTGCCCTGACAAATCTGCTGTTGCCTTTGGTTCTGTCAGATGTTTCACTCCTGCTCTTGTGCTCCCTAAAGAGTCTGAGTTTTATCGGTCAACTATATAAGTATATCTCTGTGAGCCACCCCTGGTGTGGTTTGTCATTGCCAGTTAGTAGCCAGGGAGAAGTGTTTTTACTTTCCCTCCCCATTTCCTAGATTCATGATGTTTGCTGGCACCTTTAGTTTCCTTTCTCAAGAGCCTACACCTGGCTGACAGAAATAGCTCAGTGAGGTACAACAAATGCTAGACAGAAACAGAAAATAATTTGGTTTCTTGGGTTAGTCTACCAACAGAAAGGGAAGGCACCTGGGCTGCTGTAGAAGCTGCTAGTATTTGGAGTGAGGGGTTCAGAGCAAAGTGACACAAGAATAGCACCATGCCATGTTCTGCTCCTCAGCACCAGGAAGATCCTTTGTCAATAGCACCTTTTTCTTCCTGTAGAAAAGACTTTTAAGTCAGTCAAAAGAAACACATCAGGTTTAGGAACTCTGAAAAATATCATGTGTGCTATGACCATTGATCTTAATATCAATTACTTAATACCAACTGATATACTTAGTATCAGATGCTAACTTTACATGAAGGAGCACAACATCACAAATCCCTAAGTAATACTGAACAGTAAATGCCCACAACAAAAATGCCAGAGAACTTTGCTACAGAACACTCCCAAGAGAGCTCCTCCTTAGCTTTGTGTCAATAAGGAACAAAGTGAAAAGTGTCTCTTAAGTGTTTCTTCCAAGGTCTCAGGTTCCTGGATTTCTATTATTTTTCAGACTTCCCCATTAGACATGTTTACGAAAGTATTGAAACATATTCAATGGCAGCCTTCTCCAAATGGATAAACCTCACCACTGACTCGACTTTCCATTTGTCAGACATCAAAGTTTCATTGTTTATACTAGTAATATGGAACCCAGTCTCTTCCTCAGTTTATTATGGGGCCTGAAGTAGTCTTTTATGGAGAAGTTTGTCAAGAAACATTTCACAATACTAAGCAAATAGACTGTATGTATATTTAGAATAAAAATATCTTAGAAGGATTTCCCAACCCCCTACTGCAGCAGTTTACTCCCTGAGAAGTATTTTCCTTGGGAATGACAGTGATCCATGGGACCCTCCAAAGCATCCAAGCTGGTGCCACCACCAACTTACTGCCCTCAGTGTAGTGGTAGTGCCTTTTTGCTCTGCTCAAGTCTTCACTGCCGTGGCTGCTGGGAAACAGTAATTACAAACTAAGAGATTTTTGATAAAAGTAATTAGAAACAAAAATGATTGAAACAACTAGCTACTGAGAGCTAACCCAAGCTGTGGTTTTGTGCTGTTACGCACAACTGAAACCTCTTCCCTGTTCATGCCACATCCTCCTGAGATGTCATGCTAATGCTTCTGATTAAATAGCAGAAATTTCGTTTAGTGTTTAGGGAACATTGTTTTGGGCTTTGGTTGGGAGGTTTTTTGTTACTTCTTTTTTTTCAGAATACACAGTGTTGAAAGGCCTATGCTCGTGAGAAAATTACCTCTGAAATGATTAGGTGCTCAGGGAGAAGGAATGATGGAGAGATGGAGGATGAACCATAGTCATAGAACCATAGAATCATTCAAGTTGGAAAATACCTTTAAGATCATTGAGTCCAACTGTTAACCCAGCACTGCCAAGTCCACCACTAATGGGATGGTCTTGCAAAACAACAATGGTGGCTGGTCCAGCTTGTGAGGGGGTGGGAGGAGGGGAAGAATCATTGTGGGGAGCACTTTGTTAGTCTCAAGGAGCTAAACCACCATGCCCTTGCAAGCCCATGAAGTACCGAACAGAGACTGGCTGGCTGCTCCACACCCTCCTCATTAGCTTAATCTGGTTTTAACCTGAAGAAATGTGATATGCTAAGGGCTTGTGTCTGGCTTGGCCTTTGTTTGGAGGCTTCTGGTGGCTCCTGGCTGGGTGAGGACCAGACCATAAGTGCGGAATTTTGTGATTCTACTGATTCAAGAGTAGTATATGCTGCATGGTTAGAGTATGTGCTGATGCTTCCAAGACAAACAGACAAATGGTGCTATAGACTAGTAACACAAAGTATTTTATAAGCCTGTTACAGAAGCTCATTGATCTCAGAGCAATGGTGGCTGGATTCTTATTAATAACAATGAAAAATGTTATATATATATATGTATATATATTAGACTTTCTCAAATTAGCTCCATGTCCTATGTGCCTGTGTCCCTCTTCTACTGCTTAGTTGTGTAAGAAATCCTGCGCTGTCAATGCTGTTCGCTTCTATTAGCAAAGATGTTAGCAACTAGATAGAAGTTTAAGGACTGCTTGTTTAACTGTACACTTTTACTTCTGACTAAAAGCCTGTTTGTGTAGTAACTTTTTCTGATACTGTGCAAATGAACCAGAGAGAACTTTGAACCAGAAAAAAAAAATTGACTGTTTTGTTATTTCACTGTATTGTATGTGGGACCAATGTACCTGCCTGTGTGCTTGCATGGGAATGCTGATAAGACGTGAGAATAAGCTTTGATGGTGGGACGTCAGTTTTTAGTAAGTGGCTTGCATGACTGATCTGATGCTAAATAAACTAGTAAATCTAGAAGTGCTTACATCTATTATTTGCTGACAGCTAATGCTCAGTGTAAAGTAAGAAACTATAGTCATCATTCCAGAGAGATGTATTTAATGGGTGTTATCAGTTTATATTGCAAAGCTTTGAATGGTTTCCAACTTTTCGCCTGTTCCTCTTCCCACAAAAACTTAGCAGTTAACTAAATATGTTAGTGGTGGAGTACAGAACTAGAGGGCTGCACAATTTGCAAGAATGGTAGCTTGGCCACTTAGCCGCTGTCCTGTAGTGGCGCAGCTTGTTATTCCTGTCACCTACAACTCCTTAGTCTTGCAAACTGCTTGAATGCAGAGTCCCCACATATCCAATTGTCAGAGATGATTTTTCAAAATTTCAAAGAAATAAATCATGCTAAACTCTACAGGACATTTTGCAGTCTTCCAAAAAAACCCCATCTGATTTGGTACTTCCACAGATGCAGCTGAATATTTTCCCAAACTAAGGCAAGGCACAGATTCTTACCACAGTTTTATGAAATCATCTTTTTCACATCTCCACAGCAGAATGGAAAAAGGGAGTGGAAAGTCCAAGAGAGAGAGAGGGCATGTTTCAAGGTGATTTTCAGCCCCCCTTGGAGCTCAAGGGTTTTTTGCTTTGGACTGACCTCTTAAAAGTAGCACAGCAAACAACTGTGCAGAAGCTCATGATATAGCATGACATTATTCCAGTTTTACAGAGCACTTGAGACAAACAAGACCATGGAAAACAAGAAAGAGCTAGTAAGTCAGAAAAACTTCTCGTAAGTTAGGATAGCTGGGGAGTTAAACAAAGATATGCTGCTCCATAACTAACAAATTTCTGCATTCCTGTTGATGCCTGGTAAAATCTTTAGAAAGCTTCAGAGATTTGCAGTTATGTCCTTCTGAGTAGTTCAAGCACCTGTTTCCTTCAACACGTTGCACATATCGTGGAAGTTTTATGTCTGAAATACCAAAGGGTGCAGAAGGTTTTAGGAAATGATTCAGTATTTGTACACATGCTGTGAATTCTCTATACTTTTGTTATACTTTCATTTGTTTATACTTTTACTTATGCTCCAGAATAACCATGCTGTGATTTCTTTCCTTCTTCCTCCAAATTGTGAGGAGTATGGCACCCAAATAACATGGGTACTCATGTTTGCTGCTGCTCAAATCCCCTTAAGCACTGCCCTGCATTCCCAGTGCACCTGGGATCTTGAAGTAGTAACAACACACTGGCTGTAATCCTGATTTGAGCCCAAATGAAAAGCAGCATTCAGACTGACACACTGAGAAAGTCAGGGAGTCTTAGCACAGTAGTTTGCTCTCTAGGGTCATAACCTGCCTCAGAGAGGGGTCGTGCTGGCAGGCAGGTCAGCAAGGCCCAGGTACAGAGCTCAGGAAGTGCTTTTTGTCACACATGCCAGGGCACAGCCAAACTGGTCCACAGATGGCTTGAGCGAGGTTACTTTCTGGTAACATTTTGGGCAGGAACTGGTCTAACAGTTCCACCAACGCTGTCTGTATCAAAGAAACATATTCAGAGATTATTAGGTCATCATAGTGACTTTGCATACTGAAAGAGACATTTTAAAGAAAATTACTTTGGAGAAAATAGTTCTGGATAATGTGTTGTGATCTGAGGCTCCTTAACCCTGATGTGACATTTCTTATTGTGTGGGTCAGCTGTGAAACATGCACAAGTATCTCGTCAGGTGCTGTTATGATCTGTGTATGATCTCCCCCTGCTAATGACACAATCCTGAGGAAGGTCAGGAACCCCATGATAATCAGGCCCTGTACTGTAAAACTAAATCACCAGCATAGCTCAACGATGATTGGAAAAGGCGGAACGTATTCCAAAGTTCAAACTGTGCTCTAGGACTTCCGTCAATATTTAGAATAGATGTAATATCTCCTCCATCATATTATCTTTCATCAGGAAATGGGTCTAAACATTTTCTTTTAGTTATTCTAACTAGTGACTTTAATTATTTTCCAAAGATCCAAAGAGGTCTCTATACCTATTCCTATCCCACTTTGCAGAAGGTGTTATGATACAAGCCCTACAAGAGCCTGCTCTATCTCAGAGGTCACAGTTCGCTTTCTCATCTCTTTCCACTGAAGTCAAATGCTACAGAACTCTACTACTTTAATGCCAACTTAGTAAGAGAAACAAGGAAAGGTTCTACTTAAAATACAGGGATTTTCTTCCTTTGTTTCTGTAGGTGCTAATTAAATACATGTCAATACACATTCCATATTTTATAAAACCTAATCTATATGCCTTCTTCAAGGTGCTACACGCTCATGTTTTTAAGGTTAACTTCATTTTGATGGATAATAAACCATTTCTTAAACATACTAAAAGGTAAGTAATACTAAGCCAAAATAATAAAGTTCTTCCACATCAATCATGCGGTCATCACAAAAAAAACAAACAAACAACCAACCCAAAACCAAACATTTTTAGAATGGAAGCACTGAGAAAATTCTATTTCTACAGTTTTCAAGAGATTTCAATCTAGAAGAGGTCTGACTTGGGCATCTTCCTTGGCCTAAATTAGGTTTCCAAGTAAAAATAGGCTTTATGGATTTCAAATTTAAGGAGACAAATTGATAGAATTAGAGATCACCATTGAAGATGAACTACACTATCAGATATAACTCCCCAAAAAGTCAGTGAATGGTACATCTCGTTGCCCAAGAATTGAAAAAGCTATATCACAAGTCTGTTGGAATCCAGTATTTGAATTTATTCTGCAGTTGCATTCAAAATAGAAATACAATCACTTAAATGCTGAACTCAGTAAGTTAAACACACTGTTAAAAAAGACTGACATTGACTTTCTGCAGATAGGCACAGCTCACCTGGTTTCACTGGAATTAGGGCTACTTTTAGAGCAGTGAACCTCCTAGGCTGAATCAGCAGTTCACACCATCAAAACCATTCTGGTTACTCATGATTACTGGAGGAATTATATGCTCCCTTTGTGTTTTATAAATACTCTGTATATCACATACATAAATTCAACAAATTTGGGATCAGGGCCTGTGCAGAGAGTATCTATCTGAAGTAGTGGTCCACCTCCCAGCAAGCTGTGGTAGAGTTCCTTGGACTGCCTCTAAATTGTACTTAGCCCAGTCTCCACCTTCTGCATATGTAAATAAGGAGCACAACAACAGGCAAAGTTTAATGCTAGAGGTTTTAGATGAGGAACAGAAGCCAAACACCACAACTGTCTTATCTTTAGTCCCTTCTCCCATACACACAGAGCACCTAGTTAAAGTGCCAAAGAGTAAAGCATCATATTGGTCAAATCCCTAAAAAAGTTAAGATTTTTAAAAAATATTAGCTATATAAAAATAATTTTCATGTGTCTATATACATTCTATTTCCCTAACAAAAACAGGTCTCTGCTATACTTGGCCACCTTGTTCAGAAGTTGCTTCTGGATAAATATATTCCAGGTTAATTGAAACACTCTAAAACTCAAGTGACAGAAATCTATGCTAAACAATTTACTTTGTCTCCCATTTCTTTTGCATAAGCAAAACATGGATTCCTTTCAAAGCAGTCCTTTCAAACTGCTTTTCTGTTTTAACTGTCTTGACTCCATCTAGATTGTCCACTAACTCAGGAGGAAAAGAATGCCAGGGTAAGAAAAGGTTCTGATTTTGTGGCTTTTAGTTCTGATGTACTCTTGTTAAAGAAAAGCTCTGCTTCAAGATCTAGCACTCCTCTCTATCTATAGCTATATAAAACAAATTTTAATTTTGGTTTCAAATAAACAGAATGGACTATGAAATTAGACATCTTTCTTCTAGTTTTGTATTACTCTGTAGATGAACTGAAATTTTTATTAAAAACATCAACACACTTTAAATACACTAGCAATTTTCTTTTAAGCTCAAGTTCTCCTTTCTTCAGCTGCTCTGTGCTTCACCAGCCTGTCTTTACTGAAAGTATAAAAAGCCATTTCACTGAATACTAAATAAGGATAGATATTCTAAAAGTGTTAGAGCCCCTAAAATGGGCGTTTGGAACAGGGGCCTCTGAAACTTTTCTGCAGTGCCTAGTGCTCCTTTACACCAAGGAGTGTAAAGGGAATGGCAGAATACACAAAACTCAACAGGGAGTTAACATTTTCTGCCAATGAAGACACCAAAGCTGTTTGATGCATTGTTTTTAACAGTCTTAAATATCTTAAAACATGAAGCACGTTGGAAAAGCCCTCACTGTATCATGTGTTTTCCACCTCTTTTTGCCTGAGCAATGAGAAAGAAAAGTCCTCACTGTTTGGAGTTCAGCTACAGTGGCCAGTATCAAAAAAAGCCAATGTTGCAGGGGGAAAATTTTCATCTGATTTTTTTTTTTTCCTGAGAGTTCATTACCAGTCTTTGGATTATGTGCACATAACTGGCTGCAAAATATCAGGGCTTCAAGGTACCTTTCCTAACTACTACACAGTTAAACTCATCACTGCGAGCATGGGTGAAGCACAGGGATAATTACAATCTCACCTGAGCACGTGACTTATACCAAGATTAAAAGCCTAAAAAAAAGAGATTTTTAAAGAGATTTCAGGTTCCTAGCAGCACAGAGAGTAATCTTTTGAATGCCCCTTCTACCTGTCAGAATGACTAGGTTGCTGAAAATCCTTTAAAAAAGGGCCCTCCACCCTTCAGCATGTCTGAACAATGCTGTAGCTTGAGCTTTGCCTTCAGTAGCTCACATTTTAAGATGCTAATTTCATTTATTGCAAAGAGTAATCTAGGGGTAATACCACAGAATAGTACACAGCACCAGCCTGCTGTCAGTCTGTGCTGGCTACAGCAATGCCATACCTCAAAAAAATGACTGGCTCTTACTGTTGCTTAAAAAAACCTAAAAAACCAGGTTTTTCAGTTAAGGAAAACACACACACACACACATAGCCCCAAAACCAAGCATACACACACGCACAATTGCATGCAAATTTAAGTAAAAAATTCTTTAGAAGTGCAGAGTATCACTAAAGATCCATTGGAGATTTGCTATTTTGACAACTGTGTGATTAAAAGCCCACAAAAAAACTATGGAAAGACAATTAATGACTTAAATGAGCTTTGGATCAGCTGTAAGGGCATTTCTTTATCTATGCACTCAGACTATTATATACAACAGTAAGTTACAGTTACAACATCAAAGAAATGCCAATAATGAACACTTATTTTTGCTAACAAGTGCAAAGAGATTTCTTATGAATACTATCATTTAACAACTTAGCTATATAATATCCTTATGATAAATTAAAGCAAATTTTAAAAAAAATACAGATGCAGCTGTACAAACTACATAAATCGAAAATGTTAATATCTGTATCTATCTATCTAACAAAATTACATCTTCAATAAGATGCTTCCTGTACAGCAACCTGCACCAGCAACATCCCGAGCACTTGGCCACCTATACTGTTGGATAGATCTGAGTTCATGCTGCATTTTTCAAGAGCACACATGCATCTTGTGCTTCCTACCAAGGAAGCAAGGGGTTTATAGATTCAGGATATTCCTCACATAGCTACAGAGTGCTGAGCAGCAGAAAGAATCTTGCATCAGGATGGTATGTTAAGTATCACCTGGTAAAGTTGTTGTGATCCTCAACATAAAGGCTTAGGTATCATTCAGGAACAATGTTGCTTCAACTCAGCAGGTAACTTAAGCTAAGCTAAACAGTATTATCTGATTGCACGGAATGCACAGGCTTTTAAGTCACTGTTTGTCTACGATTTGAGTGCCTTTTTGAGGTCAGAGTAGAAATTGGCCAAGGTACTGGACATGGCAGTGTCTACTGCAGATTGTGGGAGCATCCCCCGCAGTTCAGTCTGAATGTAGCCTGTCAAAAGGCTGTGGTTGGGACAACCCTTGAGGGGAACGCAGAACCAGCCGCAAGGGTGATTGAATCCACGCACAAAGTTAGGCCTCACCTCCCCATAATCGAGGCTTATACCTATTAAGGAAACAAACAAAAAGATAAATTAATTTTACATAAATGAAAAAAATACAGGTGCAGTAAATTTGAAATATACAAGCTGCTTCTTCTTGGGGAATTTAGTAGAAGTGACACATTTCAAGTTTCTGGGTACTTTCATGAATGAAAGTCGCTCTTCATCCAAACTCCACAACAGACAGTGGAAAGAATGATGAGCAAAAATTCAGATATTAAAAAGACCTTCCTCCAATTTATTAGAAGCCAGTTGCTATTCTTCCCAATTTGCTCTGAGTCAGAGGACTCAATTTGTCTCTCCCACTCCTGTCCTACAGTTGACATAAGTGAAACCTGGCACACAGACAAGCCAGTGGTGTTAAAAGACCTTGAATTTACTTGTTTGAGACAATCTTACATCATTTTTGGAATGTTTACTGCAGAACAAAACTGCATTTGAACCAAATCTTAAGCCAAGCAGCTGTTGCAAAATAAGGATTAAGCAGAGGTAAGAGATGGCTTACCACACGTTAGAAGCCCATCTTCATAGCTTGCGGTGTAAGAGAAATCAACAAATTCCCTTGGTGCTATGATGTTCCAGAGCTGGCCAGCAGTTGTATAGCGCATCACACAGCAGTTCTGGTCAAGTGACAGAATAAAGAGGGTGAGAAAACAAAAATAAAATGAATACAGGGAAATTCATGCTTATAGGCAACTAGCATTTCTCACAAAGGTCATAGCCTCTGTCAACTACACTGTGCAAACAAATTCAGTGAAGTCTGAATGGCTGTGCCCTTTTCAATCTAAATGCTGGAAGCTGTGAGGACTTGGGGTCTGCTGCCAAGAGCAGAAAATGTCTGGCACCATAAGGGTTTAAAGACCTAAAACTAGAGAACTGTGCCATGCCTGGGAACTGAAAGCCATGTGGCTCTTATGTCACTATTACTTAGGAAGTCTGAAAGGATCCTGAACAATTGAAAGAGGACTCTCTTGCTACTTAGATGCTCCAGTCAAATACTTTTAATCTACCAAGTGAAAAATAAAATGGAATGTGAACAATTCTTCACAACAGGCTTTCTTACAAGATAATAGAATTTATATAAATTTTACAGAATAATTAGCAAAAATACCTTGTCATATAAATCTTCCCTAAGAAACAGAGCAAAAGACAATCCACCTTCAAGCCACATATCCAGATGAGGGGGTCTGAAGTGATACTGAATGTCTGCAGTAACTAAAGAAAGGCTACCAGCTCTTCTGTAATCAACTTCAAACCTACCTTTCTTTATTTAGTCCTGACCCTTAGTCTGAACTATTTTGTGTCTCAGCACAAAGCCATGCCACACAAGTCAGCCTTTCAGGAAGAGGATGCAGCTTCCATATGTGTGATTATTATTGTTTGTGGAATGGAAGAAAGCAAGCTGCATGAAAAAGCTTTGGCGTATACAGTATCACACTGTAGTTCTCTATACATTAATTTTATCAGAGCTCCTAGGTCCAAGAGAATTGTGACTGACTCCTTCATTTTTAGTGTTGATGGAAAGACGCATGTCAAACTTCAGATCAGGAAAGCCTCATCAGAGGTCCCACACAGCGTGTATGCGCAATGCCTCATGAGCAGAATGAAAAATGTTACTATTTGTAGGGATTATTCCTCTGCTGTACTGTTAAATTCATATATTCATCTATACACATCTCCCTTAAGAATCTAGACAAGTCTTCACCTCTTCATATGTTTCCAAGATGTCCATTGAAGTCATTAAGCTGTCCCAGTCTAGCCTGTAAGGTCCAGGGCGAATATGATCCACTATTCTGTTAGTAACATCTTCCACCACTCCTTGAGCTTTGTAGCTAGAGAAACATACATTTACATTTAAAAGTGAGAAATTTTTTATATCCTAATAATTTGCAACAGTAAAATTACATGTTAATGTACCTGGAGGTACAGTGGACAACTGAATCAGAAAAACAGCACAGAAAAAGACCTATGGGTGCATCTATTCTTCTCTGCAACACATGTTATTCTGAGAAATCTTGTCTTTTTTTCTGCAAATATTTTTTAAATAGCAAAATCCTTCCTTAGGTAAAAATTAACCTTTTTATTTCTCTAATAACTTGTTATTCTGCTCCTCTTGCTAGGCTAGCAAGGGAGTTCACCAGGGAGAAGTAAAACTAAAAAGGAAAAAATAAGATCAGTAATACAATGGGAACAACATTTCTCATAAGGTAGAAGTAATACCAGTAAAATCAAGCTAATGAGAAACTACATTATGCTTTGGTGGCATATAAGAGTATCAAATAAAATAATCTGGTATAGATGCTACAGAACATCCATTTGTTATCAGGTCTTTTTAGAGTTTTTTTTACTCAAGTTATTGGGCCTCCAGTTCCTGAAGGCGAAAAATCCATCAAGAACCATTATTTTCAAAATACTTTGTGTTAACTAAGATGTTCTAATTTATTGCAGATAACTAGTCAAACACTACATTTTCACATGACTTTTGTTTCTTCAGAGTAGCATTTTCTAGTAACTATTTCTCTGCCTAAACCTACAAATACTAAGAAAACCCAGAGACAGAAACTCACATAGGAAGGTCATTCGTGTCACACATCTTTCCCACAACTACACACTTGATATTTTACTCAACTGTAGCCCCATAGTCAATGTAACAGTCCAAGCACTGATTAACACTTCAAGCCTCCTGAAGTCAAACTTGATCCTGTGCCACGCAGACCATCATTTCTGGGCAGATGCTGTTGCCCACTTCAGCCAGTGAGAGTTCTGTGATGTGTTCCACAGACTTCACTGCCTGTTGTTCTAAATATCATGCACACTAAAGTATCAAAGTGTAACACTGCAAAGAAATAATACAGGTACAACAGATAATCCCTTTAGCTTCCACTCTGGCAAATCATTGTAGCTGAGGGCTGTAGAATTCACAACCTGAAGTTTTTAAATTCTATAAAGCGCATCTATGGAACCTTAAAAAAATCATCTGCTCTGCAGGCAAACTTACAGGTATCCACTGAATTCTTCTGATGGTTTACGCCACACAGTCGCATCTTTCTGGAAAAAAAAAAAAAGATATGATGTTAATTGTCACTCATATACAATTATAGGATGTTCAGAAAATGCTTCAATTTTCCTGATAAAAAGCAACCAATTTTACCACTAACTAGGGTTCATCCCAAAGTCTGATTGACTGAGGTGCCTGGGAGATGTTTCAGATATCTCTTGTAATATTCCATTCTTTCAAAAAAATCACACAACTGCCTTTCTCAGTGTAAAATGCTAGAAATCTGCATAGAAATAGGGTTTGGTAGGCCAAGTCAGTTTGCTAAGAAAACACAGAGAATAATGGAACCACATTACCAGGCAAAGCCTTTCAGTTAAAAGGCAACTGGAAAGCCATTATCTGGACGCTACGTGGACAGGAAGACTACACAACTTTTGGTTGCACTCCTGCAACACATAATCAAACAGATGTGTGCAGGAGGTGCTGACAGTGGTAGAAGGGGAAGCTTCCATGCTAAATGCCTCACTAAAGTCTCTTGCAAGTAGTATTTATTTATTTTAAAGATACACAGAGAAAATAAAGAAACTAGTATCTTCTGATTTTTAGCTAGCTATTAAATGGAACCTCTGTACAACATCTCTGAATTTTGGTGTTAAAGACAGTACCATATGGCATTGCTTTATTTGGAGATACGATTATATAAGCACAAAGAACTAAATGTCCAAAAGAACAGTACTGTTAAGTACTGCATCCAGAACTTTTTAAGATAGTTTGGAGCAAAACACATCTCTTTGGTGGTTGGTAAAGCTCTGAATGTCTTTTATAGGCACAGTACCAAACTGGAAAGAAGGGAGAGAAGAAAGAGAGGAGAAAGAGAGGGAGGAAGGGACAGACAGAAGGAGGCAAAAAGAAAGTCCAACTAGAAATTCTACAGGGGTAAAATCTGGAGAGTAATATGATTTGAAACACTGAGATGTAGATAACTTCCTACGGGAATACAACAGTAAATAACATAACACTTAACACCGGAATGCAAGAGCCTTAATAAGTAGTAGAGCAGAGGAGGTACGGGTGTATTGGAAGAGTGAAAGGTCTGGATTCTCTGTTCCTCCCTTTCAAGACAGTGAATCTGTTAATTTTGCAAATAATCAAGTTACATATGGACCACTTGACTCTCTCCTATCAATGTCTGCTCATGAAGGAAAAAAAAAATTAAATAAATGTAAGTCCCACTCAAAACACTGTAACCAAAGGGAAAAGACAGAAATTTACCACACTAGTCCTACCACACTGCTACACCCAAACACATTTCTACCTTCTATGCAAGACGGGACTAACAACTTCACCTAGCGTAGATGCACCAGCAGAGTCTATTTAGCTTGTTGAAGAAGGACTCAAAAAAACCCAGGCAGCTTAAAGGAAGAGAATGGCAAACTGCTTGGAGAAAGAAGGAGCTATATTCCCTTTCATGAAAGGAAACTTGGGATAATGTGAGGGCTCTGAAGGTAACAAGCCGTCTAGAGATACTCTATCCTAGAGGGGCGGTTTCACAGCCCCTGTCTCACCAAAAGTCCCGCAGGACCTGGACAAGAATTTCACACACAACAGCCTCTTTCTGCCGCACAAATGACCCACAACAGCTTCCCCCGGATCACTGACCGGGAAAGCCGCCCAGGGTGAGCGAGCACTCACGGTTTTCTTGGCCACCCTCCACTCTCCGTCTGCGATGCCGTGGTACCGCACAAGCGTGTTCCGCAGCCTCGTGGCCAGGGGGGACGGACTCGGCAGCGGATCCATCTGATTCCCTCCCAAAGATGCCCAATTACACAGATACACGCCAGAAACAAGGCAACAGAATCAGGGATGCCGACACCAGCACGGGGCATCCGAGCGCGCGCGCTCCGAGTAAAGGACGCAGAAGACACCGCCGCACATCTCCCCGCTTGTCAGGAGCTCTGGACGAGAGCCAGCGAGGCCCCGGCGCTCTAGACCCTTCCCAGCTCTCCCTCAGGAACGCGAGCCGAGCGCGCTCCGGGCGCGCTACCGCCGCGCTCCCCCCGCCGCGCGCTCCCGGCCCCGCGCGCTCCCGCGGCCGGGCCCCGCCCCGCCGCGCTATCCTGGGCAGCCAATCAGAGCGCGGCCACCGCCCTGGCGCGGCCAATGGCGGAGCGGTCCGCCCGGCGGGCGCGGGTGGGGTCTCCGCCCTGCCCGCCCCCTTCCGCGTGCGTCAAACGCCGTCCCGCCTTGCTGTCGGCGCGTTGTCCAGGGCCGGGATTGGAGATGGAGCAAGTGGGGTGATGGAGGGGCGGGGACACGCCTGGCCCCGCCGGGGGTGTGGGGACAGGCGGTGCTGTCCTGGTAACGCTGGTCCTCGCTCCGTTGTTTGCGGTGACAGCTCGGTAACGCCGCAGCCAGGGCTGCGCTGCTCACGCGTGCCTATCACTGTCGCTCCGTATTGATGTCCCTGGGTGGTGGAAAGATAAATTACTTGTCGGTAGAATCGCCTTGTGTCGTGAAAATTAAGCACCACTCAGCCGCCCGCTCAACCTCCATTTCCCAACCCCACCCACACCCCCAATCCCCATGGAATGGGGAGGAGAATCAAAATAGAAGTTTTAGGTTGAGATAAGAACAGTTTAGATAATCAAAAATGAAATAAAAATGCAGTAATAGTGGTAAGTGAAATTATTATAAGGGAGAAAAACCCACATATGATGCACAACACGATTGTTCACCGCCCACCGACCAAGACCAGGCCCCCCTTCCCAACGCAGACTGGCCCCTTCCAGTCAACTCCCCCCAGTTTATACACTGGGCATGATGCCCTCCTGTAACCCAGGAGCAAACAGCAACCTGCTGAGCCACTTGGATCCTCACAAGTCAGATGGGATCTACCCAAGGCTAATGAGGGAGCTGGTGGAAGAGCTTGCCAAGCAACTCTCCATCATTTACCAAGAGTCCTGGCTCACTGGGGAGGTCCCAGATGATTGAAAGTTGGCGAATGTCACGCCAATCCACAAAACGGCTGCAAGAAGGACCCAGGAAACTACAGACCTGTCAGCCTGACCTCAGTGCCTGGCAAGGTTATGGAGCAAATCATTCAAAGTGCAATCACACACTTTTGCACAAATGTGCAGAAGGATGGACAAGAGATCAGATTCAGCCAGGGCGGGTTTAGGAGGGGCAGGTCCTGTCTGACCAACCTGATCTCCTTTTGTGATCAGATGACCCACATGGTGGATGAGGGGAAGGCTATGGATGTGTCTATCTGGACTTCAACAAAGCCTTTGATACCATCTCCCACAGCATACTCCTGAAAAAGCTGGCAGCCCACGGCTTGGACAGGGGCACTCTGTGCTGGGTTAAGAACTGGCTGGAGGGCCGGGCCCAGAGAGTGCTGGTGAACGGGGCTGCATCCAGCTGGCGGCCGGTCACCAGTGGTGTCCCCCAGGGATCACTGCTGGGCCCAATTCTGTTTAACATCTTTATGGATGATTTAGATGAGGGGATTGAGTCCATCATTAGCAAATTTGCAGATGACACCAAGTTAGGAGGGAGTGTCAACCTGCTGGAAGGCAGGAGGGCTCTGAAGAGGGATCTGGATAGACTGGAGAGTTGGGCTGATTCCAGTGGGATGAGGTTCAACAAGGCCAAGTTCAACAAGGGTCCTGCACTTTGGCCACAACAACCCCCTGCAGCGCTACAGGCTGGGCACAGAGTGGCTGGAGAGCAGCCAGGCAGAAAGGGACCTGGGGGTGCTGATTGACAGGAGGCTGAACATGAGCCAGCAGTGTGCCCAGGTGGCCAAGAGGGCCAATGACATCCTGGCCTGGATCAGGAACAGTGTGGCCAGCAGGATCAGGGAAGTGATTCTTCCCCTGTATTCAGTGCTGGTGAGGCCACACTCGGAGTGCTGTGTCCAGTTCTGGGTCCCTCAGTTCAGGAAGGATGTTGAGGTGCTGGAGCAGGTCCAGAGAAGAGCAACGAGGTGAAGGAACTCGAGCACGAGTCCTATGAGGAGAGGCTGAGGGAGCTGGGGTTGTTTAGCCCAGAGAAGAGGAGGCTCAGGGGAGACCTCATCATTCTCTACAACTCTCTGCAAGGAGGTTGCAGCCAGGTGGATGTTGATCTTTTCTTCCAGGCAACCAGCATTAGGACAAGAGGACATGATCTTAAACTGTGCCAGAGGAAGTCAAGGTTGGATATTAGGAAGAAATTTTTTACGGAGAGAATAGTCAGACACTGGAATGGGCTGCCCAAGGAGGTGATGGATTCACCGTCCCTAGAGGTTTTTAAGATGAAACTGGATGTGACACTTAGTGCCATGGTCTAGTAACCACAGTTGTGTTAGATCAAGGGTTGGACTTGATGATCTTGGAGGTCTTTTCCAACCTGGTTGATTCTAGGATTCTGTGGTGTGGAATATCCCTTTGGTCAGTTCAGATCACCTGTACCAGCAATGTTCCCTTCCAGTTTCTTTTGCAAACCTCCTCCCTGGCAGAGCATGAGAGAAGGAAAAAAAATCCACTGGCTAAACACAACTTAGCAAAAACGCTCAGTGTGTTATAAACACCATTCTCATTAAGAGTTAAGGTTAAGGTTTTGACATGCTTCAATGTAAAGACCTAGTGGGGGGGTTAACAAAGCCTGGGAAGAAGGATGAACTGCTGAAAAATATGGACTGTGTAAAATTTTCTTAAGGAAGCATGTTCTTTACTGTTTTATCTTTGTGTACTTTCAAGTCTAATAACAAGAAAGGAGATTTAATCCCTGAAACAGCAGCTAACAAGCAAGCTCTAAGTCATTTCCAAGTGTTACATAAACAAATTACTTGTTGGTAGAATTGCCTTATTAAGGATTAGGGCTTGACATGCTTCAATGACCTCAGGCCTAGGGAGAGGTTAACAAAGCTTGGGAAGAAGGATGTACCACTGATAGGGGATACAAGAAATGCAGAATTTACAGGCCACAAGGGCATTTGACAGAACTCCCAAGGTAAGGAAGAAACTAGTAAAGCCAGTTCAGCAATTGTGCTAAAACCAGCCCCAACTGGGTACAAGGTGGTTCCATCAGCAGCAGATCACAACTGGCTCATGGCTGCCAACCCAAGAAATCCACGGGCTCCAAGGAAGAGAAAGACTGAGCAAGCACACTAATTAGCATGAGAAGCCAGAGAACCATTAACTAGTAGAAGATAGAATACTCTTAATAAGAGAACTAGGTAATTTGTAGCTGAGGAACATTAATGCCTTTGTTTGCTGAATTGTATCAATAGCGAAAAGTACCAATTGGCAGTTGTGGTGCTGCCGTTGTGAATTTGCCACCCAGCACCCCTTTCTGTGCAGAACTGTGAAGAAATCAAATACCTTGACTGTGTGTCAAGGATTAGCCTCTTGCACATTGGGTGCAAGAATCTATTTTGGGACAACAGAACAGGCTTCTTTACGGTGGCCTTATAAAGTTTTACACAGGGCTGCAGCTTTCAGAGTCCTGTGGATTTGCTGTTCACATGAAGCATGTTCTGAAAGTGCTAGTGTGGTGGGCAGGAGGAGTGAAGGCTTTCCTGGGTCAGCACTCCCAGATGACTGTAAAAAGATAAAACTCTTGTAAGTGCAGAAAGATAAATGGGTCAAGAAGTAGGTGATTAGAGTGAGGGAACAACAGATCTTCTTTGTGTGGTAATACGCTGTTCATTTTGGGCAATCCTGACTCCCAAACTGAATGTTTTGAATATAGTTGTGTTCTCAATTCAGGATGTTACACCAGACCTTTTGAACTGTCCCTAGCTTTGCAAAATACAACTCTTGATCATTTTTCCTTAATTGAAAATGGGTCTCTGAACAAAGATCACGCATTTAAGGACATATTGAACAAAAGAATGAAAATGTTTTATGTGCAGTGCTTGAAATTTTACAATACACAATCAAAAAAGTAGTTTTGAGTTGAAAGCATAGTAACATTAGAGGAACATCCTTCACCATCTTCCTTCAGACTCCTGTCTTTCTCTGAGTGAAAAAGTGTATGTTTGACCAGTTCTTGGCTGCTTTCTCCATTCCTGCCTGCCCTGTTGCTCTCCTTAAAGACCACGGTTTTCTTGCCTCTGAGTATGACTTTCCTTCCCCATAGGCTGATAGACAGTTTAAAACACTGATGTAAATTGGTTCGGTTTTTAAAGGAAATTTCTTTTTCTTTTTCTTTTTTTTTTTTTTTTTTTTTTTTTTTTTTTTTTTTTTTTTTTTTTTTTTTTTTTTTTTTTTTTTTTTTTTTTTAAGGAGGGAATGACAAGTTTTTATTGAAAAATGCTGACTTTTTTAATAAAACCTGGTTTGTAGAAATGTTTCATGTTTCCATGGGCTGGATGGATTTTAACAGAAGTTTGGCTGGTCTCTTGAAAGTTGCTCTGGCTGCTCATACAGCAAGTTTCTTAAGCTTAGGAGGTCTTTAAGCCTTCTATAAAGCCCGTGGATACTCTTTATTCTCATATTCAATACTAATTTTATGACTTGAGCCAGCTGAGTGCCTTCAGGGCTTTTAAACTGGTTCTTGCTCACAGTAAGACAGTTCCATCTATTCTGGGCTTCCCACCAGTGCAGAGCATAGTGTCAGTGAAGCATATGAGATAACTGATGTTCAGCTAATGCTGTATATGTTTCCTGTGCTATGCTCCTTCACTGGCTACAGCAATACCTGCAGTGCTACCCTAACCTTAACCCTAATTTGTGCCTATTGGAGAAAAGTGATGTGAGGAGGTGAATGTGAAATGTTGCCAACAATGCCATAGCTGAGCTTTTGCTGCTCCTTCCTGCTGATCTCTGTGGCACTTCTCTGCAGTAATTAACTCCTGAGCCACTCCCAAAATTACACTGTGTCATGCCTTAGGTATGCAGTATTGCTGTAGAGGAACATCTGTTCCTCTTCTTACACCATACCTTGCACTGGGGCATTTTGGTTATCATGATGTGTGAGACCCACAAACACTGTTTAAAGCCCAGAATACCTCTGTCTCCCACCTGGAAAGTAAGTAGATAAATATTTTTTTTCTGCATTCACCTCTGAAGAGGAGTGGTTTTCTTAGAATGCCTGCCATTTCATGCTAGAAATACTGTTGTTTGAAGAAGTGTGAGACTAACTATTGGCACTTAATTTTAGTTAACCCATGCCTGGTAATGGGTTTGATCACTGAAGGTGCTCCTCTGTAGAATGCGTAACAAACATTAAGGAGGGCAATTTGGGTGATTTTCAAACACAAGGAATTGTAAACATTTAACCCTAATATCTTGCAAGGTAACAAAATGTGTGCAGTTTGCCAAACATATTGGACCAAGTTTTCCTTTTTGAACCACAAATATGTTCTCACTCCTGTATGACACTCAGCAGCCTGGTTCCAATCCAAAACCATTCCCAAGTATTTTACTGGATGGAAACTTAACTCCAGCTGTTGAAAGAAAAACAAACGGCACACAGTTGCCTTATTAAAGTTATTCTGACTAATTTATTTTTCTTAAATTTAAATGCATTTAGTTCCCTTTCCAGATAAAAATATGGTGTTTGATGTTCCTTCCAACCTGGTATTATAGGATTCTAAAGCTCAGCAAGCTGCCTTTAACCATTTATTTGCTATTCTCAAAATTAAATTTGATTTGAACTTGTGTCTCACAGAGAACTCTAAAAAAGTTCTGCTAATTGGCACTTCACACCATATTTTGTCCTGCCAAGGCCTTCTGTGTTGCACAAAACACACAGTTCTTATAGCTTTATAGCCCTTTGAAACTATTCTTCGCTGCAGACACATAGAATCACAGAATGACTCAATGGCTGAGGCTGGAGGTCATCTGGTCCAACCACCTGCTTGAGCAGGATCATCTTGAGCCAGCTGTCCAAGTCTGTTCTGTCTGTTATGTCCAAGTCATATCTCCAAGAATGGAGACTTGACCACCTCACTGGGTAACTTGTGCCTATTCTTGGCCACTCTCAAAATGAAACATCTTACTGATGTTCAGGAGGAACCTCCTGTGTTCAATGTGTGCTGGTCCTGTCACTGGGCCCCAAAGAGGAAAGAGCCTATCTCTGTCCTCTTTGCATCCTCCCTCTAGGTGTATATACACATGGGTGAGATCCCCCTGAGCCTTCTCTTTTCCAGGATGAGCTGTTCCAGTCCTTTCATCATCTTGGTGGCCATTTCCTGGACTCTCTCCATTGTATCCGTGTCTGTCTTGTCCTGAGGAGCCTGGAGCTGGACCAGCACCCCCCTGACCTGCTGGCAATACTTCTGGTAATGCAGCCCAGGAAACCATTTTTCTTCTTCATCACAGGAGCACTTCACTAGCTCATGTTCAACTTGGGGTCCACCTAGGCCTGTCCTGACAAGCTGCTTCCCACCTGGGCAGTCCCCAGCCTGTGCTGGTGCCTGGGGGTGTTCCTCTCCAGGTGCAGGACTTTGCTTTTCCCTTTATTGAACTGTCAGCCCCTTTCTCCAGCATGTCGAGGTCCCTCTGGATGGCAGAACAGGCCCTGCTCCCAGTGTGGCCAATGCCCCTGCCCTGTTATCCAGATCTTTAATGAAGATGTGAGACAGGTTCAGACTTAGTATTGATTCCTGGGTGACACTTCTCCAACCAGACTTTGTGCCACTGACCACCACCACCCTCACTCTCTTACCATCCAGGTGGTACCTCACCAACTTCTTTATGAGGATCTTTTGAGAAATCCCGCAATTACTTTTCTTCTGCAGTTGACTTCCAAGATTTTTTTCTCATCTCTTGAACTACCTAATTCATGTTCTCTGTCAGAAAAATAAAATATGAGAAACCAGGTTTGCAACTCAGCTGTAAGTAGAACAGTTGAAATTTGAACTTCCAGAAAAAGCTGCTCTGGAAAACCACAGTCTTGAAATAACCTGGACAGAGCATTCTGCAAATGGCACAGAAGGCCTGATATTTAACTAAAACAATTTTGTTTTGAAAGTTTCTACTGACTCAACTGAAATTATACGCTCCAGAAAATTTCTCACTAAATAATAGACCAGCAGGAGTGTTTTGCCCTTAACCACTCTTGATGTTTTCAGTTAGACTAGCATAGCATTTCAACTAGCAAGAAAACTGCTGGAGAAGTCTGAGTTTCTTGGAAGATCGGCCAGTGAAATCCTGAGAGCCTATTTCTTGCTGAAAACATGCACAAATATTGTTCACCCACAAACTGTCACATGAGATGCTAAATCTAACTGACTATATATCTGTGTAGGAGACTTTTTCAAATCCAGCATGGGCAATGTGATTTTTTAAATAGAAATATGTTCCAGGCATGAAAAAAAAATAAATAACTTTGTTTTGCTGTTGGGCAGTTAGCCATTCTAGCTAAAGGTTATTGTAATTTTGTTAAAAAATGAGCCTCATTAAAACAAACAAACAAACAAACAAAAACCCACAAAATAAAGTTTGTAGAAAACCTCTAATATTCTTCATGTCTGATCTTCAACTAGTTAATTTCAATTCTTTGGCTGGATTTGGGAAGTGTACAGTGTGGTATCTTTTCATCAGAGAATGGTGGAAAGCTACTCTTTATTTATTTTCTACTGGTTGGCCCACATAAACCTGCAGAAACGGCATTAGGATTTCCTGTTTGTTTGTTTAAGATGAGCTAAGTTAAATCAACTGTATGAAGTCAGCTGTCTTGACCATTCCCTGTAAATGCTATGACTGAATTCCCAGCATTCATACGTATTACCAAATGCAACTTTTGAGGTTGTAAAAAGTGTAGCTAGTAATCTTGCATGTTTCATTGGTATAACACTAGTAACATTTTTCTCTGCTAATGAGTGAACCAGACTAGAATTCAGCTCCCTTCTCACATAATTACTTTCAAACTTATGTATTTAAGTAAGAAACAGGAATGTAGTAAGAAGTCACTGCCTTGGGTGGATCTGGGTCAACGGAACAGTGTCTGTGAGACAGAGTGGCCCATCACCCCTGTGATGAGACCTGGGCAGTCCGCACAATTTCTTTCCATGAGATTAAGTTGTTGAAGGAATTTGTTTGCCTGTAGATCCATTCTGTTTCAAACTTCAGTGCTGTTTATGTAAGAGGGGTGATGGTCTGGAGTGTAGCCTAGGCCAAATAGTACCCAAAAAGCAATCTCTTCACAAACCGGCAATTGTACCTTTTTTTTTTTTCATTTTGTGGTTAAGCCACAAGATGGCAGAAAAACAAAATAAATATTTTTTTCTAAAGCAGCTGCACTTCAAAGTTACATCTAAAATCAAACACTTTCAAGAAAGGGATGAATTGTCCTTATAATTTAAAGCATTGCTAAAGCCTTATAAAGTTTTAAAATACATGTTATCTATTCCTTTAATTAATGTTATCCATCTATGATTTTTGCTAAACCATAGTATCATATCTTTCTCTTATTTGCTGTTTGGGGGTCTGGGCAAATATTGTCTATTTTTTTCCTATAGACAGAAGATAAAAAAGCCAGCCGTGATTATTTCAGTTTTGTATCCCAGTAGAGTATGGGGTGTAACAAAATTAAATTCAGAATAAAGTCTCTTTGCATCTGGAAGGAGAAGCATGATTTTCCTGAATCATGATTAATCCTTGGCTTCTGTATTTTATTAGTATACCCTCTCACTCTGCCCTTGCAAAAAAACTACCACATCTTGTTCTCAAAGCTTACTGCAGAGCCAGATAGGAGATTGAAATGATGGCTTGGCTCTTCTTGATTTGAAGAGTACAAGGTAGAAGTGCCTTAAAATCATCTCCATGCTTTGTCTATCTGTGTTATCTGGTATTGAGAAACTACTATAACTTTTTCCTATTAAAGAATTTCAGATGAATTAATTCTGTTCCAGTCCTGCCTAGTCCCCTCAGTGGAATCTTAAGAGACTGTTTTTTAAAACATTCCAGTTCCTTTTTCAAAAGTCATAGTCACAATTGCATCATTAGTGTGGTTTAAATAGCAATAGTGTATGGCAGCAGCACATGGCAGTAGTATCTGTAATAGAAGTGTACATGGAGTGTTACTGTCAATTCTCAGTTGCTTAGGTAGTCTTGTCCCACAAACCTCCTCAAATATCCCGTAGACTATAACCCAGAGAAGACATTGTCTGCCACAATTAATAATGTTTAGGGGGTCTTAAGTGTTCTCCTGAGTGTAGCAAATTGAGTAAAAGACTAATGTCCAATGACAGATGGAGTTTTATCCTATTTCCTTATCTGGATTCATGGATAATCTTAATTACCTGTTGTTAATTATCTGTATCCTGCCTACAGATGACTCAGTCCTCTTGTCACAGTGAACCAGGAAGCTGTTCACCTGACACGGTTTTGGTGTCAGGAGGGGAGCGGACCAGCTCAGGGTTCACAGCTCAGCTGTGGATGGTGAAAGAAGCAGAAGTCTGCAGGCGAGCAGTGCCACACACGCGCCTACGCAACCCAAATAAGGAGAAGCGAGACACAAGTGTGAGGCAAGCATCAGCCAGGGCTGATCTCTTTATTAAGGGAAAATGGGGGGGTTTTATAGGGCAGGATTAGGAGCGTCTGGAAGTGGGTTGGAACAAGGGAGGAGCATGCAAATCCTCTCACACTGACTGGACAACAAGGAATGAATAAACATGAGGGGGTGTAATTGGGCAGTAACTGGGGAATGGCAGGTGACTAAAGCTCGCCAAACAACTTGATTGGTAGGTACTTCACAGTACTCTGACCAATGGGGAATTGTTGTCATGCCTTGCTAGGCAGAAAGTCTCTGAGAAGAAACTTAAAATGGGGTTTCAACCTACGTATAGGTTTTACCCCAAAATGATGGTTTAAGCACAGTCCCAAGTGGTGGTGATTCATTGCTGATCTCCTCCAAGCTGCAACCGTCCACGAATAGTGCCTTTCATTCTATAAATGATGTCTCATTCTCTTCCTCTGGTGTCGAGTGATCCCCAACATTCACCAAAATGTCTTTATAAGTAGTACTTCCTATCTCCAAAAACTTGTTGAACTTACTTTGGACAGGTTTCAATGACACACTCAAGGGCTTTCTGTAGTTTCATCTTTGGGGACTTGCTGCCTCTTCTTTCCATCCTTAGTGCCCCCTCATTTCCTGCTGCCTTCCCAGTTGTTTGCTTCTAACAGGGACATCTTTTACTTCTACAACAGGCAGCCCTGGAGATGTGCCAATGACAGAGACAGTTGTTAACTGAGCTGGTTATGAAGTGCACCATTCTGTGAGTGTGATAACTGTGTCTTGGCCAAGGATCAAAAGCACAGATTATGGGCCACAAGGCAGCATACAGAAGAACTTTATCTGTCACAGGAAATAAGTAGTAGTTCATGACTTTGCTGTGAAGTTAAACAATCATACTTCATCTGTGCATATGTAGTTGCCCTTGTAATAAAAGAAAAAAAGTGTAACTGAAGAAAAAAATCTCCACCATATTGGTAACTCAGATTATATACAACACACTTGTATGTGAAAACTACTAATACCCTATTTTCCGCTGTTGAAATGGTGGTTTAAGGTAAATTCATAGCTATACCTAAAGCAATTTTGATTCCTTAGAGACTCAGGCAGCAATTCCAAAGCACTCTTTTCATTGAAAGCAGTTGTTTCATTGCCTTTTATTTTAATTGTCCATGCTTGTAGTGACATGAGGGAGTAATATCAGTAAGGTGTAGTTCCTGGATATGCAGATATGCATGTTCTAACTCATTAGAACATCTGACTCTAAGTCATGTTGAGGAATTCCTAATTTGGAGTAGAAAGACACATAATAATGGGTCACAAAAATGACTTCTTTGTGTCAGTCATAAAATCTGTCAGGTTTTCAGGTGTTCCTTGAAAAGATCCATGTTGAAGATGCATTTACTGCCAGTGATCCTCTCAGTGGCCTTACACCAGCGGCAGACCTGTGCCATTCTCACTTTGCTCACTCAAAGCTTCTTGCTACTTCAGCTGCTGCAGTTTTGAGGAAATCATGGGTCAAAACAAAAAAGAAACAATAACAAGCAAATGTCAGATCCACTTTCTCAGTGGGTTTTTCTTTTAATTATTTAATTTTTGGCAGCACTGTAGGTTTTTGTGCTATTTTCCCATAAGTGTGTCCTGAAAACTCCTGTGACCACACACTGCTCTGCTTTGGCATGGTCCTGACATTAGCAGATCTGGAAACCATGTCCTTGCTACATTTGCTTCTACACTGTCTATATTCTTTTACAAGTCAACTTGAATATGACAAATTTGCTGACACTTTTACCGTTTTACCTCTGCCTATGCATAGGGCTGCCATCATCATCAAGATTACTTTTTTTTTGTTCCACAGTTATGCTTATTGTCAAAAAAAAATGAGAGGTTCTTTAGAAGTTTATCCAGTCTAGATGGAATGCTTGGGCTCAGTAATTTCTTTTTTTTACACTATATACTGTGAAATACTTAAC
>NW_020955230.1:1659624-1667239 GCF_003031625.1 Empidonax traillii | reverse complement strand
AATTTCTTTAAGCAGGTACACTCCCTACGTGATATTTTTTTCGTAGAAAAGTAATGACTTTATCATCCATATACAATGGAAACTACTTAGACCACTGCCAGGCTAACAACTTAGAGATCTAAGATCTTAAAATATGTTTGGCAGCTTTTCGGTGAAGTAAGATATATTCATCTTGGATGTCTGAGGTATTTCCTTTCAGAAAATGGCATTAGCAGTTGCAAATAGCAAGCCTTTTTGGAGTAATGAACTGAATATGATGTAATTGTTTTAAGACACTTTCTGTCTTAATCAGATAAATATATGGACATGAAAAAAGTCTCAGTTTTCTCAGCCAGTCCTAACCAAACTCAACATCATGGATAAATTCATCTTGGTTATATATATAATATTGGAAGTATTAGCTAAGTAGACTAACAGGACATCATGGTTCTGGTTGAGGCTTCCAGGCAGAGGTGAGAAACTTAAAATATTTTTGAGATGTGGCAATAGCCACATTCAGAAGGCTGAACCTGACTGTCTTAAAAGCCTTCTTCAGCCCTAAGAACTCTTGTTTTCTTAGCTTTGCTGAAAACTTGTGGTGCAAATAAAACATTTCTTCCCCTGTACCATAGAGGCAGGTCTTGTCACTTGAGATGATTCTTATTGCAACATGCTCAAAGGTTTGATATGCGAGAAGAATAACAGCTTGGACAACAAAATTCAGAACATAGCCTGAACATATTACATGCAATTATTGTTGTTTTGGTTTTTTTTTTCAATATGGAGAGATTCCTTGAGGCAGCCTCAGGTGAGACAAAGACAATTAGATTTCCTTTTATGAAAAGGTAACCCACCTAACTGATCAAGGGAAGCCAGCTGATGTAATCTTTTTGGATTTCAGTAAAGCTTTGTCGTGGGTTTGCCCTGGGCTAATTTTTCTCACCTCCCACACAATTATTATAAGTTGAGAGAAGGTTTATGCAGATAAAAGAGATCTAATTTGGGGAGAATAATGTTAGGATTTATTACTAGCAAGATAAAAATTAAAGAACTATATCTACAATAATTCTAATTAGGCAAAAATGTTAAGTATTTACAAAAACACTCTTCTCCCTTTTGTATCAGTTCAGGAGGAGAAGCAGTTTCTGTTCCATTTCTGGAGCTCTAGATCTTTTAAATAATTTTGCAGCACTCTAAAGTTCTTCTTCTGTTATCTCTAGGATGACAACTCCGATTCATTGCAGCTGGAACTGTTTCTCTTTCTCTCTCTCTTCTATGTTGGCCTCAGGGCTGGACCTACCCCCCTCCTGGGCTAAGACCAGAGGCTGGGGAGTTACCCAGGCCCTGAAGATGTTCTCTTCCATGGACTGCAAGGGGACACTTGCCTACTATGGATCTTCACCACAGAGTCACGGGGGTTAATGGCTTTTGAGTCCACCCCTGTTTCCCATGGGATCCCTTCCCATGGGAGAACAGGCCTTGATAGACCTCTCCAACGTGAGTTCATTCCTTGGGCAACAGTTCTTCTATTGTCTGCTGTCCCTCAGGGTCACAAATTCAGCTGCACTAGCATGGATCCCTCACCGAGATCCCAACATCCTACTCGGGCTGTCTTGCTCCAGCGTAGGTCTCTCTTTCCTTCATGCATTCCCTGCTGAAGAAAGAGAGAGAGAGGGGGAGAGAAGGAATTCTCCCCCTTCGCAGCTTTTCTCTTCTCTCCAGCTGCCAGCTTTGACCTTGGAGGCCTGTTATCTCTGCCTAGAATTTTTTCTGCAGCAGTCTTGTCCAGGCAGTCAGTCCTTCTCTAAAGTTTTTTTTTCTCTACTTTCCTACAGAGGAGAAGGAGGGCTTCAGTGCCACAACTGCCCCCAGCGCAGGGCTGAGGGAGGAGGAGGGCCCTGGCCCAATTGGGGCCTGCCTCCTCTCCTACGTGGCTACTAATTTCATCTGTGCAACAACCTCCTCTTCTGGTTTCTTAAGTATGTAATTGGCAGAGGCGTTACTAAAACTTTTGATTGGCTTTTTCTCCAGAAATCCACCTGGAGAAAACCATTTTCAGCCCCAGGGGAATGCTGGTAGGCAAACCCATGACAGCTTTCAGTACAGTCTCTCACTGCATCCTTCTGGATAAGTGAGCTGTCCAGCCCACAAATGGATAAGCATGTCATGCAGCGGGAGAGCAATTAGTTCATGGGTCAAGCACAGAGGGTGACAGTGAATGGGGTGACATCGGACTGGTGACCTGTCACTAACAGGGTTCCACAGGGATCAGTCTTGGGCCCTGAGCTCTGCAACATCTTCATAAGTGACTTGGACGCAGGACTGGAAGGGACATGAGTAAGTTTGCAGATGAACACAAAAGTGTGAGAAGCTATTGACCCCCTCCAAGGCAGGGAGACCCTGCAGAGAGACCTTGGCAAATCACCAACCATAGGACGGTCAACAAGGGAAAGTGCTGGATTCTGCACCTGGAATGGGGCAACCGTGGATGTATGGACAGAATGGGGAATGAGATGATGGAAAGCACTGCCAAGAAAGGAACCTGGGGGTCCTGGTTGATGGCAAGCTGAATATGATTCAGCAATGCCCTGGCAGCCAGGAGGGCCAACCATGTCCTGGGGGGCATCAGGCAAAGCATCGCCAGCTGGTCAAGGGATGGGATTGTCCCTCTCTGCTCTGATCTGGGGCAGCCTCACCTTGAATGTAGTGGCAGTTTTGTGTTGCAATATGCTTTTGGTATATAAAAGTATGCCATAGTTCTAATGTTGTTTAAAATGAATGTGCTTCCAAAATGGCCTTGCAACTCTGTGTAAACCTTTCTTCTTCCCAAGATCCCTTTAGTCCTCACTGTACCTTTGGAACATCCTGAGAGATACCTGAAAGTCTCCCTATTGGTTGTTAACCCTTTCTTGTAATTGGTTGGTCTTGTAAGACCTCCTGGACTCCCAATGGTCACATTGTAATACCCCTAAAAGGTATTTAAGCAGTTACCCAGAACAATAAACGCTTTCTCTGCCTGCTCACCCTGCCAGCTGCTGGTGTCCTGTGGTCTCTGCAAGAGTCATGAGACTCCACGTGGAAAGGGGATGGGGGAGGGAGCACACTCTCCCCTGGAGCTAGGGGTAAAAGGAAAAGCCTCTTGCCTGGGATTCCCCCTCCTTATCCACCTTCAACATTCGTCAGTTTTGGGCACCACAATGTAAGAAAGATATTAAGCCATTAGAGAGTGTCCAAAGGAGGGCAGTGAAGATGGTGAAGGACCTTGAGGGGAAGTCATGCGAGGAGTGGCTGAGGGCACTTGATCTGTTCAGCTGGAGGAGACTGAGGGAGACCTCATTGCAGCTACATCTTCCTCAGGAGGGATAGAGGAGGGGCAGACGCTGATCTTTTCTCTCTGGTGACCAGGACCTGAGGGAACAGCCTGAAGTTTTGTCAGGGGAGATTTAGCTTGGATATTAGAAAAAGGCTCTTCACCCAGAGTGTGGTTGAACACTAGAAAAGACTACCCAGGGTAGTGGTCACGGCACCAAGTGTGAAGAAGTTGAAGAAACATTTGGACAACACTCTCAGGTACATGGTGTGATTCTTGGAGTGGTCTGTGTGGGCCTAAGAGTTGGAGTCAATGATCCTAATGGTTACCTTCCAACTTGGCATATTCTGTGGTTTTGGGATTTTTAGGGAATAATTCATTTCCAGGAGGAAGAGCACAGTTGTCCTAGCATGTGATCCTGAAAGATCCATTCAAGGGGGAAGAAATGAAACCCACAAACTCCTCTAGGGGAGGCAATCTGCAAAGATATAGGAGAGAACTGATGAGGCAAGTGTATGCAAATCACCAGGGTCCTGTAGAGGCAAAATAAGGTTAGAGCCCAAGGAGATCATATATGTAGTCAACTAGAATTAGGAGGTTTTTGATTTGGAGAGTACAGTTCAGCTGATAAAAGGATATAGTTCTGTCAGGTAGTAACAAAGGCTGCATGACAGCTGTCAGAGAGGGCCTGTGTGGTGTCCAGTAGCAGCCAAACTGTAAGGGTCTTCACTCACATTGACTGCCTGTGTACAGCAAGGAGAAACTTGAATAAAGCTCTTCTTAGAGTTCAAGGAGCTTTAATATGTTTGAAGGATGCTCTGATACATGCTTTTATGCAGTGCTCTGGAAATAAGAGGCTGAAACTGGGTCAAGAGAGCAGTATTCTTCACAGCACAACATTTTAAATTTTGAGATGCATTAGAAGGCCATAGTGGTCTCTTCTTTCCCTAAGAGGCTGGGGAAAATAAACTGTGTGTAAATGCAAGTTTTGAGCAGATAATTTTCTGCTGTATTTCTGTAGCAGAAGGTTGTCAGATAGATAGTAGAGGGAAAAGCTTTACATTAGTTTTCTTCTCTTGTAGGAAGAAGTAGGTGGAGCTGTTGACTCTGTATAATACTGTAATTGGGACACGTGGATGCATAGACTCTATTTTAATGGTAAATCTTTACTTTGGCCCAGTGACCTAATAACACACACCTTAGTAGCTGCATGTTTTTATATCACAGAATTTTAAAACTTGTCTATGCAATTTTCTGTATATACAACTTGGAAATGTTGATGTGCTCCAAACTCATATGCATTTCCCTTCCTCAGATATTGTCATTTATATTTGGGATAATGTTGGGCATTTTTTGTGCTCAGTAGTAGCTGACATAGTTTTTGGATGATGTTAAATAGTTTAAGGTAATAACTGTGTTTAAGTTGTCCATGGTTATAGCTGTAAAGTGATGACTAAGTGGATAGGATGGTCATAACTCTTATAGTTTTACCTCAAGTGAATAGCAACAAAGTTCAATTCTTTAAAACAAACAATCAAACAAAACACCTTTCCTGGAATAAACACCAAAAATTTTTCTTGATAAGAAGTATTACTTGAAAGTAAGTATTGGGAAACCTTTACCATGTATATGTTAACCATACATTTGTCATTTAAATTAAAATCAATCAAAAGCATGCTGAAAGCCTGTGCTGAAATGTGATTGAATTAATTTTCTGTTTTCTAGGAATACATTTTGAGTTCTGGAAACTCTTACCAATGGACTCAGATTTTACTTTCTTTTTCTTGGTTTTGTTGAAGTACAGTATTAATAATATTGTACTATCTTCTTTTGCTTTTTTGGCTTCTACACATCTTCTCTCTTCATCTTCTAGATCAGGATATCCTCCAGTTCCTTCTCTTTCCCTTTCTGCTCTTTCCTTCCTCCCATAGCTTGGCTGCATGGAGGAGGTTTTTTGTTCCAGCTGTGTTGTTCGGCAGCTGAATAAAACAAGCATGTCAGGGAGGGGAACAGGACAGGTATCTCTGACATAGCTTCATGCTGCTGACTCCTCCAGATACAAGGACAACTTTTGCTGCATAATCTCAGCCTGTATTTGGAAAACCAGGTTCAGACTGAAAGGGACCTGTGGATCCCATGGCTATGTCTGTGATGTTAAATGCTCCCTTACTCACTCTACCAAGGGAGCACAGAGAGCCAGTGGCAGTGGGCTCTTTCCATGGCTCTTCCAGGGGACCCACAGCCCCACTGCACTAGTGTGACACCCATTATATAAAAAGTCAAGGTTGGAGCACCTGATGAACTGAGGGTGTTCCTGCCTAGAGGCAGGGGATGTGTTAGGGGAAGAGTATTTTAGGATTGCAGAGGTCCTATAATAGGCTGTTTATGGAAGGAATGAAATATGAGGAAAGAAAAGAATTTGGATGATTTGGGGAGGAACAAGTTGGTGAAAACAGAGAGATAAGGTGACAGAAAGAGCTGATTGTTTTTAAATAGTTTGCTAACCAATACGCTTGTCTGCCTGTGCCGTATGCCCAATTAGCAGAGTCTGTCCTGTCTTCTTATTATATTAATTTCTAGCATTACTTTCCTGGGTACAGGGCTATGTTCAGTGGGTACACTGAGGTCTCAGTGCCAGCAGTTGGAGTCTAACCAGGGGCTTGAAGGTCCCATGGGAGTGGCACCAGCCTCTGACAGGCTGTGATTATGTGTGCACATGTGGTGCATTTGTGTGCTCTGCATCTATCTGAGTTTTTAATCATCTCTGGTTTTTAGTGTCATTTAAAGACAGCTCAAGCCATGCCAAAGTAGGGAAATTTTGAAACACTTGATTCATGCAGAAAGTGCCTGGTAACATGACAGATGGCAGTTTTAAGTTAGTTAGAAAAATGGAAAGAGGTTTAGAATTTAAAGGCACCCAGCTAATTGAGATCACTATCCCACATTATATAGCCATTTAATACTGAAAGTCATGTTTCAATGTGCCAGTAGATGAATTTTTATCCATTTATAATAAGGGGAAATATGGGGGCTTGATAAGTGAATTTTGAATGTTATTTTTTTATCTTTTGTCTTTACTCTTTTCTTCAATTATTTCTTTTATCTGTTTTGTTTCTACCATTTGTCCTGGGTTTTTCCTTTGGCTTTGTGTTGGTTGTGGGTTTGTTTGGCCTTTTTTTTTCCTGCTGCTGCTTAGTGGAAGGGAAATTATCATTACTTATTTACTGACCTCCTACCATACTTCTAAATTTCTGTGTTTTGGCATGTTTTTCAGGAAGTAGGAGTTACTGTGGGACAAAATCCAGAATATTTGAGAGACTGATTTCAGGTCCATACTGGAAGTAATAAAAAAATGCAATATCTGTATAGGTCTTTTGCTTGGATCTAGTCAAGCTTAGGAACATAAATTTAGGAAAAATGTTTGCATTCTTTTTGAGATGGTCTATGTGACCAGAACAGGAGACAGCAAATGGGACTGTTATCTCATCTCCTGCTCAAATTCCTATTATCCTTTGGAGAGAGAAAAAATAAATAGGTAATTCATACCACAAGGAAAATATGTAATTTATGGCATAATGTTCCTAAAATTGTTAAAACATGATACTCTATTTCTATAAAACATTTATGGTAATATTTAAAATATCCATAACAATTTTCACCATTTCATTATACACTGCAAAGAATGTAAGAATGTCTCTTGCAGTGGCCAAGGGCAGCTGCCTGTAGAAGTATATAACAAGATAATCATATACAAATTTTCTCACATACACTCTCCCACCCTTTGATTAATTTCAGATAGATATGGCTTGGATTAAATTAATAACTGGTTATGAGTTTTTCTTCTATGAATTTTCCTACTCACTTTTCAAACCTGTTTGAAATAATACTATGCAAAACTCAGCTTTACACTGTGAGGAAAACCACCTCCTTTTGCTTTTTTTCCATCTGCCTTCTGTTAGTTTTATGTGGTGCTCACCCTTACTCTTGTGCTGGAACACACATTGGACAGTTAATCCCCATTCAATTTCTCTGTGTACTTGGGCTTTATTGACATCTATTATATACACCTCATTCAGTTATCTCCTTTTTTTCAAACTGAAGACTCCTTACGTAGGAATGTTCACTGAAGAGTCTTCACATAAATATTTGTTGTGCAGAAGTAATTATAGATGCTTTGGCCATGTTCTTTGCCTTTCTCTTAACCTTTTGCACTTCTCTGTCCTTCCAGTCTGACCTACATAAAATATGTCAGCACTTCTGCATGGAGTAATGCTGCTTTTTTTTTTTTTTTTTTTTTTTTTTTTTTTTTTTTTTTTTTTTTTTTTT
>NW_020955230.1:1657173-1659163 GCF_003031625.1 Empidonax traillii | reverse complement strand
TTTTTTTTTTTTTTTTTTTTTTTTTTTTTTTTTTTTTTTTTTTTTTTTTTGAGGGAGGAAGAGTTTATTTAAAGATAACGTCTGCCTGATAAATACATCACAGGTTTCAGGTGTTTTGTACCTTAGGTGAAACCAGGCCAACACTTGTTTATATTACATCTTGTTAGACTTTTGATTGCTGATTTACAGAGTAAGATTTGCTTGTTGGCCAATTCTGTTCAGCCAGGAGGTGCTCAGAGACCCTTTCCAGAATCAGAGATATTTGCTCTGTAGCATTGATTAGTCATAGACCATGGTGAAGTTCCACCTGAAATTATGCCCCAAACTGTTTTAGTCAGTGTTCTATTCTATAACTTGAAGATAAAAGATGACAGATGGTGTTTTCTTTGCCTAACATGGAGGAGTTGTTTGTGCTGGCATAAGGTAAATGGTATTTTATTACTTCTCAATGATTGTGTATGATTTTGAGTAAGGATACAAAGAAAGAGGCCCTTGGTGAGTTTCACTAATCTCCATTAAAATCTTCTTACTCAATTATACTGCTGTCTTTTCACAGAATTCCTGGGGAATTACTGGTCTAGCCTTTTTCCCTTTTCCCCAAGATACTGAAGACAGTAACAGCATGCTTGATGTCAAATATGAGCTCCTAGCTTAACTCTGACTATTCATGTAGCTCTTGCTACAACCCCCACCTTCAGGTAGCTGAAGAGAGTGATGAGGTCCCCTCTAAGCCTTCTCTTCTCCAGACTAAACAACGCCAGCTCCCTCAGCCTCTCCTCATAGGACTTGTGCTCAAGTCCCTTCACCAGCCTCGTTGCTCTTCTCTGGACCCGCTCCAGCACCTCAATGTCCTTCCTGAACTGAGGGGCCCAGAGCTGAACACAATACTCAAGGTGTGGCCTCACCAATGCAGAGTACAGGGGAAGGATCACTTCCCTGCTCCTGCTGGACACACTGTTCCTGATCCAGACCAGGATGCCATTGGCCTTCTTGGCCACCTGGGCACACTGCTGGCTCATGTTCAGCCTCCTGTCAATCAGCACCCCCAGGTCCCTTTCTGCCTGGCTGCTCTCCAGCCACTCTGTGTCCAGCCTGTAGCGCTGCAGGGGGTTGTTGTGGCCAAAGTGCAGGACCCGGCACTTGGCCTTGTTGAACTTCAGTCTATTGGAGTCAGCCCATCTCTCCAGTCTATCCAGGTCCCTCTGTAGAGCCCTCCTGCCTTCCAGCAGGTCAACACTCCCTCCCAGCTTGGTGTCATCTGCAAATTTGCTGATGATGGACTCAATCCCCTCATCTAAATCATCGATAAAGATGTTAAGCAGGACTGGGCCCAGCACTGATCCCTGGGGAACACCACTGGTGACCAGCCACCAGCTGGATGCAGCCCCGTTCACCAGCACTCTCTGGGCCCGGCCCTCGAGCCAGTTCCTGACCCAGCACAGAGTGCCCCTGTCCAAGCCATGGGCTGCCAGCTTTTCCAGGAGTATATTATGGGAGACAGTGTCAAAGGCTTTGCTGAAGTCCAGATAGACACATCCTCAGCCTTTCCCTCATCCACCAGATGGGTCACCTGATCGTAAAAGGAGATCAGGTTGGTCAGACAGGATCTGCCCCTCCTAAACCCATGTTGGCTTGGTCTGATCCCTTGTCCATCCTGTAGCTGCTGTGTGATTGCACACAGGATGATCTGCTCCATAACTCTGCCAGGCACCGAGGTCAGGCTGACAGGCCTGTAGTTACTAGGGTCAGCCTTGCATCCTTTTTTATGGATTGGGGTGATATTTGCCAACTTACAATCATATGGGACCTCCCCAGTGAGCCAGGACTGTTGGAAGATGATGGAGAGCGGCTTGGCAAGCTCTTCTGCCAGCTCCCTCATTACCCTAGGATGGATCCCGTCTGGTCCCATAGACTTGTGAGGATCCAGATGATTCAGTAAGTCACCAACTATTTCCTCCCGGAATACAAGGGGGCTATTTGGTTTCCTATC